>NW_024426663.1:29236794-29274056 GCF_017311325.1 Ursus maritimus | reverse complement strand
CCTTAATCATGGGAAATAAAATCACCTACAGTGGACTTGAGTTGGGATGCCCACATCAACAATCCAATCTGAATGAAGTTCTTTGGAATTTCCATTAATCAAGCCAAAGATTGGGAAAGAGATTTGATGGTGTGTGTGTGTGTGTGTGTGTGTGTGTGTGTGTGACATCAATATATTGTTTCTTTCTAATAATGATCCAAATTCTGTCTTTGGGTACCTCTTATGGAATGACCGAGTATCCAGAGGTCTCCTTTGCAGATGCTAATCATTGCCTGCCTTGCTCAAAAACTACTTTTTACATCTTCTCAGCAGCATTAAAAAAAAAAAATCAGAAAAAGGTGGTGATACTAATGAGAAAGAATAGTTGGGCTCTATGTTTGCCTTATGGCTTCTTGGCTGTTTCCATTCAAACCTTGAGTCACGATGCCAATTTATAAGTTGCTTTGGTCCATTTTGTTCCAAAGGGCCAAGTACTCTAACATTGTTATGTACATAACATTTCAAGTGTTTTATATAATACATCCATCCAGTCCGTATAACATTGTCTCATTCATGGCAGTCATCTTCCTGCTACCCCATGCAGGGAGACCAGATATTTTCTATTATTTTAAATCTGTTTGATACAATCCTCCAGAAATAAGAAAACTAGGACTTGCTTTTCTGTCAGCTTTGAACCACATTTTTCCGACACTGCTCACACTGGTTCACATAGGAAGGCTTTTTCCCCTGACTCCTGGGTGGCCTGCTTTGGGGTCTTCCAAATAAAAGAGCACCACAGGAAGAGTGCACAGCATTTGGAAAGAGGAGAAACACACAAGTAACTCAATAAGCTCTGAAAATGGATCAAATGAAATGGTGAATTTTTGAATCTATATACTTGACAGCTATGCTTGGGGGGATATTCAGTGACACCAATCTCCTGAGATTACTCTGCTCTCACAACAGAAGGAGAGATCTACACGTTTGGAGTGGCTCACAGGCCCACCTGGATGCCGCTCAGTATCTGGGAAGAAATATGGAGCTAGGTACTCAATGGCTTGATGACAATGTATGTAATTTGAGCATCTTTCTTAAGGATGGAGCCAGCAAACTCAAACCAGGAGACAGACTCTGTCCAAAATATAATGAAACAGAAAGTGAAACTGACATTCTCAGTAGGAAACTGGTACCCAGCAAAAGTTTCCCATGATAAGGAATGTGAATATCTAAGGCTGCGAGCATACATTAGCCACAAGAATTTCTCTAATTCATGAGTCTATTCCTGGCACCCCCCACCCCAATGCCCTCTGGCTCCGTCTCTTCCTGGGTGCAGCTGGAGGTTCTCTTGCTGGCTCCCCAACAAAGCACTAAATGACACCCTCAGCTTCCTATTTTGTGGGGTCAAGGGGCACAGACTCCTCTTCCCCCAACACCATGCTATCCCTGACAGAAGCAAGGACCGTGTGTCATCTTGGAGCTTCCCGACACTGAGCAGCACCCAAAGTAGGCTCTGCACAAATAGGCTGCTGGGTCAGCTGGTGAAATCTCATCATGACGCAAAGGACCATTCCAAACCCCTGCAATGCAGTTTCGTCGTATTGAAAAAATAGCTAAAAAGTAAGCCGTTGCCTAAGGCTGACAGACTGTGAGTGCACACTGATATATGTAGAGAGACTGACCTGTGGAGCTCCTGCGGGACAGCCCAGAGAGACGACAGACTGAGGGCCCCTCGGAGCACCCCATTCCTTGATGGCCAACTTTGGGCAAACTGGAGTGGCAGACTTCCTCATGAAAATCTGTTGAGCAATGTGGGGATCAAGTAAGAAGAAGAAGGAGAAGGAGAAGAAGAAGGGGGGGGAGGAGGAGTGGGGAAGGAGGAGGGGAGAGGCAGGAGGGTAGAGGGGTTGGAAGAGGAAGAAACTAACACCAGTCTTCTTTGATTTAGAAACCAGGACCCTTTTGCCAACCAAAAGATCCAAAAGTTTCCCTGCCTCTGTTCACTGCTTCAATAGTGGTGAACCACTTCCCTCTTTCAGAATGGAAAGTGTGGGTGAGGGATCCCAACCCACTTCTTTCTCCCATAGGTAGAACGGAAAGAATTCCATCCGTTCCTTTGCTACAGATACATGGGAGACAGGTCCACTGGGGGGGGGGGGGTCAGCTCCTGGAAGCCCCATCAGTAAGAGCCAAGAGAAGACAAATGCAAGAACCACGTCAAACTCCTGGAATTCAGAGGGAATGGAACGTAAATTATCAACACAAAGCCCAGTACATAAACAAGTACCTAAGCAGTTCCTGGTAGCAAAGGAAGCTCATGATGAAAGGTTTAAGGAATAACACTTTCTAAATAAGGTGTCTTCTTTTGGTAAATATTGACGGCAAGAGGTGTGAGTAGTTTAAGCAAAGGTGATTTTTCCAGACGGGAAAGGGCAGTATATTTGCTTTAAAAAGACTAAAAATCGAATTGAAAAGTGCCACATTTTTAAGACAAAAGAGCAGCCTCTCAACTAACGGTTTCCTTTTCCCTAGTAAAGAGAAGCAAACTCACAGGAGCTCCTGCACCAGTGCCCTGCCCGGCAGCACACGAGAGGAGCCGCGGCATCCCTGGGGATTCAGGATCTCAAGGTTCTTACAGTCGAGATGATCTGGAAAGAGATTATTTCATTAGCCACACCCTCAAAGTTGGCCCTGTTAGCAAGTATAATAGGACTTTTTTCAGTTTCATAAAATATCTTGATAACTGGAAAGTGCCAGTTAATGGTACCCTGTTCCAACTATGAATTTCACAAAGATTAATATACCCCTTTAGGTTTCTTAAGATTCTATCAGGAGGCTTCCCTTAGTCTTGGGTGTTTTACAATCTCTGTGGGCACAAAGCTCAACTGAAACTACCATTCAACAGCCTAACTGTCATCTTCATCTTCTTCTGGCATAAAAATACATATTTTTTCCCATAATAAAGATTTTTTATAATAGCAATAAAGTAACTCCAGAGAACATGGTTGTCTTGAGATAGCTTAACTGTGTCTGGTATCTCATAACGCCCTGGGGATACAGCAGGCCCATAATACTCCCTTTTGCTGCTATGTCTTTGCTTAATTAAGGAATAAAGCCAAAAGGTCAATGCTGAAGAAAAATGTAAATCTTCAAAACTTTTCATTCTTGACCCAAACTCTGTGTCATAAAACCTCAGTTATTTCTGTTAACAAGGAGCACACCTACCCCGTCAGCCAGGGCATCCCGGAATACACATTACATCTTTAAAATATGCTTTTGACACCATGAAAATAAATTCCTGACCTCTGGACTTGGAATTATGATTCTGCCTTCTTAGAGGGAGACCCTCACAAACCATCTGCTTCTCCCCAGTGAACGAAAGCACTAAAGCAGGAGCCATCTCCTCCGTCAGACATGATTTGCCACTGCATTTCAATGCACCACGCATTGTGTTGACTCTCATACAGCTAGAAGGCGAGGAAGCAAGGTTTGTGTGTGGCGTAGAGAGCGAGAAGGAGTATGTATATTCACCTCGACGGCTTCTTCGTGATTCTGTCGCTGTTGTGAATGCAAAATATGATTTCAGCTCCAATCGTTTTCTTAGTTCATGGATTACTGTCTGTTCTAATGAGCAAGGTGGTTTGGGCATGGGTTTGGTTTACTGGAGCTGCACTCTCTCGCACTGGTGGTTTACAGAGTGTATCGTAGGCGCCACTCTCAAAATGGACATTTCTGACCAATGACACTCATTTTAAACGAGAGATGTTCAGTCCCTAAATGGATTTGTTAGCCCTGGTACAATGAAATAATAAATATTACTTGCCTTCAAGAACTGGAACCTTCCTATCACATTCACAGCTATGCTAATTGGAGGGAAAGTGTTATTCCATTATGAAACTAATTATATGTCATCTGCTTCTCTCTCTGATGAATAAATGGACAGACAGATGCTATGCTGATCAATTAATGTGATAGATCAGTTGATCTGGACTTAGGTAATATGTATTTATGGAAGACAGAGAATGATTTATTCTTTTCCAGTAAATATGAGAATTCAAATGTGACTTTATTGTACAGATGGAAACAGATCATGAGCAAAGAGTTGCCATTGTATTCTTGCTGTGAAAAGAAAATACATTCTTCTTCTTTTGCTTATATATTCAACAGACATTATGGCTCAATAAAAATGGGATGTTTAAATATTTGATAAACATGGGTAGAGCAATGCATTGCTAAAACTGCTAGAGTAGCCTGGCAGATTCTCATGGAAACATAAATTAGCTTGTATACAAATGGAACTGTGTGGCAATTCTGGCCTTAAAATGACCTCTTTCTCTCCTCTCTCTCACTTTTGTTTCTTTTCAATTGTTACCTGATAGGGCTGGGGTTTTCACTGGATGTGTTTCAGACTATGCAAACTGTCAGCTTCACTAATCAAGTTAAATGAATCTCACACTAGTGCCTAGACATTTGCAGGCTTCTCTTAGCTATCACCCAGTGGAAGCAAAGAGGGAGGAGTCTCAAGCTCTAGTGATTTTACATCATTGACACACTCTGTATATCAGTCTGAAAGTCAAGTGCGGTAAACTCATCAGTAACATGAAAGCCTCCTCAAGTTGGTCTATACCCATTTCCTGCAGTGAGAGCTGACTCTGCCATGCCCCAAGGGGGAGGTTGGTCCTGGTTATAGGAGCCCCCCTCCAACCAGCATGGAATTTTGGTTGGGCAGAGAGGAGTGGCATCTGGTGGACCAAGGGCTGCCTAACAGGGAGGTGCATGGCTGTCTGCGGGATTTGCCAGAGGCTAGTGTTTTATCTAGATGAGCTCCAGACTTCCCAGATAGAATGTAGTAACAAAACCCAAAAAGGCACAGTTTCCATGGGTGTGTATGTTTACATTTTGACAGTTGTTTCACCTGGCCTCCCCTTCATGATTCAGAAAATCTGTCTGCAGTTGGTGTTCCTAAAATCCAAAAAGAGTAAACGAAGCCATGGGATTTATAGAGCAAAATGACTGACATGCTTGGCCAAAATAGGCTCCCATACCAATGGCTTTTAGTAAAATTAGATTAAGAGTAGAATTATAGCAACGATGGCAAATGAGGAATTCACCCAGCGAACACAGAGGCCATTGGAGAGGTTTGAGTTTATGGACCTGTCAAACGGATAAATAAATACACTTTGCTGGGGGCCTGCTAAATATCACGTGTGGAACAAGGTGATCCCCCTAAGAAAGAGGAGTAGTAATCGCATTGAATTATGATTATGGGAAGAGAAAATGCTGTGTCTAGGTCAGGGTTTCTTGAAGTTTGGGGCATCAGCATTAGACCCTGATGCAGTTGCCCAGGCTTTGCCCTCTTGACTAAATCAGGTTGGCACAGATGGGGAGTTAAGAGTAAGGTGGAACGGAGGTGCTGAGAATCACTACATTTTTAAAAGCGTTTCAGATGATTCTTACCCATACTGAAATGTGAAGATGCTGATTTAAGCCATCAGGCCTCCTGTTAAATGAGAGCAAGTCTCTAGCAACCTGCGTTCTAGCTATTGTTTGTTCACTGGTGTATTAGTTACTTATAGGTGCTATAACAAATTACTACAGATTTAGTGGCTTAAACCAAAACAAACTTATTCTCTTATAGTTGTGGAGGTCAGAAGTCCAAATCAGTTTCAGTGGGCTCCAATGGAGGTGTTGGCAGGGTCTCACTCTAAGGGAGAGTCTGTTCCTTGCCTCTTCTAGCTGCTGTGGAAGCTTACTGCTTGGCTTGCAGCCTCTTCCTCCATCTCCCAAGCCTTCTTGGACTCCGCTGCACTCTGCCTGTCACATGGTCTTCTTCTCTTCAAATCTCCTTTTGTTTCCCTCTTATAAGGACATTTATGATTGGCCCCATGGATAATTACCCCATCTCAAGATCCTCAACTGAATTACATCTGCAAGATCTTTTTTACCATATAAGGCAACATTTACGGGTGCCAAGGATTAGAACATGGGTATATTTGGGGGCCATTACCCAGCCTACCACGCCTAGTCTTGACAATTTCTTTTTTTCCTTTTTAAAGATTCATTTATTTATTTTGGAGAGTGTGCATGTGAGTGAGGAGGGGGCAGAGGGAGAGGGAGAGAAAGAATCCTCACGCAGAGTCCCCTCTGAGCATGGAGCCTGACGTGGGGCTTGATCCCAGGACCCCAAGATCATGACCTGAGCTGAAATCAAGTGCCAGCCGCTCAACGGACTGAGCCACCCAGGCATCCTGACAATATTTTTTTAAAGTCAGAATTATCAAGGTATAATTTACACATAATAAGTTTACCCATTTAAAGTATAGAGTTTGATGAGTTTTGACAAGAGTACACAGTTGTATAAGTACTACCACAATCAAGATATAGAACATTTCCATTAGCCCAAAAACTTCCCTTGTGCCTCATTATAGGAATCAGTTTTCTGTCTATGTAAATTTGTCTTTTCTAGAATGTCATAATAATGGAATCGTTCAGTGTGTATAGTCTTCTGTGTCTTCTGGCTTCTTAGAATGATTTTTCTGAGATACATCCATATTGCTGTGTGTTGTTAATTCATTCCTTTTTATTGCTGCATGGAATTCCATTGAATGGATATACCATAGTTTCTGAATTCATTCAGCAGTTAATGATGTTTGGGTTGTTTTCTCTTTGGGCCAATTATGAATAAGCAATTAGCATTTGAAGAAACAGTTGAGCAGTTTTCCAAAGTAGGTGGATGATTTTGCATTCTTATTAGCAGGGTATGAGAAAGTTCCAGTTCCTCTATATCCTCACCAACACTTGATATGGTCTTTCTTTTTAATTTCAGCAATTCTAATAGGTATGTAGTGAGATCTCATTTCAATTTTAATTTGCATTTCCCTGATATTCAATGGTGTTGAACACATTTTCATGCACTGATTGGCTATTTGTTTGCCTTCTTTGGTGAAGTATCTTTTCCATATTTTGGGGCCCCCTTTTAATTGGTTTGTTGGCCTTATTATTAAATTGTCAGAGTTCTTTATACATTCTACACATAAGTCCTTTATCAGAGGTGTTAGGCAAACATTTCCCTTCACCTGTGGCTCATCTTTTCCCTTATTAACATCAATTACATTTTTAAGTTGGGAAATGGGGTTAAAAAAATCCACCTTGAGTGAACTCACAATACAAAACTTTAGACAGGAAAGCTTTTAAAAAGCAAAATGAAATTAACTTATATACATTTTTGAGACCTCATTTTTGATCTTAAAATTAGTTACCTATGAAAGAAAGTCATCTGGATCCTAGTCTCCTGGACTCCTATTTTTAATTTCTTGCTATATGAGTGGAAAATTCCCTTTCTTCAACTCTAATTTTCATGGGGCACAAAATAGCATTTGTTATTCTCTCAACATTTGGCTCTGGAGCAATTGTAAAATGCTAATCATGGTGCTGAGCTGACATTCCTCGGTGACATTGGCATACCGCAAAAGGCGTTTGGCAGGATCTGGGACTATACATATTGAAGTTGTTTATTTATTTTTGTTTAAGAAGCAGACAGACAAGTTAATTTCACCTCCACTTGGGACACAGAAAAGAATCAATGTTTGCCAAATAGAAAAACACAAAATTGGTAAAGGGAAAAAATTGTATTTTCAAGCTTCTAAGATGGAATTAGAAACAGAAGAGAGAGCGAGAGGGAGGAAAGTTACCCAAATGACTAGAGAGTGTCCCTCTTAAAATTGCCTCAGCCTTTTACTTGAAATTCTTGCTTCTTGAAAGTTCCCTGGGTGAAGATTCTGTCACATGCTAAAAGTACAAAGCAACTTCAAAATACCTGGCTGGCATTTTCAATGACTGGGCACTGTTTTAAAAATGTACTATGACTCGAGAGTTGGGGTGAATACGGAAAATTGGAATGTACAAATTGCTTCCTGCTAGAAATACACCCTTGTTTGAAGAAGGTTTCACAGGGCAGAGCCGTATCTTAACACCCTGAACCTCAGCACTTTCTGTCTCCCTGGGGGAAAAATGCCTAAATAATGTTCTGAAAACCAGAACCCAGTTCCCTGAGGTCAGGGCACCCAGATCAGGACGGGAGTTAGAGGCGCGTCACCCTATCTTGGTAGGGGGAGCGGGGAGAATGGGACAAAGCCTTCCCGGGGGTTCCTGCCCCACCACTGCTGAAATGGTCCCCTGGAGAGAAATGTTATCAAACCATCTAATTCTGCCCTCCTGTCAGCTTGACAGGGACTTCGAATGCACAACTGGCCCAGAGCTGATTACCTTCAGGTGCGGTTAGGTCGAGTTAAAAATTCCATTAGCAGTGCACAGGCATTGGGAACAAGGTTTCACAGGGGTGGGCTTTTTCTAGTTAACAGGGAAGAAATGGCTTCTCATTTCAAGCCATCGCAGGGAGAGGACTCTGGTTCGTTTACATTCTACCAGGGGAAGCGCCTGGCTCCACAGGCCTGGGGGCAGAGGCCCGGAGTCAAAGGGGGGGGGGCACACTTTTCAGAGGAAAAGCAGGCTGTCCCCCAGCCTTGGCGCCAGACACCAGAGGCAGGGCCTCCTTGGAGCAGCCTGGTTGGAGTCTCACCCAGCCACCGCTGCCTCTCACTCCACCCCCACCCCCGCTCGCCCACAACCTAATTGTTTTTCATTTTCTCATAATAACCCTCCTCCTTCACCCTAAACCAAACACTGAAACATTGCCCTCTATTTACCAAGCTCCAAGGCAGCCTTGGCGCCAGACACCAGAGGCAGGGCCTCCTTGGAGCAGCCTGGTTGGAGTCTCACCCAGCCACCGCTGCCTCTCACTCCACCCCCACCCCCGCTCGCCCACAACCTAATTGTTTTTCATTTTCTCATAATAACCCTCCTCCTTCACCCTAAACCAAACACTGAAACATTGCCCTCTATTTACCAAGCTCCAAGGCGTGCAATAAAGGTGAGTGCTGTTTGCTACTCTCTGCCTTCCTTTTAATTTTATTCCAGAAGAAAATCAATTAGACCGTCAGCATCCCATCCTCCTTCTTTGAGGCTTTTGGGCTTGAATAGCTCATAGAAGTACTTCCCCTGGCCTCAATATTTCATAAATGCTTGATTGTAATGGTTTTAAAAGCAAAAAGAAAAACAAGAGGAGACAAGCGGACAGGCAACTTCAGAACAAAACTGGGCATCTGAAAGGACTCTTTAGGTCGAGCTGTTTTCCCACTCAGGCAGCCTCCTGTATTGCTGACATTGTTTCACGATCAGGGCTTACACTCCCCGCTTTTCTCCTCATCTGCACACTTAAGCTGTTCATTAGCTGAGAATGGGGCATCCTGGCAGAGCGAGGAACCAACAAAGCAGCCAATGAGTTGCTGACAGAACGGCTCTTTCGCCCATGTAGTGGTTGTCTTGGGACTTCCTGGGAGCCCTCCCCAGCTCCCTTCTGTCTGGCACCAGTGTAAACGCGGGGTGAGGTCCCAGCAGCCAGGGACAGCAGCCAGCATGGGAATGTCTGCGGGCAGAGAATGGAGGGCCGGAGCCCCAAGCAGGCACTGAGCAAACACCTTCTGGGTTTTGCCACTGACCTCACAGTCAGCCTGGCAGCCAGGGGCTCCCAACGGTCTGTCAGATATTGGCATGACAGTTTGCACACTTAGCTGCAACATTGATCAAAATGTGGCTGAGGTGCTATGAAGGGTTCAAGTATAAGGTGCCCTACGGAACGAGGGTGGAGGGCTACCCATGCTGGTTGGGCATAATGGAGGCCTTTGAATACTTTTGGAAAAGGCCATGAAGGGCCTCGGTGCTGAGGACTGCAAAAAAGTCAACACGGGGAGCCAAGGACCTTCTGGGCTATTCCCGGATAAGCACCTGTTTTTGTGTCTTATTCTCTCAATGAGATAGGAGCCCCCGAAGTCAGGGAACTTGCAGCCTTCAGTGCCATACATCTGTGCTGAAACACTCCTGTCTCAAGGTGTTTGACGCATTTTGCTAGGAAGACAGAAGTCGTGGTAGGACAGGAGGAGGTGACAAGCAGGAATCCCTGCTCTGCTCATGATGCAGCTGTGGATGGAAACATGGTTTTGAGAGGACACTGAGCCATCTGCTGGGGTCTACACAAAGGTCTGTGCCCACTGACCCCTGCAAAGAACAGGAGAGTGTCCTCGAGATCTGAGAGGGCAAAGGGCAGGTCAGGAGTGTGAGAGTTAGCCCTAGCCTGGCTAGCTTGCTTCAGGTTTGTTCCTGATCCTACACACGACCTCTGGGGGCATGGCCGAAGATGCTGAGGAAGGTCCCTTGGCCTTCTCCCTCTGCCACTGGCTGTGAGGCATTGCAGGGCTGGCCTGAGCAGTGGTTAGACATTCGGCATGTTTTGATCTCTGGCAAGCGGAGGAGTCCAGATTTTTAGGCTGTATACTGATAATCACTATGGTTGTGGCCAACAGGGTGGACCACCCCCTCAGCCAGAGCAGTGCCTCTGACAGGGGAAGCCCTCCCTCCACGGCCACAACCCTGGTCTTCTCTAAGTAATGGTGGGACTCTCTGCCACCCTGTGTGGCTTCCTTTGCTGTGGTCCGTAAGTCTTCCTGAATGAGATGTGGGGTTTATGAAGACTGTTTCTGATTTTCATTTTCATCTTGAATATGGGGCTGTATCCAGGGTTACTGGCATAAAACGTGCCACACTTTCTGTGGGATAACCCCCCTGAGTTAGATTCCTCCAGCCAGCTCCTTTCCTCCCGCTAGACACCTTTCCTCTTCCCCCACATCTATTTCCATCAGAGCCCCCGCCTCTCAAGTAATTAATAATCTACAAATGCTCCTGCCAGCCAACGTGGTCCTCTTTGCTGCCACAGGCTCTGTGCAGTTGTGGTCACAGACAATCAGATTAAATGTCCTATCACCCAGCATTGATCAGATTAGCAACCTTGTGACTATTCATTAATTGTATTTTCTCTTGGAGCCCTATTCAACTCAATACCAAATGCATTGTTTGTGGCATAAAAAGCAAATACAAACAGGATGTCCATTACTCTGAAAGTGAACTATCTCCTACCTTTTCAAAACAGGGTAGGAGAGAGTAGGTAGGATAATGCAATGTTAATTTTCCTGGGGCAAAACAGTCAAGTGAGGAGATTTCTCAAGAGTCATTCAATTTCTGAAAAGGCCTTTTAGGATTCTTATTTCTTTGGTGGTTCAGGAAACTCCACTCCACCTTGATAAATTTGGTCAGAGTCCCCTCGGGGGACTCCCTTCCTTGTGTGGCAGAAGTCACAGAGGGTAGGCACAAACCCTTGAAGACAGGGTGGACAAGAAATTGGGTTATTTATGTAAGTGGAGAAATCTCAAGTGTTGTACAGGGTTTAACTATGACAGGAGGAGGAAGAACTTACCAAGGGCATTTCTCTGTCTGGGATACCTGAGGTCCAGACACTGGGTGATGCTCCCGGGCTGGAATGCAGTGTTGTGCCCAATGGTGCTGAGTCCAGCCAGAGGAATAGGGATACTAAAGGGATCGTTACTTCACCTTCATTCTTTACAGCTTCTCCCGAAGAAACTGAGGCCCGGGCACTAGGGCAGTTTGATGGATGTCTCTCACTGGGTGGTGAAGCAAGTCAATGACATGCCTACCACCAATGTCACTGGCAGCCATCTGGCATCTTGAGGGTCACACTCGAACAAGGGTGTTTCACCATTTGTTCATTTTCAAGACTCAGCATTCCAGTGGGAAGAAATTCAGAGAAAAAAAAAGTTGCTAAATAGTTAACCACAAAAATTCCCTGACAGTGAGATCTACTGGAGAATAGAATAGTCTCCCTAGCGAAATGGTTAAGAATGTCATTATTTGATACTACTAAAATTATATTAGATAGAGAACTCGGGGAAACTGGGGACTGGGGCTCTTGGAAAAATCCATAAAGGGGAGCAGGGCCACATACAGCCCATAACGTTTGCATTTTTCTTATGCACTTAGTTAACTCCGCTTCTCTCCCTGTCTATAATGGGCAACACCCACTACTTGGATCTTTTTACATGATGTTAATAATTTGGTGGCTGACAAGCTCCAGGCACCATGCTGGGCATTTTACCTTATTAATGACTTTTCAGTTCCCTTCTCATCCCATACTGTCCCTGCAGAGGACGTTCCTACCAGTGCTGGGTAGCCGGTTGTCCCTGGAGCCTGCCCACCATCCCCTTGCACGGAGCTGTGGCTCTCCCATCTCTGGAATGGGGATGAACATGGGGCCCCGCACCCCCCGCTGCGGCTAGGGAACAAGGAGAAAACACAGGTTACAAAAATGGTCAGCTGAAGACCAAGCAGAGGAGGCCCTCCATCTGGGGAAGAGAGCCTAAAAAAAAAAGAAAGAAAGAAAGGGTACGATCAGTGTGAACCTACTGTTTTCCTTTTCCACTTAGCTATTTTCCATATTTCTCTATCATTTACTTTGGAGAGCCAGTGAATCTCACAGAGAACAAATCCTCTCCAAAACCGATTTAATTGGGGGTAAAAAGGCAGGAATCCTATGAAAAAGAAATCCCTGTGGCCGTGTAAATGTGAGGGGTAAACATGTTGCTGACAGAAAGACTCCAATGTTTGTTATTCCATGAAAATCTGCCTAATATAAGCTACATTGATACCCCAATAGGTTACATTAAATTCACCCTTCAAGAAATTTTAATTTCAGTGTTATTATTCCTGTAATCTGGGAGGTTTCCCAAGATGGAAATGTCAGTAGAAAAATAGGGGCCCATCTGAGAAACTCATCTAACAAGCAGTTTGGGGGCAAATATATATATTCTGCTTTATATAGTTTAGCACTAAAATGTATTTGAGTAATACCTGAGAACATGTCTATTTAATCTTAACCAATGGGTTATGGGAATCATCAAAAATCAAACACAATAAAAAGGAACAATATTTATGGCATTTTAAAGCCTATCCTATTATTGGTTAGTGCTCCCCTCAATTGTTTAACTGCAATTGGTTCCACTTTCTCAGTGTGGATGATTTTTATACATCTGAGTAAAAAAATAATGCTGCTTGCAAGTGAAAAGTTAAAGACCAAGACAAGGCCTATTAGAATAACATTACACTTTTTTATTCCCTGCACTTATTTCGTCAATTAGTAATTATTTCCCTTTTCCTATGCAACAAAATAGAAGCCATAAAATCTTTGATTTAATGAAAACTTCCTTACCAAATAGGTCCTCCAACTCTGCTGAAGGCTTATAGGTAATTTATCTACCTCAGTAGGCAATGACCTTTTGTGAATCATGAGTCATTCCTCACTCCTAATGAGATGGATCCAGATGCCATCCCACCCTCCGCATGGCCCCCCCCTTCCTCCAGCCGAGAGGCCACCGGGCTCCTGCGCCCTGCCTCCCGACTTCTTGGAAGTGGGCTGTAATTAGTTCCCGCCTGGTGAACCTGCTGGGGACGGAATCACCCTCTTCCCTGCGCCTCTCTTTAAGGTGCCCAAACAGTGACTGCTCTCTAAAGTGCCCTGAGGAAAAAAGGGTGAGGGGTGGGAGAGGCCCAGAGAAGTCTGATTTTTGTCTGGGAAGTAGAAATAACTCCCTGGTGCCTCCAGAGGCCTCTCTGCCTACTCGTCTCCACCTAGGGCTCACTGTTGTGGCAGCAAAGAGCAGTGCATGCTGGGAGCCACACTGTGGTCCTGTGGTCTCCTGGCACTTTTGATTGAGTCGATTCCAGTGTATACGTTTATTTGTAAATTGGATCACGTATTGCTGACTGTATATTATACACATGTATGACTACTTATAATCTATTACTAATATGTGCATGGGACACTATATATATAACTGCACGTGTATATGTATTTACTGTCCTGTACAATATATTGAGTGCCTTATAAAACAAATACAAATATAGAAGAAACATTGGATAAATAATAAAGATGAGTAAAGATTTTAATATTTTCTCCCTGTTTACCTCTGGAGCTTGTAAATCTTCTGCTTCCTAGGGGTCCAGAGAGGGAAGAATGATACTTGTGCTCTTGGTCCCAGTAGATCACTATGTGGCCATAGTAACAGTGCTGGCATCACTTAACCTCCCAATATCACAAGTGCTCCCCACCAATGTCTGAGGTGAAGGGGCAGGAGGTTAGTAACTGAAAGACCAAATTGTTTCCCTCACCCCCTTCACCCCATCCCTCAATGTGTTTTCCACGCTATGCTTTCCATTCACAGGAGTGGCCTTTGCTAAGAGAGTGAAAACATTTGCAGATGAAGGGCTCAGGAATTCCTTCCAGACGGTCTGATAAATCTGTCTTCAAAATAGGTGGGCAGTTTAGAGACACAGGTGCAGGCTGAGGAGGTGTAGGCCCAGGCACCTTCACTCTAGCCTGGCCGGCACAGCCTGAGAATGCCCCGCTGCCAGGGCCCCCCCCCCCCCCCAGGCAAGGGCTGTCCTTTCTCACTGAAGAGTCAGAAGGAAATTAGAGGAGGTCCTTCACTGGTGCCTTCAGCAGAGGAACATCCACCTGAATGGGAAAGCTGTGAACCTTGCAAATGTGCAGTAGAGGGAACGAAGATGACATCAGCTGGAGCAGCTCCACGCCTGACTGTTATTGCTTCCTGCCACCACATCTGTAGAGCATAATCAGTAGTTGAAAATAACTAGCAAATCAAAGTGCATCAAAAATCCAAACTTGGAAATGTCTCTTCAGCATTTTTAAAATTAATATGTACGTTCATATAACCAATTAAATGAGTTTACCTACTTCAGATGCACGAGGTGGAATAGAATACTCTACATACTAATCTTCAAGATAAAATTAAATTTTTTTTTTCTGGGGAAAAAGAAATCTAATAGGATATTTCCTTATATGATCTGATATTCCTATTTAAATTCTGATAAAACAAAGGGAGTCATGGACAGAGAAATTGTGTTTTTTGACAATAACTCATTCAAAAAAAGAACAGAATTCCTTGATGACTTTCTGCATTTGAAAAAAGTAAGCTACCAAGAATACTAAACACTTGAACCTATGTTTTAGGGAGATCATTTTCCAAAAAAATAAAACAAGAAGAAAAAAGCCCTACCAATGCACAGTTTCTTTCTAGGTCAATGATTCTGCTTTATTCACATGTCTGGGTGAGGCTGGCGAGTGCGACCTGCCAACTGAAGCCACTGGATTTGACACATTTCAGTGTCAGCTGTGGGATTTCTGCCTTAAATCTGTCAGGACGGCCCTGTGGCCACTTCTGCAAAAACCCCTGGGGACAAAATTTATTGTTATACCTCAATAGCTTTTTGTTCACCTCCAAAATAGGGGTCCAGGGTCATACTAATGATTGTGGAGAGACAAAATGCTCTCTCTATATTTTATTAAACAGATCTCTTAATAATTAATCAAATGTGAAAATTATTTTCCATCACTCTGACACTAAGGCTAAAGCATTGCAATTTTTTTTCTCAGCCTGTTTCTTTTTCTTTTAAATTGCCCTCTGTGGATTCCCTCAGCTACAAAGCAAGTGAGTAGAGAAAGCCCAATTTACGACTTTGCTTTTTAAACCATAATCACCCCTCTGGGCTTCTACTGGGGAAGAGCTGGGGGATTCTGTAGGTTGTCTGGTAAACACCTGAGAAAATCTGTTCTTGGATCCCCCAGAACCATCGAGGGGCCATGATACCATGGATAGGAACAATTTCATGGAAGTCCACCCTGAGCCAGACCACTCAGCACCTCTCTTAGGAGACGGCAGGGTTGGAATAAAGTCATGGCTCTTTCTCTCAAAGAGTTGCTGTGTTTCGGGGAGAAAAGAGCCTGGTGAAGTCAGAATTGCTTTGTTCGGCTACGGATGTAAGCAGAGGACACTGCACTGCTGAGGAGCTCGCCTTGAGTTCTCCATCCAGGCACTTGGCAGTGGCGTTTGTGAGGCAAGACCGGATTGGAAGATGGGTGGTGTCTTAGGGAGTCGGGGCCCTACTCACTGACAGATTAATACCAGATAAGGGACATTGCTAGGGAAATGCACGGCAAGCAGTTCTTCTGACCTTTCCTTACTAAAAGGTCAGAGAGAAATCAGAGGTGGTCTTTCACTGCTGCCTTCATCTAAGAACATTCCATCTGAATGTGTAAGATGACAGCCTGGCAAACACAGGACTAAGATAGTGTGTGCAGGGGGTTGGGGGGTGGGAATTTGGAGTTGGGCTTATATTAGCAGAGGGTGCTCGGAGGGGTGTGTGGGCAGGAGTGAGGGTTTGTAAGTGCATGGCTGAAGCTACCAAACTAGGCAGTGCGGAAGCCAGGTGGGCAACAGGACTGGGTTGGAAGCGCGCAGAAGAGCAATGGTTGCTGGCAGCAGCGTCAATATTCTCCCTCTGAGCACTAATTACATTATTAAGCAAACAGACCAACACAGGGTGTAGGGACGGAAACATGTATTTAGGATCTAGTCACTCTCTACTTGGCTGTAAATAATCGTGCGCATACAGTTCTTTCCCACCCAAGTACACTACTGGGCACTTTCCTTGCTTTCTCTTTAATTTACTAGGCTTGAGAAAGGGAAATATTGCTTTCCATGCCAGCCATTCTTGAAGAAGTCAGATTCTCTGTATTCCGTGCTACCCAAATCTAACAGATATTTCTGAGAGTGCTGGACACAGCAGCCACCACCCCCCAGAGAAGATGCAGGATTCAGGAGGCACAGGAAATAGGTTCCATAAGTAGCAACATGCATTTTCTTGGCTGTAAAGAGCTTGCATTTGCTAATTAGACCTTTGCAATATACAAGAGCCCAAATCTCCTTTGATCTAGCTAAATCCAGCCTAAAGAGGTGGGTGTAAACACAGGATTGGAAGAAACCAGGAACAACATGGAAAGGATTTGTATGCAATGGGAATAAATCTGTTACCCAAAAAAAAAAAAGTCTAAGAGGAGCTTGCAGAAGGAAATCTGCGGCAGGCTGAGCCAGCCGGGTGAATGGCAGAGAGAATAGAGGCTATTTGAATACTGATGTGGCCCTCACTTTCTTCCATTTCCATTAATGACATGCTCATCAAGGGCAAACAATGGGACCGGCTGCCGGCGCCTGTCACAGTGTGTGGGTGCTGGGATGCCAGGCTGTCATCCCTGGGCTGCATTTAGAGACCTGCACGCTAATAAGAAGTGCTCTGTGCCGTCAATGCAGACAGGTGCTTCCGCGGCTGGGACATGCTCCATTCCCTTCCCCCTGAAACCCTCCTCTCCCAGCCCCCCTGACAGACACCATGAAATGCACAAATTAACAGCCCCATCATGTTGGGCTGCTGCTGCCTGCGGTGAAAGCAGAAAATCAAGTTGTCACCCAGGGTGCAGTGATAAAGCCACAGCCTCATTTCTCTGTTGGTGCCCTATAATAGCAAATGCCAGACAGCTGGATGGATGGGAGGCTTTAGACTAAGGCCTTGATGCACTCTGGCCAGAGAATTAGTTGCTGTTTCCATGTGGATATTTTGTTCAAAACAAACATCTGGAGAAAGCAAAGTTTCCTAGAGCAGAAGTGCCTTTTGCTTCTTCTGGAATCGAAGAAAACAGTCGAAAGAGAGTGGTGTTTCCTTTCAAATAATCCCAGTTAAGATTCTGACTCTGCATTTGCTTAGAACTTTATCAAGGACTTAGAGCTATGCAAAGGTTAACAAGTACACAGTCTAGTGCTCAGGCCAATCTTGACACAGGGAACGGTTTCTGGGTCTGCGAGGGCCTTGGGCTACTTACACCCCATCCAGCAGGTGCTCCTGATAGACTCTTTCTTCCAAATTTCTAGAGCCCCTCCAGTAGTCTACCTAAGCTGTCCCCCCTGCCACCCCCAAATCCCAGGCCATTCGGGTCCTCGCTACACACCGTCACAGGATGAAGCTACTTCTCATGAAATAACAGATACAAAGCCCCCTGCTCTCCCGGCACCACTGCAGTTGGCTCCAAGTGTCTGGTGGCCTGACCCAGCCTGGGCTGACACGGCCAAGTGTGCAAAAGGAAAGAAATGGAGGGGCCTGAGCCCTTCAGACTCCAAGGAGTTTAATGATATAATGGCCTGAGAACTTCAACATAAAACAGGAAGAGCAACTAACGAAACTTACAACATAAAACCCCCCTCCTGTCATTTTTATAGTAACAGTAAAACACTTTATTGAATTTATGAGCTACATAATGACTGTGAAGAATGTAAGTTGAATTAGAACCAACTCGGAAGTATAATATCAACTATAAACCCTTTTCTATTACCCCATCCCTTCAGCTTTTTCTGTCCTCTTCCTTTTAAGCAAGGGACATTGCCTTCCTCAGACTTTCGCCCGAGACAGAGTTCACAACTTGCTAATAAATCTTAACTCTTCCTCCAAAGCTCCAGAGCTGACAGATCTCCAAGGGGTAAGACGCTCCCTGGGGGTGACCATTCCCTCTCAAAGCCTCCAAGCCATTACAATGCATTTTAGAAAAGAAATCAGCTCGTCTTGTCTTTGCATAAAGCCTGTCATATCGGGAGGCTCTCTGAGGATATACGTCAGGTATTTCAATCTCTGTAATTCCACATTGGAATGGCCTTTCCAAAACAGAAACTACAACGCCCTCAGAAGTTTATGAAAAGCATCCTCAGTCAAGGACTCAGTGTGTGCAGGGCTGGTGGCCAATTCCTGATGACCAGATGGGGGGAAACGCACATCACTGAGCTAAGCAGCATGCGGGGCTGTGTTTTCTGTTTCCATTTCACTCCTAAGTCTTCCTGTTCCCTGAGGATTTTTTTCTGGAGGGGTAATAAAATAAAATGGGTGAAACAAAGCCATAAGCCAGTTAAGTCTGAAAGACATGTCATCTCATCTAAAAGGAAGAAACGGACCATTTCCATGCCTAAGGCTGACAGCAACGCCTGAGCTGGCAGTAGTGCTATTCCATTTGATTTATAGAATAATGGGGTGACAAATGACGACAAAAATAAACTTTTACTGCACTGAACTGCTCCTTTATTTATGAAATTTGGCCAAGTAGTGAAATCTTTTATCTGCAAGTTGTAACATGGAGTGGGAACGAGCGATTATGGTGTGGTAATAGTAATCCAGCAATGGAGGCTGAGTCAGTTGGAAATGGATTGAGGTAAAATAACTACCGCACCATGATAAATGTGAACAGCGCTTTGCTGACAGATGATCTAACAGGTGTTCATAACAACTATATAAGAGGATTTATTTATGACCAGCCACAGCCGCGGCACTGTAAATCAGCTCCAGCAGCTGCACACCGCTGAAACCAAGTCCCTGATGGAGGAACGGTGCAAGAGCCCAAAGAACACAATTCACTCCAGAATCTTAATCATCAAATAACATTTTTTTAGGTAATTACACCACAGCACAGAAATCATAATTACTTTCAATTAGAAAACTGAGCTGCCCATAACTTTGTTTACAAAATATTTTTATTTAGGCCCTATGGTTTTGATGAGACCTGAGCAAAATGGAGGCTCTGGGGTCATGGAAAGAGTGCCCTTGTGTGTTGGCGACTTCAGTGTGATGCCAGTATGAGGCCCTCTGAGGACAGCTTCATTTTTTCAGCCAAAAATCAAAAAATCAAACCTAAAGTTGGGAGGGGACTTGGTTTCCCCCAAAAGTCTGCATTAACCTCCCCGGGGCAGTGTTTGGGTTCACGCCTTACCCTTTGCTGTCATTCCTAACTTTACACAGTTTACTAACAAAGGGAACAAGCATGTAACAATGAACTCATTAGAAATGGGGAGTTTAAATTTAGGCGGAGGGGCCCATCTTTATGCAACCCTTTTTAATTACTTTGCAAAGGCATAATTTAGTACTTTGCTTTTTGTAGGCCACTGTCTTAATAATTCCTTACTGTTATCCATGGAGATGGTTGACCTTACTGTAACACAAGTCTTCACATTCATCACATTGCTTAAAGAACAACCCCCCCCCCCCAAAAAAAAGTTGGTTCTTACATGGGTGAGAAGATGCTCTTCTAGGAGGAACGAATCCTGAATCTTGGTTGAGCTACAGTTTGAGAACTCATCTATCTTCTCTCTCATACTCTCATATTATGAAACTCCCCCACTGGCAACCTCTCCCAGGCCAATTAACGAGAAGGGTGTGGGCAAGGTGAGGCTTCCGTGCTCTCTGCAAGCACACGTGCAGTGTCTGGAGTCTTCAAGGGTTTACGTGAATGAGCCCACTGGCAGAATTATCTACTAGTTAGGCTTTCTAATCATCTCTAGATCTGAGAATAAAGATTCTTCCACACTGAGGCACCTGGCTGGCTCAGTCAGTGGAGCATGTGACTCTCGATCTCAAGGTTGTGAGTTCGAGCCCCACACTGGGCATGGAGATTACTTAAAATTCTTCTC
Source organism: Ursus maritimus (assembly GCF_017311325.1). Classification (NCBI taxonomy): domain Eukaryota; kingdom Metazoa; phylum Chordata; class Mammalia; order Carnivora; family Ursidae; genus Ursus; species Ursus maritimus. Next base: position 29,253,762 of record NW_024426663.1, on the reverse strand, counting down.
CACTTCAGCCTCACTTTTGGTGTCTCTGGTGCTCAAGGTTGTAGATGAGAAAGCAGTGTCTCGGGAGGTCACTAAAGACAATTTGAGTCTGTTATAATAATTCCAAGTTTGAATTCTGAGGGGTTTGAGTCTTCAGTGTACACATTTACTGAAGCAGCCAGGAATTACATGTACAAGTGACTATGTACATCAGTTTGGCTCCAGAGACAGACAGACATGAGGAGGAGAAGATTAGGCATCACTTCAACAAACAATCACTTAACCAGTAAATAGATTCCAATGCAATTTCTTATTCTTTAGCTACTTTGAAGTCCAAAAAGACTTACTTTAGAATCTGGAAATAATTGAAAAGCATAGGAATAACTAAAATCCCCAAGGAAATATCTAAAATTGGCTTACAAGTGGGAGAGTAGAACCAACAAAGCTGATTTCTCTAGTTCACTGGTTCCCAACCTTCTTTTTCCTGTCTCCAGTTTCCAAGGGCAATGCAGCCCCACCCATAGTAATGGCAACCATTTGCTCCTCCTCTGACCTACCACAGCCCCTGAGCTGCAGACCTGGGGGGATGGCATCAGGGAGACAGCCTGGGAGGACAGAAGGGAGAAATAGGGGTACAGAGTGGTTGGTGTGCGGGTAATGTTGCTCTTTGTACAAAGGTAAATTCTAAGAGCCTAAGTTGAGAACAATCTATTCTTCCTTTTCCCACTCCTAGGAACTCTTTTCTGAGTTCCTAGCCATCCAACTTTTAAGAACTAGCCAGCTTCGTTGCCTCAGTGGAACCTTCTTAGACCTCTCTAGCCCAGTGAACACTTCTTCTCCCTAAACCCAATAGTTCTTACTGGTGTGATCTGACAATCACGCAACTGCTTCACAACTCTTTCCAGAAACAATTTCAGCTTTCAAACAGCTATGTTTCAAGTTTGTTGGTCAAGTGATCATGTGAAATCTAAAATATTTTTATTCAAACAACAATTTCACATGGTAGTTAACTTACCAGATCAGGTCTTAAAATAGTGCTTACTCCATAAAACAGTTAAAAAGTGGTAGGAAAAAGTGTTACCAAGATAGAAAGAGTAAAGCCTTCACTTAGTCGTGTTGAACGCTATTTGTCGGGAAGTCACATAAAGAAAGGAAACAAAGACTGTGAAGATCCCAGGAACAAATTCTGGTCCACTTAAGGGCATGTTTCTCTATTAAACACAATTTCTATTCATCTAGGATCATAACACTATCATAAACTTGGTTTTGGTTTTTTTTTTTTTTTTTTTTTTTTGGTTCCTCTAAAATCTCGAGAGTAAAAGTGATCATGAAAACTTTTCTTGAGGTAACTGGTCAAGTTGGAAGGCAGGTAAGGAAAAGGATGATAAAGAAAGAAAAAAGCAAATACATGGTCAGAAAGTAATTGCCTTTCATTTAACCGACCTCCAATTGACGGAAGAACAAAAGAAGTGCACACCCAGTGGCTGGTCTGGTCAGTCACCTGTGTGAGGAGAGGGGAGGTGGAGGTGAAGAGATGGGTTCAGCAAGACTCTGGGAGCTGACAGTTCACTTAAAGCACTAGACCCAGCACCCGAAGTGAGTGGGGGGGGGATGGGGGTGGGCCTGTATTAGTATGTAAGTGAAGTTTGTTTGCAAATCACTGACTTGGTGAAGTCCACACTGCCATTTCTTCATTTTTTGACAATTGGATTGTGGTTTCTTGGGGGCAGAGAGCATATCTTCTATTTTACTATACCCCTGATAATGGTTACCGCAGTTCTTCACGTTTCACCATGGATGCAATCTTTAAATAGAAAGGAAACAGTAAGGCTTTGTTAATTTTGCACTGTAACATAGGGCTTTTTCCTCCTCATTATGTGAAAAGAGGCCTTTTTCCCTGTTTAAAAACGTTCCCATATAATGTTAGAGTGATCAGAGAGAAGAAAAAAGAAGGTAAAAAACCTTGGGTTTTCCTCTAACTAGCTAACCTTTGCTTTTTAAAAACCTCCCTTTATGTTATTCATCATTCTGGATTCTTGTCTCCTCTAATGTAATATCTATCTTCTTAACATGAACCACGGGTTATAAGGGCAAACTTCTCATAAGCTATTATAAAGTTATTCAAAATGTTTGCAAATAGTTCCTGGGAAGGGCAAGTATCAAGTATTTTAATTTGATAAGTTCATTGTTATACTCTCTTCAGAATAAAAACATTCTCCTTTTCTCGTAATAAATAAAGCAAACGTAACGAGATACCGAAAATGAGGCAATGTGATACCAAAAATGAGGCTGTCTGAAATATACTATGAGAGCCATTCTTCAAGATTGGTGTACATAAAATGTCCCATTAAGTGGACATTAAAATGAAAAAATATAGCTAGAATTAAGAATTCAACATTGACTAACTCGACTCAATGGAACAATTTAGAGATAATCATGGATTATGATAAAGTTAAAGGAAATATGAGGTAAGGAACTATGAAACATTGTACCAAAAAAGGAAGGAACCCCCCATCCCCAATCTTAAACTTGGGATTTTGGTCATTTTTCTAATTTCACTTATATGAAAAATATTTTAATGATAACAAACTATTGATGTTAAAATGGCTTCAACGGTTAGCATACTGCATTATTTTATTGATTTAGTATAGATTTTAAATCTCAAAGTTAGCTATCAAAAATTTATCTTATTCAAAAAAAAAGTTCTACTGCAGTTTCCTTAGTTTCCAAATACAGAGCTGAGTGACCTATTTTCAAAGATAAGTGCCCTCATTTAAGGGAAACAAAAAGCTGTCTACATCACAACATAAATTTTCCCTCTGCTTTGATGCATTAAGTGTAAATGTGTTTCAGAAAACAGGTATTTAGCCTGTCAAATTCTTTATAACATTTCCAAAAGTTGGTGACTTAAAACCCCCAAGTTGTGAAGCAAGCCCCGAGAAACAAGATTAATAATGGAAATGCCAACTGGTTGCACTTACAGCGGTGCTTGTGGGTGTTGGCAGTGCCATGGCTGCAAGGCTCCAGGGCGAGGTCGGACACGAGACTCCTACAGCTCTACTTCTCACCCAGATTAACTGCTGTGTGCCAAGAGCAGGACAATTTAACAATCTTGTTTGCTCTCTCCAGCTCATGAGCTTGAAAATTTAATTTTTCAGGTCTGTTTTGTTCTTCTCGACATACATTTTCCAAGAATGTTTCATTCTGTTTTTTTCCTCTTTATATATGTTCTACAGTGTTTCCACCAATGTATGTTCTTTTTACTTTTTAAAAATTGTTATGTGGCTTTACAGAAAGGGAACTGACTAGCATATACTATTACCTTATATCAGAAAGGTAAATAAAATTTCAACTGGTTTTAAAAAGGCATAAAAGACCTAGAAAAAAGTTTCCTGGTTATAGAACAACCTTATTAAAAACAGTGACTTGCCTAAGTTAGCAAACAAAATAAAGACTGCAAAAGTGCGAATATGTTGATTTTGTAACTGGTTTTTAAAATTTCTACAATGAGGATTATACTGGTTAGTTTCCAAAGGTATTTCAGTCCATCTAAGTTGGGCATCAAGATGTGTAAAGGAACAATTAGATCCAAAGAGTTTATTCACCAGGTTTAATATGCCTTATAATCTGATCTCTACTAATCAAGATTGCACAGAAAGACATTTTATTTTACAACATGATGATTTTTGCTACTGTTATTAAATATACCAATTTTTTTCTTGGAGTTAACTACTCTATAACATAATTAGAAAATCTACCTGGGTGGGGCGCCTGGGTGGCTCAGTCGTTAAGCATCTGCCTTCGGCCCGGGGCGTGATCCCAGCGTCCTGGAATCGAGCCCCGCATTGGGCTCCTTGCTCTGCTGGGAGCCTGCTTCTTCCTCTCCCACTCCCCCTGCTTGTGTTCCCTCTTTCGCTGGCTGTCTCTCTCTCTGTCAAATGAATAAATAAAATCTTAAAAAAAAAAAAAAATCCACCTGAGTTTGAAAATGGTTTTTCTTTCACTAACTTAACCCCATTGACTGCTTCTTTGCAGAATATAATACTCAAACCATTTACTTTAAAATAAAAAAAGATCAGCCTATGAACTTTGGGATTACACACAGTTTCTCATTAAAAATACAAACACAAATGTTATTCGTATGCTAGTTTATTATTCAGAGATGATTTCATGATGAGTGTTGTCAATAACCAATTACAATACCAGGCAATTCATAGAACAAAATTTTGCAGAGATCTTGTTGTTTTTAATTCTAAAAAGTGTGCTACCCCAATTTTCAGATACCAAGCTGAGAGGCTGTTTAGACTATTTCTAGGCTAATTTTGCTTACACTGGGAGGGAAGGTGATTTCCAATAACCTTAAAATACCCAATTCATGTGCATCATTGTGAAAAAAGAGAAGGAACAGAAGGACAGAAGAAGTAGCAGGACAGAGAAAATGCCACATGGATTCAAGAGTTGAGAAAACTGACAGTAAAATATATGTTCTTTGGTTAGCAAAGAGAAAAGGGGGAAAGTATTGCATACATGATAGATACACACTAGCATTCTAAAGCAGGAGACAAGAATGTCAAGAGTGTATTCTTCCCCCGCTGCCAGATGGAAGGGCTATTATTATAAATGAAAGGCAGCAGTAGTGGATGCCAGGCACTTTTGTTGTGTGCCAGATTCTGAAGTCCAGATGCAAGCAGGTTACCCCTGGGACAGGACAGGCTTCAGCTCCCGCAGCAGAACAGAACCGATCACGGTTCTTTCTGTGTTGATGATAAGCTGGGCTGTAGAGCCTTCCTTCAGCTCCACAGTGACGAGCATCAATGACCCACTGTGCACAGTTTTAGCTGCAAACCTGAAGAAAAAAAAGAGGGGCCTTTTATCATGATGTGGGTAGGGGAAAGGAGACGGCACATATTCAAATAGGTTTAAAATAATTGTTTTCTCAGTAATTTCTTACAGGGTCCCTACTGCCAAAAACCCAAAGCCAAGCATTCTGAAAAATCAATAAGCTGCCCAGCACCATGCTTACCACGAGCAGGTGATTTTAGTGTACTGTTAGAACAGAACAAGGAAGTCTATTTTACTTATGAGTCTGGATAATGGATATATGTGAATAATTCTCCATTACTATATATTTGGGAATCATTCATTTGATATTCAACATTTCACCATGCATAGGGCCATTTAAAATAAACCACTGTATTTTTAAAACATATTAAGAAAAGGTACTTTTCTCAAAGAGCTTGAAATTTTAATTCCTCATATGTGAAAATGATTATCCAAGAAGTTAGGTAATTTTATGGACATTATAAAACTCATATCATTTCAAAAATTCAAGCATGCATGTTAAGATACTCAAATTAAATCTCTAATGATGGTGATGACATGTAACAAAATCACATGACAGGCAGGCGCAACACCACACTCTCTCTTTTTAGATTTTTTAATGTTCAGAACTTTAGATACTTCTTTTTGCTTTAGAATAGAGGAAACTTGAGGTCTAAGGCTCCATTACTAAATTCCAAGACATGAAGAATCTACTAATTACATGGAATTAAAAGCAAAACTAGCCTTTTAAGCACTGCAATTGACTGAAAAGCCGTTGGAGGCACAATGAACTTCTGTCAATCCTGCTAATTCATTCTGCACGCACAGTTGAGCCCCAGAGACATGAAGGAAGAGGACGGTACCCTCCTAGGCCTCCATTTTCCACATGGAGCATGTTCCACACATTTGGGGGGGGGAGGGGGTTTGATTGCAGGGATGACTGGAGAAAAACAAAGTTGCCGCACATGAGCTTTTGAAAACACTAACAAGTGTAGAGCAGGTCTGTGACCTGCTGTGACCCCACTTTGCAGGGCCAATCCCCTTTCCCCTTTCTGTATGACACGTGTCTGAATCTGAGCCATCTGCCTCAATTTGCGCAACATCTTCAGCCACAATGGCACCCAGTTAGCCCTGACAACAGCTCACAATACATAAAAATAAAACTGCCGCGCTGACAGCACGCTGCGGACTATTCAAGAGCAAACCAACTGGTCAGTGTCTCATGTCTGACAATTAGCATGGGCCTTGCGCAGAGCCCGCGGTGTCCTCAGGGATCTGTTTAATTACCATCAACATAAAAGAGGGAGTTTATCAGGAGACACTCAGAAAAACTTCACTCCCAACTTAATTAAAATATTAGCCACTTAAGCAGGAAGCAGATTCTCTTTAAATGAAAAGTAATTTCTTTTTTGAAATTTAAAAAAATGACATCAAGATCTTTTAACACATTCAATTCTTTTTTTCTGAAACCTAACGAGCCATTTTTGACCTAAACAGAATCATGAAAATCAGTTTCCCAACGATAATTAGAATAATGACTCAAAAGCAAAACAAATACACTAATTTTACGTAACTGAAAATATTATCAACACTTTTAGGTTGCACCTTAAAATGTGAGCTGGGGGACTGTTGATAAGGTATGTTAGAAGCCTTCCTGTCATTTATTTGTGTATTTTCTACAAACATGGAAAGCCAAATACACTGAAGACTGGTAAGGAGTCCAACAGAGCAGTTCTTCTACTTGAGAGAAGCAACTATAAGTAACCAGTTTAGGAAGAGAAATCATACCAGTGTTTTTAAAGAGATTTTATAAAGCTCTCATACTATACACATCTGTGTGCTCTTCAGAGGTCCACACAAGACATAAGGAACTGCACACCGAATTCCATCTTTTAGAGAACACAAGTATCACCAGCCCCCAAAGGACCTTCTTTCCCACCACCCCTTACAAGTTTATGCATTTCTTTTTTTTTTTTTTAAGATTTTATTTATTTATTTGACAGAGATAGAGACAGCCAGCGAGAGAGGGAACACAAGTAGGGGGAGTGGGAGGGGTAGAAGCAGGCTCATAGCAGAGGAGCCTGATGTGGGGCTCGATCCCAGGACTCTGGGATCACGCCCTGAGCCGAAGGCAGACGCCCAACGACTGAGCCACCCAGGCGCCCCTATGCATTTCTTTTGTCCACATTTTTGAGGTGGTTCTGCTTCACAGGAGAATCCTGTTTCTGTATTTCTGTTAAACCATGTCTGTCTGTCTGTTAAATCAAATGATACTAGGTGGCTCCTACTCATTTATGTAACTTTTCCCCCCACAGATCTGGTCATCATCAAATCTTCATTCAACACATATTTCAACAGAGGTCCCTATTTCTGACAGGGTTATAATTATGTAAACAATAGTCTTATTAGTCCCTTTATTTACTTAACACTTGTGTCTTGGGACTGCAGAGAAGGAGATTATATCTGAATAGGGACACAAAAGCACTTGAATTTCAGGGTTGCACAGCCCCAAGGCACATTTTATCTCTTTTCTATTTAAAACTTAGAGTCAATGGTACAATAATATAAACTCAAAGGAGACAAACGTCAATTCTGACGTCAGTATGTTTACACAGATTAAAATTAGTGTCTTATACATGTTTTTGAAACCCTATTACCACAAAGTTCTCAATACTGTAAAGAATAGGGGCATGAAAGAAAAGAGGTCTTTGCTTATACTACGGTGGAAACATGCTAAGCAAATCATCCTAGCAATAAAATCTCTTAGCTGGTGTAAAAGCTACTGCCTTTTTACTAGGTCTCTGTTCTAGTGGGCACAAATGGCGGAAGCAATGCTTTGAAGCAGAAGACTAGAAGATCAGATGTTCTGACATTCTCATTTCACAGTTCAAAAAGGATGTATTTAATTGGAACACAGCATGATTACACTGGTTTGTTTTGGTCCATGAAAAAGCAAAGCCACCCCCTCCCCCCAATTTATTAATCATTTAATGCCCGGACAGGCTATGCTTTAAAAATACACTGGAAGACAGTTATGGAAAGAGTGCCAGTTAATACATAACACATAGCTAGCTTTGGGATATAAGCAACATTGATTATAAAGACAGCTTGGGTCACACACTTCTATGCTAAATTTAATGGCTGACATCAGAACCTCTGTACTTGACCTCAAACGAAGATGAACACTGTGACCAAACTTTTTCAGAAGGCATGTGAAGTTTTTGGATCACGGGAATCATAATTGCAGCTGCTGTTTTAAGTGCTTTGTGTAGTGGGCACCCATTTGATTCTACGAGGCAGATCACTTTATAGATAAGGGAACTGAGGCCCACAGAAGTTGAGAAACTTGCTCATGGGCACACGGCTAGTGAATGGTTGAGCAGGAATTTGAGCCCAAGTATTGTGATTCTGGATTATACACATTCTCAAATATGCAAAATGCACTGATAAATTAAGGTTTTTCTTATTTACTCAATATGCATATAATCTATTATTGTTCCAAAAACTGTTAAGACGGAAGATTTTTCCCTTCAAAATTGTGTACTTGAATTTGTACCATTATGGAATTCAAAGCATCCTGACTTGGTGCTTTGTCATAATAACTTTTTAATTTCTGCCTTTAAAGATTTAAAAAATTTTAAACATCTCCCACCTCCTACTCCCTCAAAAGACACAACGGCAATGAAAAATATAAAACCTTCTTGAATGGAGCTATAACACGGGGAGGGACTCCTAGGAGGCCAACCAACCTCGAATACCAGTAACACCACAAATGAGAACAAATAAGAGGATGACAGTTAAAGATGTATTGCCTATGTATGACGGGCTCCATGTTATTAAAAGGATACCATCTAGGTATTTTTCGTAATTTTTCATTTTCATTCCACCACCAAGCACTTGCTGTCTGTAATCACCAACTGAGAAGGTAAAACTGTTTAGATATATCTGTATTTCATTTCATTACATGCCTTTTTGTCTGTTATCTCTAGCAATTGACATTTAATCTTTCAAGCTTCTAAGAATTCTTAAAGAAAAAAGACAAAATAAACTGCTTGCCAAACCTAAATGAAGATACCACTTTTCAAAAAAAGTTAATTTATCTTAACTACTGACAGAATTATGAAAAAAGCTCAGATAACAACAACAAATTTGTATAAATTTATTATCTACAATAACGGCCTTATTCCCTCATGCACTTAAACCACACTTTTTTTTTTTTTTTAAAGATTTATGAGGAGCTGGCTATGGACCATAAATGTTCTTTGTCAGAAGGAAAAGAAATCCTACAACTCAACTGTTTGAACAACTGCAATTGTTAACAGGACAACATGAATTAAAAAGTATTTATCTGTGAGACTGCATCACTCTCCAGGGTATTCACAAACATAAAAATTTTTAAGTAGAATCATATTTGCTACATTTAATGCAACAGCTCTAAGACATGCTTTTTCTTCTCTTGGATAGTCTTCCTGGTTTCTGATTTTTCTATTCTGAGTTCAATTTTCTCGTGTTTTCTGTTCTACTGGTTACCAGAAGCTGTGACAATGGCCCACTCAAGCTAAAACTTTTTTTCCCCCCTACTCTGTACATGAAGCCTTCAATTACTGCCTGCTGAAGCAGACAGAATCCTATTAGTAAGAAAGACGATCACAAGATGCAGTGCCCTGCCCTAGCTGTATAAAAATAATTAGTCCAAAGTTGACAAATGTGTAATGAAGTCGCACAATCATTATATGTAAGAAATACGGGTTTGAATAAGCCTCCTAACATCAAATACCAAAGCATGATGATCTGGAGCACTGTTCTCCAAAAAATTTAAAATGATAAATCCTTATTACTTTGAGTTAATACAGAACATTTTAAACAGAGAATTGTAAGTTGTAAAAAAATTCCATTTTGTTGACTATAAAATTGTATTTTAAAGTTAAGCCCAACCTAACAGAATTAATACTGAGGAAAAAAATTACATGTGATTCAAGTTTAGGGAATATTCCAAAGCAATGTATTTTTCCCTATTATTTAAAAAAAAAATCAGCCAGCAATATTATAGTATTTTCCTTTAACAATCTGATGAGAAGATTTAAAAAAAAATGAGTTACCATCATAACTTAAGACTCTGTATTCTGTTCTAATCTTTAAACATGGTATAAAAAATGATTTTCCATACTATCTTGTTAATGACGCATTCTCTTTCTTTATACAGGAAAGCTAAATAAATCCCTTAGTGTACTTTCTTAAAGAAGACATGAAATATTCCAGTTATTCCAAAGCATTTTTCGTTTGTCTATTTGGTGGGGGTGGGATGGGTTGGGCCTTAATAGAAAACCAAATAGTAAAACAAATAAATTCTTACCCCATTCTCTTTGATTCCTTATAAAACTGTTAACCCGGAGGAAAATCATCAAGAATACCTCTCCTTCATTTCTACATGAAAACAGTTATATATATCCCTATCAGTAAAACTGTTACATTATAGAATATTACCGCACAACTGGTGGAATTAAAGAAAGCTTAAATAAAGAATGTTTAAAGCAAAATCAGCTGTGTAGTTTGGTTATTTCTGAAATATCCAAATATGCTTTCTGTGTAAAAATTAACTGAGGTCCACATTTGTTTTTCAATGAAATGCTGTTCACAGAGCCTGCAGAGATCAAAACAGCAGATAAAAAAGCAGTGCTGCCCTCTAGTGGACAATCTCCAACCTGAGCAAGAACTCTGATTTCTAAATAGGTTCCACAAATCTTTAGTCCCCTTTGAGATTCCAAATTTGTTATACAGGAGAAAAGACCAAAGCCTGATATCTTTATACTAATGACTGCTTACAAAAAAATATTGTTTTAAGACAGCTGAAGTATGGTTACTGTAGTATCAGGGCTTAAAAATTAGGCCAAGACACTTGTTTTCTATTATGGTCCTTCAAAATTACTTGCTATTTAAATATTTTACAGTTACTAGGGAAAAAGAAATAAAACAACAAACAAAAACAATAACACAAAGGTTGAGCAACCCAAGAACAGAAGAAAGGGAAATATCAAAGACCCCACCAAGAAGTGACTACACCATTCATGTTTGTAACCCTAGCACTAAGAAAATGTCACAAGTCTTCAAAAAATATTGAATGAAGGACTTGCACAGCACAGACATCTTATGATGGAAATGGTAGTACATACCAGTATTTCTCCTATTAATAACCATTAAACACATATGTCATAACAGTGATTTACTGGATGAGCTGAAGGCCTAGAAATGAAACATGTTGTTCTTTACATGTACTTCAATTGAATAAAAAGATTTTTGATTTTAAACCTAAAACAAACTGTCTTTAAATATGTTAGTAAATTAGAAAGTTGACTGCCGGGTTGCCATGGATACACTGTTCTACCCACAGCACCAGATTTCCCTAATACTTAAGGACCTAAGTAACAATAGTAAAACAACATTCATTCTATTAAGACTGTAATTATTCACAAGCTGCAACGTATTCAAAATTTGCAAATTCGAAAAGTGACACAGTAAACAAGATCCAAACACAGATTAAGATACACGGGGCAGGGAAAGGACTGTAAGTATTGAATACAAGTTAATAATGAGAACTGTTTTGGGTCTTATTGAATAAGCTAAGAGCTAAAACAGAATCATGGCAGAGACAAGGCTTTTTGTTTTCACTCAAATTATCACATTTTTCCCCTCACAGGGTCAATTTGTTATTCATGAAAGGGCAAGATGAGTAGATAGTATGACAACTCTTTTTAACAACAACACTGTTATTGAATGTCAGAATTCCGGAAACTGGGTTAAAATGTGAAATGGTTGGGACTGCTGAAAGACAAACTTTTACTTGTAGTCTGAGACTGTTTCAAAGATAGACTGTATGTAATACACTAATATAATTAACAATATACTCTTGCTGGAGCACAATGGCATGGCTATAAGAAAAAATCGAGTCAAACATCTCATCTGTTAGCATCTCTTAATAACTAATCTGTAAAAAGGAAGTGCATAAACAGGAAAAATATACTTTAACATGTGTCATGTAGCTGTCATTAACTCTTGATAATACAAGGTAGCCTCAAACTGTAAACCCTGGAACATTATTGGCCTTATAACCGCTTGGACCACTGGCTAAAACGCAGATTCCTGGGCTTACCCCAGATGTACCAAATCTGAGTCCCCGGGTGTAGGTCCCAGGAATCTGAGTTTTACACAACCCTCCACAGAATTCTTTTGTACAGAAAAACCTTAAAGATTTTGGAGCTGCAGATTTTTAGCTTTCTGCTTTTTGCTCACAGTGTATTAGTACCTTTATGAGAGGACAAGCAATGTATGGTTTCTACATTGTTGAATACAAACCTCGGTCATAAACCCTTACCTGATTTCTTTTTCAGAGGAACATAAGAAATTTTTCCTGGCCCTGGATGTACCTAAGATTCCCATTACTAGTCTCTCTAATTCTCTTTCCCTAAACACACTAAATATTGACATCTACCCTTTGCAGTACATTCATATACTGGTTTACTACTGTTCACTATGCCCCTTGTATATGCTTTATTTATATATTAGCTTATTAGTACCGTCTTAATATGCTTTAATACTTCTACAACACATAGAATCTCACATGTTTAAATATCAATATCTAACACAGAACATGAAGATATTCAGCTCCATAGTTAATAAATGTTTTGATGACTTTTTAAATTCTCATTTCTGTATTACCCCTTATCATGTGGTAGCTGTAATATGGAAAATAGCAGGTTGCCATAATGACTGTAAGTCTGTAGATCTCAATGGGGATGGTTTTGTTCTCAAAGAGCAGCCTTTTTAATCACCAAGCAAATACCAGAGAAATGAAAGTAAAGTTGTCTTTCAGTAGTATACTGGTTGGCTTTCTGAGACTACTGATCATTTAGAAAATCAAAACTAAATGTCATGTAACCTAACAGTAGATATGCATTCTCACTGATCTTGAAAAGCAGTTAATTACATAAGAAATGCTCCTGGTTTTTAAAATGAATTCCATAAAACTTGTGCTCCTTTAACTGACTTTTTCTTAATGGAGGCCATTCTCTGTTGATATGTAGGAACCATTTTCTGCTATGTACTCAATTAAAACGTCGCCTTTACACTATTATACACTTCTGCACATTAATGAAGATTCCCTTTTTCTTAGATAATTCTTATATTAACCATTTTTTAACTTGGCATTTAGTGTAAAAACTATTCAAATTTTAAGAGTAGTGGGAATAAATTATTCCAAAATTAAGGCAGTGGAAACTTTATTCATTGAATGGTCAGAAAGAATACTCTGATGCTTATTGAAAAGTCCTCTCAGAAATAAAACACCCTGAAATATTAAACAGAACATAGGCCAGCCAAGAATAATTTGTTGTACTGAAATTTGTAATATCTTAAAATACTAATATTCAAAATGCTTTTCACACTTGTTTTTTTTTTAAGTAATCTTAAATCAGTTACCATTAATAAATACAAGAATGGCTTTGGTCCTAGTCTTCATCAACTCAAAAAGCAACTGTCACAGAAGAATAAAGGAGTTACTCAAAAAACTTACAGGGATTTCAATTTTGTTATTGGCAATTAAATAACATATAAGTTTAGATATATAAACTCATTAATTCCAGAGGATAATATGATACTGAACACTACAGCTAACAACATGAATACAACTCAATAAAGTGGTAAACTGTTCATTTCTGTTATTATAATGTAAACAGTAATTACTATTTCATTTTAAATAACATTAAGAAAGGCACTGGTACAGATTTTACTAACAATTGTTCATTTTTGTTTTAATTGTTACCGAATATAAAAGAATGGCAAAAAAATGTTACATATGTAGGATGATAATTTTTAGTAATTTCTATATGAAATATACAAGTAACTCTAGGTGTTTATTACCTGGAAGCTTTCTGAAATTTAGAACATTAATATAGCCATACTTTAACTATGAGAGCAAATGCAAACATTTTCAATTATATATCATGAGACTTGTGAGGCAAATTAAAACAGCACAACTTAATCTTAATTGTAGATAGGCATGTTTTTCACTTTTGACTCCGTAGTAACTTGGGCTCCTCCCTTAAGTTACAGAGCCAAACACCAGGCTGCTGATCATACAGCTGGATTACAGAAGTGTCAAGACATTGCAGATGTGTATAAGGACCATAAACATTAAGTCTGAGGGCAATCTCTGCATTCCAAAGCCAAATATAAACAGTTCTTAGTTGTGTGTCTTCCCTGCATTAGTATAGATAATTGAGAATTGACTATAATTTAATCACTTGAACAGGCATTAAATTCCAAACCACCAAGACAAGTTACAGGCAATCACTCTAATAAAAATTACACAACTGTGCTAAGTGTCTTTCTTAGTCTATTTCCCAATAAGAAGGTAGATTTAATATTATTTGGCTTTGAGAAGGTAATTTAGCTGTTTTCTTCTAAGAAACAAGAATCTGGAAAGCTGCCACTGCTTTCAGAAACGTTAACCTACATATTAAAACAAAAAATAAATTAGAAGTTCCAACATAAACAAGGGCTACCATATGTCTTTCTGTACATCACAGAAGTACACGACTGAAGTATTGCTGGATACTAGATGTGTCAGGTAAAATTTCATATTGTATAAGCTAAAAGTTACAGTTGACATATGATATTTTGGTGTTTTAGAAATTTCAATAATTCAAAGTATCCATAAATAAAACAAAGAACTTCCGCTACAGAAAATCACCCAGGAAAGTAAAAAGAAGTATTTAAAGCAGAAAACAAAGCAGGAAAACTCAGAACGAAAATATTTTCATTGAAAAGCCTTCTGTTCACTTTTTCCCCTACTGAACAACATTAACTGATAAGTTGTAGTTGCATGGTGGTACCAGAATGATGACCTAATATCCATTTTATTATTTTATCATCACCCTATGTGAGATAGATAGTTTTTGTCAAAAATTAAGAAATGGAAGCATCAGACCTCTTAAATAACAGCTTAACTAAGGACCTTTCTCTAAAAACAAAACAAAATAAAAAAAAATAGGGTAAATTTGTTTTTTGATTAGCACATGCAGTTTTCACTCTGTCACAATTAGTAGATGATTTTAGGCAACTTCAAATAATGGCAGATCAAGACTTGAACTCAGCTCTTCTGAGGCCAAGACCAATGTTCTTCCACAGATAAGACAGAATTTCAATACCCCTTCTTTTCCTTGACACCCCTCTCTAAACAGATGAAGATCTTAAAGTCCACAAGAAGTTATAACCTGTCTCAAATTACCAAGCCCAATAATAGCAGAGATAAATCTAAAACTCAGATCAACTGTAACACTCTTTATAAGAGGGTTCTCTTATCCTTGTATTAGTTTGAAAACATTTTTTTTAAGATTTTATTTTTAAGTAATCTCTACACCCAATGTAGGGCTCAAACTTAAACAACTCTGAGCTCAAGAGTTGCATGCTCTACCAACTGAGCCAGCCAGGCACCCATCCAAAAAAAAAAAAAAAAAAAAATTCAGAAAAATTTTTTAAGGTCTGAAGGCATTTTTAAAAATTTTAAATTTATTTTCCATATACATGGATAAAGGCAGAAGTATGCCATTGGCAGTGGAATGGCAGAGGAATTAAAGATGGAATTAATGAATTCCTTTAAGCTCACAGAGGACTAAGTAACAACTGCATGTTTGTTTAAGGGGATCATTTTTGTCTTCACTTTCATTTCAAGCTGCTGGCAAACATAAGATCACAAAGAGGCAACCATATTAATCACATTTTCTGCTACCTTTAAGGACAAATGACTTGGATCTCATGCTTTAAATGCTCAGTGGTGAAGATATATCTGGTCTGAGAAACAGAAGCTGCATTTGGCCCCACACTGGTCTTCTAGTAGCTCCTTATTACTGGGAGCAGTCTCAAGGGACCACTGTAAAAAGGAACTCTGTATATGGTATTCAAACTTCCTCCATTTCAAGTAAAAAAGTCCAACTGCACTGCTTTATTATAGAACAGTTCTTCCTGGAAATCCACTGAATCTAGTGAAATAGGATAAATTTTCAACCATATCTCATAAAAGGTACCTTTACAAATCACCAAGCTATTATAAAATACAAGTACACTGTCTGTCCTTCAGGACAGTTCATCCCAGTGTACTAAGGATTACATGAAATAGGGAAGAGAGCCTTAACACAAACCAATCAATCAAATATCTCATCAAAAACAAAGGGAGGGGGGCAGATATAGGTTTCAGGGTTATTGTTTTCAAGGAAAACTGTGAAGTGAAGATTATATATTTATACATATCTATTATACATACATACACACAAGTTATCTCCACATCATGCGTTGGTGAACCTACCTGTGTATATTATCTTGGCCCGAAGGGACTACACCTACATTGGCTACATTTACAACCTTCTGAAGGATCACAGAGGGAGTGAAATTCTGTGGTGCAGCAATGATTACAGTAGAAGTTTCATTCATTCCTGTTAGCATTCCTGTAAGAGCAAAAGAAGGCTCCCTTTTACTAATTTCTTTATGAAAATTACATTAAAACAATTTCAAGTTCATAGCCAAAAATTAAAAACTTAAAAAAACCCTACTCCAGGATATAATTTTCAAGATAATTATCATAGAATTAAAATAATTGCAAATGTTATAAAAATGTTAAAATCCTTATTGTGTAGGAAAACACGTAAAGATGCAGTGTAATATAATTTTTAATAAATCCGATTTTCAATACTGTAAGATAAAAATGTAGAATCACAAAGACTCTATTCAATTTCAGTCCCTTTAAAATATACTCAATTAATTTGGACGATGTCAACTATTTATGCTTTTATTTTTATTTTTTAAAAGATTTATTTATTTATTTGACAGAGAGAGAGAGAGAGAGAGAGGCAGGGAGAGGGAACACAAACAGGGGGAGTGGGAGAGGGAGAAGCAGGCTTCCCGCTGAGTGGGGAGGCCAATGTGGGGCTCAATCCCAGAACGCTGGGATCATGACCTGAGCCGAAGGCAGACACTTAACGGCTGAGCCACCCAGGCGCCCCTATGCTTTTATTTTTTAAGAATTTATTTTCCTCTCCTTTTCATTCAGAGATCTCCCTCACCAAATGCTGCCTAAGAACAAATCAAAGTGATTCTGGAATAACTAACAACATTGCCTGA
>NW_024426663.1:29196794-29231794 GCF_017311325.1 Ursus maritimus | reverse complement strand
AAATACACCATTTGATGTAGAACTTTTAAAAACAGGTAAGCATCAAGGTCACACATACCCATTACTACCAAAGGAATGCTTCATGCAGCTCATAAAGAAGTAATATTTTCTCTTTACTCTGTATGTTTTAAGTATAGAAAATGGAATGCTTTAGTCTTAAATGGTTAAGATCTCTTTTTAAAAATAATTTTTAAGGGTGCCTGGGTGGTTCAGTTGGTTAAGCATCTGCCTTTGGCTCAGGTCATGATTCTAGCGTCCTGGGATCGAGCCCCAGATAAGGCTCTCTGCTCAGCGGGGAGTCTGCTTCTCCCTCTCCTGCTCCCCCTGCTTATGCTCTCTCTCTCTCTGTCAAATAAATAAAATCTTTAAAAAATTAGTTTTTAGTAAAAATAAATGTAAAAAATAAAATGGAGTGGCCGTACTGTGTTTAGATATGTGCTAATAAAGTAATACCTCATCTGCAAATCTGCTTTTTTAAAACAAAAACTGTCATTTTTTTAGTAGTGCTTTTCATTAACATTATTGATCAACATGTGGTAAAAGTTATTATTTGAAATGACAGGATATGAAGAATTTAGGAAAGGCAACTTTGTACCCATATCAGATACAATAATAACACTGAGTGCATTTATTTTAATCTTAGGACAGACACTATTCTCTAAAAAATTATTAAAATTTCTTAAAAAAATTTTTGTTAGGTTACATATTTCAAGTTAGGTTGATAAGTGTATCAGTGAGGAATATGTTTGGCTGCAAATAAGCAGAAAATTCAACTAAGAATAGGCACTGATTGTTTAGTATACAACAAATCCTGGAGTTACCAAAGGCTGGTTCAATGGCTTAAAGATGCTGTTGAGGACCCAGGTTTCTCTAGCTTTCCACTCCACCATCCCTAGCGTGTTGGGTCTCATCCTCACAACCGCCAGATGGCTGCTGCATCTCTAGGTAGCACTTTTACATTCCGTTGAAGAAGAAATAGTGATAATGGAAGAGTAGTGAATAAGTGAGTCAACTACATCTACTCCTTTTTATCAGGAAAGATTCTGTCCCCAGAAGGACTTCTACTTCCACGTTAGAACTGCATTTCATGGCCAGTGGGAAGGTGGACAGGGAGATGGGGACTTTGGGTAAAAAAATAACAAACATGAGGTTAAGAAACACTTTTTATAAAAAGAAAAAAAGAAAATCCATGTTTATGCTATTATAGAATGTATTCTTATAAGCTGCTTTCTATTTTTTATGGAACAAGGCAAAGACCAGACTTAAAAAAAAAAAGAATGTTTTGAAATTATTCACATGTGGATTGTCTAAGGCAAACCAACAAATTCAATTTTTTATTAATTCAATATACATCTACTGAATACAAACTAGATCCCATGTACTGTGCAAATACCTGGGACCGATTTTTATAAAGAGAAGTGAGACTGACCTTAAAAACTTACAAGTCAGTGAGAGAGGAAGAGTTCAATTACATTAATAAAATGGTAAAAGCTACATTAGAATGATACGTGGAGTATTATAGTCCACAGAAGAGGGACTGATTAATTCTGCAGGAGTGAGGTAAAGATACATTACCAACAGGAGAGAGAGGGGCATTCTAGGTATTCTAGAACTCTGTTTTGGGAATGATGAGCAGTGCAGTATGTCAACAGATGAGGCTGGGGCGTACTGTAAAGAATACCTTCTACATTCATGACCATTCACCCCTCTTCTCCCAGGACAGTCCCAGTTTGTGGCTGCTGTCCTGAAATCCTGTTCAGTTAATGTCTCCCTTCACTCTCTAAACTGTCCTGATTTGTATGACAAAGTGTATGATTACTTCATGCATGTAACTAAGACAAAGGTGTTTCAATGTTTCTTGAACAAACAAGGAAAACTACCGGAGATTTTCACAGGGGAAAAGAAATGATCCCATTGTATTTCAGAAACTCTGGTGGCAGCATGTAAGATGTAATAGAGGAGAAACCCAAGGCAGGAGGCTAGTTAGGAATCTAATTTAAGTCTGGGCAAGGGTTTTTACATAGTGTGTTTTACTTTAGTAATTTCTAACAATCAATGATCCTAAGAGGTAGCTTCTGTTACCTCCCTACTTATTGATGAAAATTAAACACCACATCCAAGGTCACACAGCTAGCAAGTGGCAGTACTGGGATCTGAACTCAGGTCTATCCTACTCCAAAGTCTGCTATATGATGCTGCTTTAGATATATTTTTTGATTCTGCCTTATAGGGCTGCACTCCTGGGGCAGGTAGCACCGAGAACAGGGGAGATGGGGGTATTTTAGAACTAAAAGGGAAAGATACGATGATGGATGGAAGGGACTTTGAAACTTCTAATGTGAAAAACAGGGAAAATGACACTAGTGAAAAAGTAGAGTTTTGGGGATTAAACAAAACGATTTGGCTTTAATCATGTTATATTTTGAGTATCACTGAATTATCCAGGAAGAGAAATTTAGCAGATAATTGGTAATACAAATCAAGAATCAGAAAAGAGGTCAGGGCAGTATATATGAGTTTGGAAGTAATCAGAACGGTAAAGGGAAGAGCTGAAGCCTTAAAAAGAGGTAAGATCACAGAGGAAAAGAGGATACGCCAAGAGAAAGGATAGGGTGGAATCCTGGGGAGGACCTACATTTAAGTAGAAATGGAAGAACTGCAACTTGCAGAAGAAACCGGCAAACAGTGGTCAGGGAGAAAATGTGTGTGTCAAATAATGCAAAGAGGAATAAAAAGCAGCAAGTGTGACTGCGGACCTAAGCAAGGCAATTCAGATGGAAGGAAGAATGCAGAATGCCATGAGTTGAACAGTGACTGAGAAGACTGAAAGATGGGACAGAAAGCACTGACGCTTCATGAGGATGCAGAGGCAAAAGAATGCTTAATGAAACCTGAGCATGTTCATGGGCTGAGGGGAAAGAGCCAATGGAGAGGAAGAAACTAAGGAATACCTGATAGGGCGAGGCCTTAGAGGAGGTAAATGAGCACGGGATTAATAACCAGTTAGCCAGCAGGATGCGTCTTCCCAAAGCAGCAGAGAAGTGGTTAAGACTGCGAGAAGCATTGAGGGTAAGGCTCTTGAAGGATGAGACTACACCTGATATAGTGGAAGGCTAAGTCATATTAGAAGAAATATGTAAAGACTGATGGAGTAAATGGATAAGTGTGTGTGTCTATATACACATACACACATGCACACACATATAATTTATATATATACAATTTATGTGTAATATATATAAATATATATGAGCTATGTGGCATATATAATATATATGCCATATATATATATATATGCCATATATATAAAATATATTATACATGTAGGGAGGGCATGGTAGAGGAGTATAATTAAAACAGGACTACTGGGTGAAATTATATTTATTATACTATCATTACTTGTATTTTCTTTTTTAATTACAGATGAAATTAATCCTTCCCAACAGTCCTGAAGGATACGATCTGTGCCACTGATTAAAGGTAGCTGTATAAGGGTGCGTGGGTGGCTCAATCAGTCAAGCGTCTGCCTTCAGCTTAGGTCATGATCCCAGGGTCCACTGGGCTCCCTACTCAGCAAGGAATCTGCTTCCCCCTCTTCCTCTGCCTCCTCCCCGCAACCCTGCTCATGATCTCTCAATTTCTGTCTCTCTCAAATAAATAAATACAAGCTTAAAAAACAAAACAAAACAAAACAAAAAAACAAAGGTAGCTGTACAGCTCTGACTCCCAGGGAGAAGGGTGGGAGAGCAGCGAAGAAGGGAAAGACTTGCCTTCCAAAGCATATATGAAAATGTAGGTGGGTAAGCAGCAGGTTTAAGTTTGGGGGGAAAAGTAATCCTGAAATTTCCCCACTAGCAATCTGCAATCAAGTACTCAACTTGACTGGGTACGTTTTGCTTTTGTTGCTTTTGGCTAATGATATTTTATTTTCTGTAGCTGGTAAAATGGTTAACGTTATGTATGAAAAACTAAGGACAGAAGTTCATCCAAAATAGGTCTTATGAAGGCAAATGTAAATAAAATTCGAACACTGTTGTGGCAGATATTACTTGCTGCTTATTCAGTATCTATTTTTTTTCTTCTTTCCTGACATAATCCTGACTTTGTTCAGGTAAACAATGTGCCCAACTGAAACATTGTATCTCTCAGCCTCTCTTGTGGCTCTGAGTGTCTGAGTGATCAAGTAACCCAGTTACAACCAATGAAACATAAACAGAAGTCCACCGGGGGTTTCTGGGAAAGTCTGGCTTTTCCAACAGACATGGCTCTTCTCTCCATGTCACTTTGTTTTCTCCTTTTTTTTTTAAATCTGGAAGGCAGATAGAAGCCTGAAAGTAGAGCAGCCATATTGTGACCATGAGGACAGGCAGACACATGCTAATGAAATTAGCACATGAAAACAAACAAACAAACAAACAAACAAACAAACAAACAAACAAACACCTGCTGGAAAGACCCAGAAGACACTGTGGAGCTACTTCAGCATCTCTTAACTGCTGACCTCTGTTCTTGTACTAGCAGAATAATAAACCTCATTTGGTTAAGAAACCCCCATTTGGGCTTCTGTTACACACAAGTGAATGCAAAATCTAACTAATGTAACTAGCATTTAACATACTTCATAAGCCAGTTTTAGCTTCTAAGCAAGGTCTGGCTTAGAATGGAGTAAGGTGGAATATTCCCTCTTTATTTTGGGGAAACTTTACTTTCATTTATATTTTTATTAGTGTTCATTTATATTACTATTCTAGGATGTCCGCCATAGTTTTCTATGTGCCTCCTTTTCTACCATTTTGCCCTTTTTTGTTGGTTTCTTCTCTCTCCTTACAGCTTTCCTTCTCTTTCCCCCTCACCTCTTTTTCTTCTCATCTCCCTTTGGTTGAATGTGGGGCTAAACATAGATATCTTGGCAGGGATAGAGAATGGTGAAAATGAGTAATGATACATGTTCATGTACTGGAATTAATAGATCAACAAAGTACTATTATTAGGCAGCTCTAAAAAGCCTAGTTACATGCGATCAAATGGCATGATAGTTTAATGTAATACAAGATTCTACCTGTTATATTTAACTGTAATGCACATACTTGTACTACGTACAATTTCATTTCACAAACTCCTGCAATCCAATTTGGTAAAATTTCTAGGTAAGAGAAAATGGGCAAGGAGTCTAACCTTTGTGAAACTCAAGTTTCCTTATCTATGAAGTTAAGAAAAATGGCACTTACCTTGCAGGCTACTTCTAATGATTAAATGAAACAACATAGCCAATATGGTGCTTAATCCCATAACAGATACTCAAAACCTACATTTATAATAGGGTTGTATCATAATTTATTTCAGCATTTCCCTATTGAGTCTCATTTGCAATCTTCCCTACTGTAAATAATGCTTACTTGATACCCTGACTAGATCTATTTTCTTCTGCACAAGCACCAATATTTCCCTAGGCCTGATACCCTGAAGAGGACACTGTTAAGTAGAAGAGTATGAACATTTAGCATTTTGGTAGGGCCAAACTGCCCTTTAATTGGTGTCAATTAAAGTCCCATGGACAGTATACCACAATACATGTCCCTACCTTATCAATGCCAGATACTAAACTTATTTAAAAATTTTGCCAATCTGGTGAAATGTTTTAATTTTGATTTCTCTGCTACCAGTGATGTTAAACATCTCATGTTTATTGGCCATTTGCATTTCTTTTCTTGTAAACTGCCTAACCTTAGCCTTTCTCTACCTTTCTACTGAATTCCTTTATACTGATTGTGTTACCTTACACATTATTAAACTTTTGTCTGCTACATATGCTGCAATACTTTCTCACCATCTCTCACCTGTTATGGTATCTACTTTTTCTTCTTTGTAGAGATGTTTAAAATTTTTAATAGTTACACATGATCATTTTTCTCTTTATCTTTCCGAGTACTGTATTTTACTTAAGATGTTTGCCCCCAAAGAGTATGAAAACATTTGTGTATATTACATTTAAATACATTTGTAATTTTTTATGATTTATGACATTTTCTTTTCCAGATTAATTAAAAAAAATTTGTCAAGTTCCCTGAAAAGCCCTACTGGAATTTTGCCTATAATCACACTAAAGTTGACGATTAATTGGAAGTGAAAGTACTGTCTCCCACTTAAGAACATAGTATATGTATTATTTTACTTATATCTTCTTTTCATGCCCTTCAGGAAAGTTTCAGGTATTTTTTTTTTTTTTAATTCCTATGTGGGTACTTCCTGTTAATTTATTCCTTTTGCTATTCTTAGAAATAGAATAATTTTGGGGCGCCTGGGTGGCACAGCGGTTGAGCGTCTGCCTTCGGCTCAGGGCGTGATCCCGGCGTTATGGGATCGAGCCCTACCTACATCAGGCTCCTCCGCTATGAGCCTGCTTCTTCCTCTCCCACTCCCCCTGCTTGTGTTCCCTCTCGCTGGCTGTCTCTATCTCTGTCAAATAAATAAGTAAAATCTTTAAAAAAAAAAAGGAAATAGAATAATTTTATTTGTAATGTTTTAAAATTGGTCATTCCTGTTATATAGAAATGTTAATGATTTCCATTTAATGATTTCTAAACTCATTAATTAGAATTTCTGTTGATTCTAAGACTTTCTAGGTTGATAATTATAGGGGATAAAAATGATAATTCAGTCTCTTCCTTTCTAGGATTTCTACCTCTGTTTTTACTTGTTCTATATTAGCTAGAACTTCCATATAATGTGAACTAGTATTGAAAATGGGTAACCTTCTTTTGCTTTTCTGACTTAAAAGAGAATGCTTCTGCTATTTCATGTGGTAATAGGTAACTTGTAAGGCCCAGAAGTTGTTTGAATTTACAACACCAAGTGGTATGTACACTCGTGTGCTATCCTTTCAGGTTTTAAAATCGGGGTGGGGGTGCCTGGGTGGCTCAGTTGGTTAAGAGTCTGCCCTCGGCTCCAGTCATGATCTCCAGGTCCTGGGATTGAGCCCCACGTGGGGCTCCCTGCTTAGTGGGAAGTCTGCTTCTCCCTCTCCCTGCCCCCCAGCCCCGCTTGTGCTAGCTCTCTCTCTCAAATAATAAACAAAATCTTTAAATTAACATAAAATTGGGATGATACTGAACTTTATAGAATGACATGGATACTTTCCTTATTTTTCTCTGATCTAGAAAAGTTTAAATAATACAGAGATTATCTCTTTTCTGAGGTTCTGGAACAATTTAATCAATTTTATTCCTAACATGTTTTTTCCAGGAAACCACTCATTTCATCTAAATACTCTAATTCATTGTATAGAAAATAATTCTATAGAATAACAGAGTATAATACTATTTTGTAATTCATAAGATCTTGTTTTTTACCACCTTCCTCTTTTCTAATCTTTCTTATGTCTTTTTTTTTAAATCTCTAATCATATTAGCCTGAAGTTTTTCTAATTTTTTTTGTATATTCCATCCTTTTAAAAAAATATGTATTTTTTTGTAGTCAGGAAAAAAAGGAATTCTTTGCAAATACACATATCTTAGATCAAGCCAGGTAAGTGAATTATTGAAATTTTGTGAAGTTATGTGTATATCTATATTTACCTGAATGTTTATCTAAATAAATATCTACCTTCCTCTTTGATTTGTTAACAAATGGCTTTGTCAATTTCTCCAGAGTTTCATTACTTTTTGCTTTATGTATTACAAAGCTATGTTACTGAAAAGTTTGTAATTTATATTCTTGTAGAGGACTGCAACAAACAGGACATTTTCTTAATATGAAGTGCTTTTAAAATTTTTTTAGTGTTAGTATTGTCCCATTTTCTTTTTTATCACCTTTCTGATAACAAACATACACACATACTTATATATTTTATTTTGTTATCCTCAATTTTTCTTTCATTCCTCTTTTTTAAAAAAGATTTTATGTATGTATGTATGTATTTAAAGGAGGGGGTGGGCAGAGGGAGAGGGAGACAGAGAATCCATGCTGAGTGTGGAGCCCAATGCAGGCCTCGATCTCAAGACCCTGATTTGAGATGAAACTGAGTCGGACGCTTAACCAACTGAGCCACCCAGGCGCCCCTCTGTCATTCTCTTTTAAGGTGGGGTTCTTACAAACAGCATATGTTCAATTTTGTTTTTACATATTTAATGTAATTAGAATTTACCCTACTGATACGAATCATGATTTCTAGTATGTGTGGCCCCTTCCAGCCACATTTTGTGTTCTATTTACCATGTTTGTTTCTTCTCCTTTGTTAAACTGATTAAGTTTTAATCACTCCTTTTCTTCTTACCTCTAGTCATTTGGGGTTATTATATCTCATATTCCCATTATTTTAGAGGGTAGCTTTATTTTTTAAATCATTATATTTAAGCTTCTTTTTGCCATCAATCAATCCTTTTGCCAAACACCATCATTCCTTCTCAAACTTGTCTATGTTGGGATTTTGGTTCCAGTTTATTATTAAAATTTATTTTCTACATTTTGTGTGAATGATTATTTTACACACTGATAGGTTTTACAGGTAGAATTCTTTGTCTATTACTTCTTTTTGGACTCTGGGCTTTTCTCTGTTTCACATTAAACAAAGGATTTACCACAGTATATATTTGAGTAATCCTTTCAAAGAAGGGGTCTGTGGGTGGTAAACTGACAGAATCTGCTTGTCTGAAAAATGCCTATTTGGTTTCCTTAAAATTTTAAAGGTCATGTTCTTTGCCTTCTGGCTACCAGAAATGATGACAATATTGATGAGAAATCTAATTCTGTTCACATTCTTGTTCTTTTTCAGGTAAGTTGCTTTTTCCCCCCACTCTGTAAGCTACTACTGGGGTTTGCTCCTTATCAAAAATTTCCACCAGAATATGGTCTTTCTGATTGTCAATCACATTCATCCTACTTGACCTCTGATGGGTCCTTTCAATCTAAAGGCTTGTGCATTTCTTTTGCTTGGGAAATTTTTTCTCCTATATTTTATTATTTCTTCCCTCCATTATTTCTTCTCTTTCCTTCTAGATTTATTAGACAAATTGATTCTTTTAACCTTTCTTGCACGGTTTTTCCATTTCTTTTTTCTCTCTATTCCAGTTGATTTCACTGACTTGCTCTTCCAGAACACTAAATCAGTACTCAGCTGTGTGCTATTATGCACTTACTGAATTTCTTTTGGTACTATGTTTCCAAATTTCTAAGAATACATTTAAAATTTTCTAATTGCTCCTTTTTCAAAACAAGCAATATGTTCTTGCTTTGTAGATGTAGTGTTCTCTTAGATTAGTTATAATTTTTAAAGCTATCTCTTCTCTTTCTCAAATTGTCTAATCCCTTCATGGTGAGTCTTTGTAATGACCGTGAGCCTTCCCTTTCAAACTGATACTTCCCCTCAAAAGTCTGGTTCTCCTAAGCTGTGCATTTATATTCATAATGAAGGACTGGCTTAATTAACACACACAGCAAGTCTGCTATCTATTAGTTTTATTTATTTTAAAGATTTTATTTATCTGAGAGAGAGAGAGAGACAACACGAATGGGGGTGGGAGGAAGAGGGTGAGGGAGAAGCAAACTCCCTGCTGAGCACACAGCCCAACATGGGGCTCCATCCCAGAACCCTGGGAGTCACCCAGGCACCCCTATGAGCTATATTTTAGACAAGTTTCTTACTCTTACTGTGCCTCAGTTTATTCGTCTCTAAAATGGGATAGTAATATTTATCTCTTGGGACTGTTCTGAGAATTAAATAAGTTAACACTTACAACACAAGTGTTTATAAAAATGCCCACTACACTGCAATTGTTTGATACGCAGTATTACTACTGTGGGTTTCCTCTCCTCTGGTGGGCTAACTTATGTTTCCTTGTGGGTGAGACATGACTGGTTACATGGATATGAAGTTGGGAGGCAGGGGCGCCTGGGTAGCACAGCGGTTAAGCGTCTGCCTTTGGCTCAGGGCGTGATCCCGGCGTTATGGGATAGAGCCCCACATCAGGCTCCTCCGCTATGAGCCTGCTCCTTCCTCTCCCACTCCCCCTGCTTGTGTTCCCTCTCTCGCTGGCTGTTTCTATCTCTGTCAAATAAATAAATAAAATCTTTAAAAAAAAATGAAGTTGGGAGGCAGATAGGCAATGGCCTTATCTTTCCAACAACAGGTTTAAGAGTGACTCTGCTCTAGTGGTAGAGAGCTGAGAATATTACTCCCTTGGATAGAACTGCGTTTCATCCCATCTTGACCATCCCTGCCTCCTTCCCACAAACTCAAACTGCTGTTGTCTTAGACCCCCACATCAGCACCAAAAGTCCTTCCAGGAAAGTAGTTCATTTTCCTTACAGTGTAATTTTTAGGTCTCTGACTAAACGTGAATGTTGCCTGCTGCTAGGGTAAGGCTGGAGAACTGGGGATTGGAAGTAGTTCTTTGACTTCCCGATGACTTACTCAAACTTTTTTTTTTTTTTAAAGACTTATTTATTTATTTACTTACTTACTTATTTATTTGACAGAGATAGAGACAGCCAGCGAGAGAGGGAACACAAGCAGGGGGAATGGGAGAGGAAGAAGCAGCCTGCCAGCGGAGGAGCCTGATGTGGGGCCCGATCCCAGAACACCGGGATCACGCCCTGAGCCGAAGGCAGACGCCCAACGACTGAGCCACCCAGGAGCCCCTACTCTAACTTTTCTTTTCACTTGTTCACTTTGTGCTTGATATTCTGCTAGATTTGTTCCTACCATTGTTTTCTTGGGCGAGTGTTTTGCTCTGTGGTTTTTATTTTCTGTTATTGTTTATATGCCACCATTTGCTTTCTAAATGCCAACAATTCTTCACAATTTCTGGTGAGCTAATGACATTCTTTCATTTTGTTTTTAGTACCCATTCTCTTTTTAAAGAATGTGTTTCTGTCTTGTTAGTAGATTTGGGGCAAAAAGGGGGGTGGATCCTAGTGCTCGGCCCTCTACCTTGAACCAAGATGTACTATTTTTCCTACCAGTTACCACATTAATATCTGCTGATCATAAGCATGAGATCTGTTTATGCACTGCATCTACGTTTAGAGAGATACATTTATGTATATTATACACATTTTAAATCTCAATAAATTCAATCAAGGTCTTAATTTGATGACCATTTAAAATGTAAAGCAAAAAAAGACATTAACACTTATCAAGCATTCAT
Organism: Ursus maritimus; assembly: GCF_017311325.1. NCBI lineage: Eukaryota > Metazoa > Chordata > Mammalia > Carnivora > Ursidae > Ursus > Ursus maritimus. The sequence goes on along the minus strand of NW_024426663.1, from coordinate 29,220,650 downwards.
ATAATGACATATAATAGTTCTAACTATATATGTATCATATAGCTATAATGATATACAGTTAATCTAGAGACTAAAGTAGAATCATTTTATTCTTATTTCTTTTAATAAATACAAGTGTATCTGAAAGGCTTATAGTCCATGTTCTTAGCATTTCTGAAGGCTTCTTACCAAATATGCTCTTATTACCCATAATTTTACCTATCAATTTGTATAATGTATTTCAAGGAAAAAATTCAATATCAGCCATTCTTGCTTTTTTTCCCTTTTTATTGAACTACCAAGACTAATACTGCACATCACTAAGCAAAAAGTGCTATTTACTATGCAAAAGGCACAGTTAGTGATTGGCATCTAAGACCAATTGATCTACCCATTACTGCTATCTCCCTACCCCCACTAGCACTACTATGAAGCTATTGATTTAAACACTGTCGATCGGTTTCCATTTTCTGATTTTGGGCAGGCCAATTAAGAAAGTGAGTAATTGTGATTACATTGCTTCAGGATCAATTACATTTGATGCAAGACAAAGTGTTCTTTTTGAAACATACAAAAAAATTTTTTTTGATCTAGTATGCTTATGCATTCAATAAAATCTAAAATAATTTATACAGTCACAACAGGAAAAACATGTTAATATAAGTGCTTATAATAGCTAAGGTTATTTTCTATGTAACATAAATTCATCATTTTCCTAAAATTAGTTTAAAAGAAATTGAGAAAAAATTGTTCATATACACTCCTCAATGTAGGACAAAAAAAATCAAATACTACCTACATACTTATCCCTAAAAGGACGTAGTTAATTATCAAAGATAAAATGCAAATCTTGTCCAATGGACTACAGAGGAAATCCCTGTAACGAAAATATATTTAAGAACCCCACCTCATTATATAGAAATACAGCATGTTCTTCATATAAATTGATAAGAAAAAATAATTTTTTTACTTCTTAATTTTGCCCTAACTTGGTGCATGAGCTTTGTCATTGAGCTCACATTGTTGAAATCATTAAAATGAATATACCTCTGGTGTTGGAGGCAAATCTATTTAGAGTGATGTTACTCATAGTCTTGTGCTCAGTAATATTGATCTGTGTTGTTTGTCTAATAGAAAAATAATAAACAATTACTAGGCAATGTTGGGAAAAGTAATCAGTTTTTATATATCGCTAATATAGCAGACCTCCCAAAACATAAAGGTGATGATCTGCATAAAATCAATGTGTTATGCTACATTGCTTATATTTGTCATTGCAGGTTCTCAGCAATAAATGGTACAATATTAGGCCTGAATTACTGGTAAACTGAATAGGTACATGCAAAAGAAAAGTTCACTATATTTAATCCATAAATTTATCTCAAAATGTCTATTTCCTAAACTTGGTGATTTTTATCATAACAAATTCTATTGTAAGCTAGCTAAAATTTAGATAAATAAAATGTTTCAATTCTTGTTAGAATAAAACAAAGCAACTTCAAATCAAAGTAACAAATCATATCCTAGATCAGAGAAATATAAGAGTTCAAAGATAATTCTTGAAGATGGATGAATATAGCTTTGTATTAATTTGCTAATTATTTCTGGACTTCATCAGAAATGTATAAAACATTACATGAAAATGATAACAATAAAATCCAATCCTAGAAAGGTTCTTTCGAACAGTATTCACCCATGAATACTTTGCCAACTGCATAAATGTTCTCTTTCAAGTTTTATCAGAGGTAGCTTGTAAATTAAAGGGGAAAAATAAAGTAAAAAGGGAAAAATGTATGAGTTTTAGGTACTGACAGAATCAACACTTCTCTACTTAAGAGGCTCAAGATAACATAAAGGATATTTCAAAAAATATCTTCTCTGGGCTATTTAAATATTACTAAAATTTTTAATTTCTCCTGAATTTTCCTCACAAATTTTTTTTAAAATTGCAGAGTTAATAATTAAAAAAATAATTTAGCAGTAGCTTCTTATTTTAACTGTGAATTTCAATCATATAGGGCAGACTGTAATAGCTAGCTGTGTAACAAATACTCAAAATACACATACTACAATTTGTACAAGTATTCCACTGTAGTCTAAACATTGCCAGAGAAAAGCACATCTGTTTAAATGTTTTGTCTCTCAAGGAGAAAAGCTGTTGAAAGCCTAGCTTTTGATCTGCTATCCTTTACAGATAATATAAAATACCGGAGAACAATTGAACTTACCACAACTGGAAACTGGCAGTCTGAGTGGAATCGCAAAAGTCAATACCCATTGAAACAGTAATGGATCCCTCAGGCTCAAGAGATTCTAGGAAATAAGATAATTTAGACATGAAAACATGGAGGATGTGAAAAAGAGGCAAAATGAACCCTGAAAATTTATGTAATGTTTGTAGTCTAGGTAAAACAGTCAAATTTAATGATGGCTATAAGAACAATTTCAAACTAAGAATATTAAAGCAAATTATAAAGTAATTTCACTATTCTGCTCAAAGGCTTTCTTTTCCATAACTTAATTCTGCATGTATTTCTGTTTCAGAAATATATCATTTCAGGTTTTACGATATTGTCTTTATAGGTATTGAAGGTGAGAAGGAAATAAATGTATTCCAACTTATAAAGGACTCTCTGGGTGCTTTTAAGGGATTTTGTACTTTCAACTATGGAATATTTATTCTAGATATAAAACGTAAATTTTTGAACACTGTCCCAAAGTTCAAGTGGAAATTTAAAAATGCAAATTAAAGCAAAGTTGAAAGAAGAAATTAATTTGTATTCAGAAATTAGCCAAGACAACTGGCATTACAGTAACTAAAATAATAAGTCTAATTGCATTAAAGAATTACTGGAAGAAAATTCAGTAGCAGATTAGATTATCATGAGAAAACAAATAATAAAATGGTATCTTATAGGTTTAGAATTTCTGAAGCTTCATCTATCAACTAACCAAGAATGGGAAATAACTGTATCAATAGACAATACCAGTACTTTTCAGTTGACAATGATAAAACTTAAGGCAAACAACAATGTTTTATTCTGCTTATGATGCCAAAGTTTGGCTATACATTAGAATAAGGAGGGATCTTAAATATACAGTATAACATATATAATAATACAGAATATGTATTTATATTAAAATACATATTAAATATGTATTTATATATTAGTATAAATATTTAAGTATATATATTTACACAGAAGCCATCCATTTTTAATTTCCACTTTGCCTGAAGTCTTCAGTATAACTGCAGTCATACTGTACAGCAGCTTTATATTTACCTTTATTCCGTATATATCTTAATAAGATGTAGTTATATTTTAGCAAGGACACTCTAATCTAGTAGACTATGACTACTGAAGGGCTTATTGATAAGTATGGTTTGCCATTAAATGCTAACCATGACAGAAATGATGGTACACATGGGACAAATAATAATTCAATACGCTTAATATACTAAGAAGTATATTTATGTCTCACAGGTTCAGTGAAGATCAGGCTTATAAGAGGGTAATTGTTTGATGCTGATTTTAAAATGTTATTGCTTTGCTAGTGGTATGTATGTTGGTTTGCTGATTCCAATTTGAATTTCATTTGTTTATAAACCTAAAATTTATCAGGATGCTTCATAAGTACCAGAAGACTTGCTGCCTAAATCTTTAGCAAACAGGCTTTAATGTAAAGCAAGTAACTGCAATGATATTTTTCTTACATTTCTCCTAAAGCTACACCTATCAGTTCACAGCTCTGTCAGTCACACTGCTTAGTCATATACTTTAGTGACGCCTTAATGCTTTCTTCTGTGCCATAAATATACTGGGGTTTGGTCTTGTCTGCGGCTGACACATAGGTAGCAAACACTGCCATCACCAAAACATGATGGCATTCATGATTTAAATCTCGCTACATCATGTATCCTTGTATTTCGTTTGACAAAGTGACAGTTCTCAAGATGCCTTGTTGATAGCTCTCTTTGACACAGTTTGGTACCTTCTTCAGTCTTAAGATAATTAACTGTGAGCTTCGTGCCACGCTAATTCTGGAGGACAGCTCATGATCAATGGCATGTTTTATTATATGAATGCTTCAAGAGCAAAGTGATCAGCATAAAATTATTCATCTAATGGATTTATATTATTTGAAGCCTACTACACTGGGAAAGTTTACTCAATTAGGCGTATGTATTTGGATACTACCTCCAGATCAGTGCTATACAGAAACGGCTGAAAAACACGGGCTCTATTTTACCACACCATTAATAATAAAAAAAGAAATCACACAGGCTGCCACTGACTTAGATGTGACAGTTGTAACTAGTGAAATATTAGCTAAACTCAAACTTGTCAATTGTTAACATAAAGTCAGTGGATATAGTGCAGAGAGCCTAAGGCGTGTGTGTGTGTGTGTGTGTATGCGCTTTAAATCTCTTATGTACTCGGTCTCTTTGGGAAAAATGGCACGGCACATTATTCCTAATACTCTTGTAAGAAATATAGTTTCAAGCTAAAGGCAGGAGAAAATCCAGACCAAAGTCATTACATATAGACGAAAAGAAAACAGACTGGTGACCAATAAGAAAGCTGTTGGGACTCCTTAACATATGCGTATGCGTTTATTAAATAAACGTCTTACTTCCCTCATTTCACAAAACATTAAAATAGTATTTGTTCTTTCTTGTATCCTTAAGATGTGGACTAATTAAGATATATCATACTCTGTAACTCTACTGTAACTACTGATAAAAGAGACTAGGTGGTGTTACTTCATGGGAAAGAATTCTGTATCTTGAGGGTATTCAGTAAGATGCCAACAAAATGAATAAAACATTACAGTCATAAAAGTTTGCCTAAGAAAAGAAAAGCCTATGGCTAGTACTGAGGCAATGGTATACATTCATATTTTATTTCTGTGTTAAGGCCATACTATGAAATTTATTGTATTTATTTCTTCTATTCTACATAGGCCAACAAAAGGTCAACTCATCCACTCATTATGCCAACTCAAAGAAATGTTAATACTGTTCTACTGTTTTAACCTTTGGCTAACATTTTCAACCTTCAGACAATTCATTTATCAGCTGCTTGACATTTCTTAAACTAAACTAATTTTTTAACTAGGTAAAAAATGCTGGATTTTAAGCACTAAAAAAAGAATACAAATTGGGATATTCTAGAACTCCTTACCAATATATTAACTACTTTGGTTGCTTATAAACATCTACCATATGTCATCTGTTAGGAATTGTTTTATTCCTTTATATAAAAATGTAACACAAAGAATGACTTCCTTTACTGAATGACTCATTATAGGAGAGAATTCAACAATGTCAAAGAGCTCAGGTGAAAATGAAGAAAAACAGAATAGTTATTTAAAATAATGGGTAAAGAAGGCACAGTTTCCTGATTAAAAGGTTTTGCTCAACTAAAGTATTATAAAAAGGAACTATTTGGATCTTTCTGATAACATTTCAAAGATTCAATGACAGAAAACTTATATCCGTTTTAATTGATATTATTGCCTGAAGCCTCTCCCAACTGAACTCTAGGACTGTTTTCACTTGGACAGAACAGAAAAAATAGAGGTAGATATTCTAATTATTATATTAAACTCAAAGTAACAAACAACTGTTTCACTTAATTTTTGAAAGGTATATTTCTAGTAAAATACTTAAAAAAACGGAAGGAGATGACAGTTGATGAGCATGGAGGTGACCTGGAAAGTTCAAGGGGCATCTAAAGTGGGAGCCCCTTCTGCATCAGTTGGTGGTGCTGCAGGTGGGAATAAAGGACCAGGACTGTCATATCTTGTGCTTTATTGCCAAAAGTGAGATTTCTGGGTTTGTTTTTTAATGTAAAAACATCCTGATTTCTAAATGGTAGCAAAAGATTCAAAATATTTTAAAACAGGATGTGTATAAATACTAGTAATACACTATGGGCAATTTTATAGTGTATGCTTGGAAAGGAGGATGAACAGAATAGCAGACATCCTCTCAGCCTTTGCTCTCTTCACTTCTCAATTTATGGAATGTGAAAAGAAACAGGGAAGGGGAGATAAGATTCAAAAAGGCAGACTACACCCAGGCCTGAAAGAAGCTGGCCAGGAAGAGCAGCAGAGCGAAGGTGACAACAGAAAAAGAGACAATTTTGTTTCTTCAGATGCGTGCTTTCATCACTACTGGTACATTTTACCATTGCTGGCACCCGATTCACTAAGAACAAAGAAGTACATTCATTTTGTATGATAAATTCAGTTTAAAAGGGAAAACAAATAAAAACTGACTAAATTGATATAGTCAATAAAATAATATGTATTTTACTTTACTTTCAAAACAAATATATTTAAATATCAAATATAAAGTTTTAAATGAGGGGCGCCTGGGTGGCGCAGTCGTTAAGCGTCTGCCTTGGGCTCAGGGCGTGATCCCAGCGTTCTGGGATTGAGCCCCACATCAGGCTCCTCTGCTGGGAGCCTGCTTCTTCCTCTCCCACTCCCCCTGCTTGTGTTCCCTCTCTCGCTGGCTGTCTCCCTCTGTCAAATAAATAAATAAAATCTTTAAAAAAAAAACAACAAAGTTTTAAATGAAAATTAATATTTACCTATTGGATTAAAAACATGCATTTGCATGCCCATAGGAAGTTTCTTCCCCCCTATGTGGATATTTTCTATCTTCCGATCGGTAGTATTATTCAATGTTATTTGTACAGAGACCATCTTATCACCAAAAATACAAGGCTGTCTTGGAAAGAAATAATGGGCAGCTAGTCCTCTTCCACTCATTCGATGAAGTAGCACGTGAGTTTTCACTGGTACAAAGACAGGAGTATTGACCTATTGCACATTGGGAAAACAAAGATGAATTAGTGAATATAGTTATTCTTTTAGAAAATGTAAAAAATTATATGACATTTGACTCCTATTTTTCCTAAAGTATTATATAAACCACAATAACAAACATCATACCCATAAACATTAAGTTAGAAATTATATAAGAATGTAAAGAAAATGCCCTCAGAACAGCATTAAAATTTTTTTGTACTCTGCAACATACATTAAAATATTTTGATAATATGTGCCTAGTAAGAATAAGCTGTTATATATTCAATTTTTTTAGAGTTTATAAACTTTGTTAGTTTTGTTCCTAGGTACACTGCATTTGGGCATCTTGCTAATTTTCTTATTAGTTTTAATAGTCTGTCAGTTGATTTTCTCAGATTTTTTAACTGTAAGATAGTATCATCTACCAATAATGAACACCTTACACCTTCATCTCCAATCTCAACTCCTTGAACTTTTTTCACCTTGAGTTTCTTTCACCGTAAAATGAAGACTATCACCTTCTTTAAGGTGGTTTCTTCCTTTGCTTTAATGATGAAAAAGATCCTCCCTACGTTGAGCTCAGGTAAACTATTCACTTACATTTTCTTCTAGAGCTCTCATGGTTGCAATTTTTAATTTGCATGGAACTGATTTAGATAAATTGACCTCTATACTTATTTTTTTTCTCCAAATACTTAGCCAATTGCCTGAACATGATCTAATGATTAGCTTTTCCTCAGTGACCTGTAAATGCAAACATTCTGATTATTTATGTGCTTAGAGACATTTATGAACCTTGATTGACTTGTTAAACCAGTACCACATTGTTTTACTTCTTACAGCCCTACAATAGGATTCAATTATTTGGCAAAACAAAGTATCTTTTATCACTCCATCCCCTACTGCCCCACCAGTATTTTCTTGGGTATTTATCTCTTTATATCTTTCTGTTAAATTTTAGCCTCTTTTAGTTAAATTCTCCCCTCAATCTTGAGTGGATTCAGAGGGAGCATATTAAATGAAGAAACACAGTCCTTTCTAAAATCATGTGATGGCTATCTTTCCATTCAAACTCAAAGTACTGTACGTGGCTTGACCTGACATGGCAAGCTTTTAAAAAAAAAAATCAATTTGTAATTAAACAGGCCTAATCAAGATTTTTTCCTAGAAAGTGTGCTCTCCCCAACTAGATTTTCTATTATGATTGTGAGGACATTTTAACCTATTCAACATGTTCATCATGCCGATGGTAACTGATGACATTAAAACTTACTATTAGTTATTTAAAATTCATCAACAAAAATCCAAGAGTTAAATATTATATATACAAAATGATAAGCAGTGTCTTCTAAGCATCATTAAAATATAGTATTCCTTCTCCAGAAGCTCAACTTGTAAGAGCGAGCAATTTCATTTTTTTTTTTTAATAATGATTTTTTATTATATTATGTTAGTCACCATACAGTACATCCCCGGTTTTCGATGTAAGGAGAGCAAGCAATTTCAAATAATCGCCTTAAAAATGCACAAAAGAGCTTATTTATTAAACATAACAAATAACCGAGTACATTTTAAATTCTGGCTATCTAAAGTACTGCAGCAACTGGCTTATGCATTCTACTTTGGCCTTTTGAGGATGACAGCAGTCTAGCATTTTAAGTTTTCAAAGCACTTCCACTTCTAAGCTTAGGTTCTTTTCTATGTGTAAAAATTATTTTCAAAACTCTTTTGTCTCATTGCTCACACTAAGTTCTATTTCCTTTGCAAATTCTGTAGAGTTTAGTAGCATAACCCAAGACAGCAATCCCTGGCAGGGAACATTCATTTAAGGATATAATGGACATCATAAAAATAAGCAAACAGATACCGAATATGTATGTATGTGTGTGTGTGTATGACTGCCCAAGTATATATACATATTTATAAATTTATACTTAGCAAAAATTTTAAATTTCCATGTCACTGAGGCTATGATAATCAACCTTAAACATAAGCCTTCAACTGGATAATCATATTTTTCAGTATCTTATGTTTACTCCTTTAATTAGATGATAACATACTGGAGACACTAATTCTTATTTTATTTTCTTCATTGTTCCAAAAACACATTGTCATTAAATCATTAAATACATGCTGATGGAGCCAGTTTTTCCTCTATGAAAACTCATAAAAGTTTGGGCAACACATAATATGAGGAAATAAAGTTGAAAGTTGGAAAGAGGCGAGTGTAGAGTAGTAGAAGAAAAGGAGAACAGAAGCAGAGGTTTGGTTTACAAGCAGCAAGGAATCAGCACTTAAACATCATGTAAGGTGCTTAGAAATCCGAGGGTACACCTAAGTCACATTAAGACTAGCAACATGTCTTGGTTGGTTTATTGATTCTCTGTCAGTCTAATCTCAAGACACACGGTCCAAATATTTTTTTCTACCCTGTCTCAAAATTCTTTATCTTTATTATAATTGCTAAAAAGTGTTAATGGATGTGCAAAGGAAGAAATGCATATTTTTCTCACTCATTCTATCCACACTCAATCAAGCTGAAGAAGCATTCTCTAATAAATTCAACATCTAAAAAAGGTCCTCTCTGATAATCCTAAAGGTTAATACAGAGGTCTATATTCTCTTCTCAATAAACAGCCTCATTAAGTAGCACTTGTGGTAATACTACATACTTTTCAACTACAGAAAGGGGCTAACTGGAAATGTTTGATTTTTTAAAACCTATTTTCTAAGATCATACACATCATATTAAGCTAACTTCCTCCACTATCTAGATGAATTACATAGGTGATAGTTTGTCCAATAAAACCAGTAAGTTCCATAAATCCTTCAACAATTTTCACATGCAATAATACAATTAATCCTGATGTGAAAGCAAGAGTTTTGTTCAATATTTTATACATCAGATATCTATATTCCAGAAACATGTATGACCCGTGGCTGTTTATATTCTAAGATGCTAAAACACTGTGAATGGCTTTTCTGACTTTGCATTTTATAAATATTAATAATCTTACTAAATGTACAAAACACAAGGTAAAGCTAATAAATTAATTACAGAAAGACCTAGATTTGGGTTGTGAAAATGAGGGCTTACTTTAATTAAAAAAAAAAAAGAGTTGATATTTAACAAGTTTGAACAAAACAGATAATCTTAGGTAAGGGTTGGCAAACTACAGCTGACAAGCCAAACATGGCCTGCTGCCTGTTTTATAAAGTTTTACTGGAACACAGCCATACGCATTCATATGTAAATGATGGTTGCTTTTTCGCTCTGCAGTGGTAGGGGCTGAGGACTTGCAGGGCTTACCTTATTTACTATCTGGGCCCTTTACAGGAAAAGGAAAAGTTTGCTGACTCCTCATCTAGGGGCACAGATGTTATATACTTCCTTCTCCCCTTCCCTTCTCTTGATGGGAAACAAGTCCCCACAGTCTCCCATGTTTTTGAATATCTTCTGAGTAAAGGTATTAACAACTTGGCTCCTGAAAATCTTCTCAAGGATGTTTGTATAGCAAACAGCCTTTGGAAACAGGAAAATGCCTCCCTCCAGGGCAAAGTTGGGACAGAATTGCTAACAGCTCTTTATAAAAGATCGGGATCTTCTCTGTAGAGGTTCCTCTCCTGTAAGCCAACACACTGCATGTGGAGTCATCACCCGGCCTTCATCCTGTCATCCTGTGGGAACTAGGGCTTAGAGAAGAAGCACAAATGATGTTACTCTGGCTACTGCTATTGCTGTATTAAACTGCCCTTTGTCTTTGACACAGTAGTCTTGTGTCTTTCACCAGTATCCATGAAATTATCTCAGGCTAACATGTTGGCTTGCAAGTAGGGTAACATCTCATATCCTTCACATTCTTCATACCCATTTTTTTGGGGTCACTCAACAATTCCCAGATTCACTTACTCCAAATAGCTAAAGTAACTTTTAGTAGGACTACCACAAACAGATGGGTAGGGGCAACTGCCTGAGGGGTGGACATGAGCTAAAAATCCAGCTTACATTCAAGGGTGCCTTTTTGGAATATGCATAGTAGCATCGTACGACCTAGTGGCTTTGCTAATGAAAATACTACTTTACATAGTAGAAACTATATTTTTATTTTGACTTTGCTTTATGAAAGTCCATGCTATGATCTGATTGTTTCTGTGAGTTTAAGTATCATGATGTGTTCTGATAACTGACAATGAGATGTCAAGTTCTAAGACACTGAAGAATGAGAATAATTAAATGTTTCAGGGTTGCTCTTATCTGGTTCACAACTAAGCGCTGCTCTTTTGGGGGAGCTTTCTCCTCAGTGTTTTACCCTGTAGGGTTATGTATGGGACTATCTGCTTCACATACCCTACTAATCTTCCAGAAATCTTGCCATGTTCAGCTCTTGATGGAGCTTGCATGTTCTTATGCCACCTCATGACCTGGTCACAGTTAAATGGTTCAGGAATAGACACTTGGCCCAATGAGTCCCTTGCCCAAGATTTTTGGGTTCGGTACTTGATAAGTCAAACCTGTCTCTCTCAAGTGGCTAAAATTCTGAGACTTAAAACTTTAATGTTTGTGGTCACATTTCCTTCCATATTGTTCCACGAGAAATAAAGCAAATTTCAAAGAAAAGCACAGATGAGAGACAAGAGTTCTGCTGGTATCTTTGGTTTCTATACTTCTTAAATCTAACACATTCCTGCCCTTCCTCAAAACTTGTATTTTTGTGAAATACTCCAGCATTCCTTCTAGTACCTTCCTTTTTTTTTGCTTAAACTAGTTCAAATTCACTTTCTATCTTTTAATTTCTCCAACCAACTACTGATTGGGATTAGTCAGATTTCAAGATGCTATTTGGGGGAGCAGGGACTAAACTTCTAATGGGAGAATATGTACTCTAGCTCCTTTTCCTAAAGCCATTGTAGATATGGAATGGAGAGAACAGAGACTCAGGTATGGCCTCTAATTAGGTTTAACTACATGAATCGATCAATTCTATAGGTCAAAACAGTTGAATTAGCAATTCATACGGTTCAACCTAAGAGTTTGCTTTGGTTCTAGACTACTTAGTCCTATCTTCCATAGGAAAGAGGAGTCCCTGATGTGGCCATGCTAACTCACTGGAGTTCTACATTGAGGTTAGAGAGCAAAACCACTGCTAATAATAAAGTATCATCTTGTCTTTCTTTGTTCTTTGATGCTGTGTCTCCCACAGGCATCTTGGGGAAAAGGTGGTCTTGTCTAAGAACTGGGTATTCCAAGGCTCCCTGTCCATAAGATTATCACTATTTCAAATGCAAAGTAACTACTAATCATTAACTTACTCTTTCAACTAACATTTATTGAGTTAGTTGTGCCAACCACTACAACTAAGGGGTATGATACAGAGACAGAGTATCCCAGTCCCCACAGAGTTTATTTTAGCTGGGGAGAACTATGTAAATCAACCAGTGTGATAAATGCCATGACAGAGATAGACTTAGTACACTAAGAAAACACAAAAGTCATAGCGGGCACGTAAGGGAGAGATCAGGGAGGAGTCCATAATTACATGAATGAACTAATAAGTAAAATCTGATCACTTCTCATTACCTCTACTGTTACCATCCTGGTCTGATTCACCAGCATCTCACATCTGGATTATTCCAGCCTTCTAAGTGGTCTCCTTAATTGTACTCTTGTACCCTACTGAGCACAGATTGAACACAAGAGCCAGGATGAACCAGTTAAAATAAAGTTACATCATGTCACCCCTCTGTTCAAAATCTTCCAATGGCTACCAATTTCACTGAGCGTAAAAGCCAAAAATTCTTATAAAGGTCTGTAAGGCCCCATATGGCCTGGCCCCTGCTGTTTCTTTGACCTCATTTCCTGTTACTGTTGAACCCATGACTTACTCCACTCTAGCCACCCTGATTCCCTTGCTATTTCTTCCACACACCAGTAATGCTCCCACTACAGGCCCTTGGCAATGGTTCCCTGGAATGTACTTCCTGCACATACTCACAGTGACTCAGTTCTGATTCATCTTTGCTCAGATGTAACCTTTTTAATGAGGCTTAACCCATTTGCATTTCTTCCATCTGATTCCCTTTTTCTTCTTCTATAGTCACTTAATACCTTCTCTAACACCACATAATTTGCTTATTTGTTATGTTTATTATGTCTCCTTATTTATTCCCTACTTTTATGTTCAATGTGTAAAGCATAATTTTACCCATTTTCAGAATTCAAAGCATAATTTTACTATTTTAAATGATTATAGAGGTTTGCAGATAATATACCTCTAGTGTTGGTCATAACTATACTTTATTTGATGCTGGGTGCTCAATTATAATACTGTTCTACAAATACTACAGTCTTATAGGAGGAGCATACTCTGGTGAAAAGTGGAGATTAGCAATATTAATATCTGTTGGTTTTAGGATATGACTTGGTTAGAAATTTTCTATTATGTGTACTGTAATTATAAACAAATAAAAAGATACCATATTTCTTAAAGGCACACACAAAGAACAACTTAGTAATTAGAAGGACTTCTATGATACAATCAATCAGTCTCAGATTATGTTTTGGATAAAAGCATTACTTCCCATTTAATATTAAAACTTGTAAAAAAACTTGTATAACAGGATACTATAAAAGACAATATTTGAAAACATTAGTTTTGATTTAATTATTTAACTATAATGTTCAAAGAATTAAAAAGCTAGCTGCATTATAAGCAAATGATATGGTTTATCCTCACTACAATTCTTGAGGAGGTAATTAGTTCAGTAACTGTAATAACTCTAAAATAAAAAGCCTCCTTCCAGAGTTAACAGAACAAAAAGCATCAAGTTACAATGAGATAATCCTCTACAAATCTTTACACAGCATATGTTTAAATAATAAAAGTCATTTGTGTACTTTTAGATGGTTTATGAAAATAACCAATCAATTCTGCAGACACAACATTATTTCTAAAGGAAATCTATGTGACTCATGATGCCTGTAGATACACAGAGACAAACCACACATATTTTATCAGTTTATTACAGTAAGCAAATAAGCGTGGAATGAGAGTGCACATAACTGTCTACTTAGCGCTTACTGAAACATTTATAAGAGCTGTTATCTCCCTAATAACAGACAGACAGCGTGCAATTTTAGAGAGGAGAAAAGCTTCATATTTTTTAACACTTCACTAAAAAGTAACTGAAGAGTGTAAAATGAAAAATACTCTGTGCAGTTAGCTGGTAATGGACCATATTATCAACTCAAGTTAGATTTATAGGATACAAACTAGTCGCTAATAGTTATTTTATGACATAGCATGTCTGCTTTTTTTTGAGATTATTAAGATTAAAGTTGTAAAACTTCTTTTGAACATAGCCGTTCAAAATGATTGAATTATAAAATTTAAATGAGAATTGAAAAATACAACATGGAATATCAAGTAAGTGCCTAAGAATAAACCTTGTTCAACATTTGCATTACTATTTCAAAGATAACACTTCCATGTAAAGCTTTATAAAAACAATGTTTTTCAGCTTTTTATGCTTTAATCCACATTTAGTCAGTTAATCATTTTTAAGTATTATCAATCTATTCTGTTTTTGGACTTCAAAAATATGAAGATCTGCAGTATATAAAATGCTCTCTTTGTATCTGGTTTTGTTTGGTTTATTTTATAGCAGTATCTATTTAGATTAATGATTTATGAAAATGACTGGAAAATAGGTACAACAGAGATACAGTTTCATGTATAAAATTGGTATTTTAACCAATATATGTCTCAAGTGATGAGCTGTAATGCAGAAAGCTACAGTATTGTCTTTTTTACTCAGTAAACTAGAAAGTAAATCTACTTTACCTTTAACCCATAGTATTGACACCAGTACCTAGTAAAGAATAAAAAAAAGTGGGGGAAGCAAATTTTCTTAACTCTTAGCTCTAAGTATAAACATATACTCAAAGAAATACATGTCCATTTTCCATCAAATATTGCTTTAAATAAATTCTTTATAATCCTAAAGATGACCTCCTCCTTACATATGTAAATTTGGGTATTCTAGGAAGTAATCATGTTAGTTTCTCATATTTTATTTTCCTAACCAATACATATTGTGAAAAACATGAGACTTTTTACCTCTTCATTTTGCTAATAATATATATTATAAAAAACATATTTGCAGAAAGATCTGAATACATTATCAACAAACATTTAATGAGTACCTTACTTCATGCATGGTGTTAAGCAGGCATCAGCAAATTCAACCTGTGGACCAAATCCAGTCTACTGTCATTGGGATACAGCCATATTCCTTCATTTATATATTGTCTTATGCCTGCTTTGTACTACAGTGGTAGAGCTGAGTGGCTGTGGCCTGCAAAGCTGAAAATATTTACTACCTGGCCCACCACAAAAACGTTTGCTGACCCCCTATTACGGGATATATTCAGTTTATATGGGTATTGAGATAAGGGGGAGATTATAATAACATCCTATTCTTTCCCTTCTCCAAATCTGTAAGTAAATCTATAATAAACCTATAACCTTCAATGTCAATACATTTAACGCTTTTTATAAATTTAAAATCCAGATGCACATGATCTTTTACTTACCACTTTCATGGAAAAATAGTTTCAGAACCATGGATAAAGATATGTCATTCTATTCTTAGATATGTTCTGCTATTCTTTTTTTATTTCCTTTCTGACATTTGGTTTAAGGGCACTAACAAAAATAAAACTGAATCTGGTTTTCAAAGAGTTCAGCAAAAACGGTTCCAATACTTGATCACAATGACTTTCATTAGAACCAGAATATTTTATGTAAGTACAAAACAATTACGTATTGTTATCTAATAGATGTTACCTAATATAAATTTGATCTCAGTAGTTCTACTGCTTTCTCTGATATCAGTGACATAAGACGAAAAAGAAAATGTTAGTGCCCTCTTTCATTGTAACCAAGCTCAGAACCTTGCATTATCTTTGATACCCTCTCTACTTCCAACAATTAGTTGACAAGTTTGATGTCTTATATTCATTTCCTTCCTTCCTGTCTGTCTACCACCAGCTTAGTTCAGGTCATCATTTACACTTGAAACATTAAAAAAAATGTTTATTTAAAATAGCAAAAGTAATGCATGTTTCTTATTTCAAACTGTGTGGACAAATAAGTAAAATCCTTCCCAGACTGAACCATAATTAATAATTTGGTGTCCTTCCTAATCTTTTGCTCCCTTCTTCTGCTTGCCCATGCAACTTGGTCTCCTGTCTTTAGATTCCTTATACTCCAATCTGTACCACACACTCCTGTAAAAATCATTTCCTGGGATGCCTAGGTAGCTCAGGCAGTTAAGTGCCTGACTCTTGATTTCAGCTCAGGTCATGGTCTTAGGGTCGTGAGATCGAGTCCCACACTCGGCTCCATGCTCAGCAGGGAGACTGCTTGAGATTCTCTCTCTCCCCCCCTCTGCTCTCCCCCCTCTCAAATAAATAAATAAATCTTAGGGAAAAAAAATCATTTTCTTAAAGTGTACCTCCCTTATTTGCTCAGTGAACTCTGGTGGAAAGTGCCAGGCTTTGAAGCTAAACAGACAAGAGCTGAAACTCTGGCTGTGCAATGCTTACCTAACTAACCCCATGACACTAGAAAAGTTACACTCTAGGAACTTCAATTTTCACATCTGTGAAATGGAGAAACTACTGCGTATCTTTCAAGTTGAAACCTAGGTTGAACACTAAAACAAATTTGGAGGAGTGAAGGGTCTGAGGAACATAGAAGACCCAAGTAAGAAAGTAAGATAAGACTTTAGAGTTGAAATAAGTGTGTGTGGCTAAAATCCAGTACGGGTGAAAGTTACCAGAACCGAACAGATGAAGTTACCAGAACCTCTGTGAGGTTACAGAGGCATGGGTTGTTAATGTGTACATGGAGATCTCCCAGATGATGGTGGGCTGGAGAAATGGTGTCTAAGATGCCAAGATTTTCAATGAATGTGGGTAGTGATTAAGGGATCCCAAGATGAGAATGACAAGGAAGGGAAGATGGTATAGTAAGACAGGATGGGCCCCTTAGAAGGATGGAATATGAGGACAAGGGAATGACCCAGAAGCAACAGTTGCTTCACACAAACAATCTTGCTGGTAATAAATGATTTCATCAAAGACAGAATTACGGAGTATTATGAGTGAGGTCGTGCTGAGAATATTTCCAATAGGACAGCAAGATCCAAATGGTAATTCCCAGAGAAAAACTAGGCTATATAACAGTACTTTGTAAAAGTACATGAGAGAAATTAGTAGCTGTTCTACATATCTTACAGTTGGGACCACTGCATCTAAATACTGGCTTTGCTGCTTCCACTTAAATGAATTGTAACTCAGGGGACAGAGGGTTATGGATCTCATCTAGGTGAAGTCCTAGAGGAAGGAAAAGAAGTATCTTAGTTGATATACAAATTGAAAAGGCAGTGTTATTATGGCTACTTAAATTTTAAATGTTTTTATTTTTTTAATTTTTAAAAAATATTTATTTTTGAGAGGGAGAAAGAGTGGGGGAGAGGGGGAGAGGGAGAGTGAATCACGAGCAGAGTCCACACTGAGTGCGGATCCTAACGCAGCACTCGATCCCACAACCCTGAGATCAGGACCTGAGCTGAAACCAAAAGTTGGGTGCTCAACCTACTGTGCCATCCAGTGCCATGGCTACTTTAATTTTAAATAAGAGGTCCCTCTAGGGATGCCTTCTTTGAAACTGGTAGAGGGAAAAAGCATCCTTTTATATTGTAGATGCCAGTCAGATATACCATAAATTGCTGAGGAAGTCCTAACATAGAATGAAGATGGGGAAATAGGTCCTTTGAGACCATAAAAACATGCACATATATTTTTTTTCTGATCTGTGCATAAATATTTTAAATCCTTCAGTGAGAAGGTAGGGATGGGAAGAAGAACTTGATTTCCCACACAGGAACCACAGAGTCTTTGGAGTCCAGGTCTGTGGTAGCAAAGCCTGCTGATGACCCAGCCTTCTCTTTGTTAAAGTCACTTTACTATGAATTTTACTGGATCAGGTCCTGGGATTGGGTTCTAGGTGACTGTATTCTGGCAAGGGTTCATGTATTCGCAGGTTATACCTATTTTTGACATGTGAACCATTTTTCTTCAGAAGCAAGGAAGGCGTTGACTTCCTTATTGTCAGGCAGAGTTACAGCCGGCAGTGTTAAGAAAGAAAACACTAGATTTTACGTTAGAAGATGTTCAAGTTATTTGATGAGAAGAAAATCGTTTAAATTCTCTGAGCTTGAATTTGTAAAATAAAGGGTAACATCTAATTCATTGGATTTTAGGAGGATATAATGAGATACTGCATATGAAAGTGTTGTAGAAGTTGAACTTGTTGAAAAGAACAATGCAGAATATCCCTAAAAAAGAGTAATGAAGGTAACCTGAGGCAGCTGGATGGGACACTAGACCAGATGTCAAGAGACCTGGGTTAGAGTTTCAACTTAGCCATACATTAGTGGTGAGACCTTAGCTAAACCACAACCTCGCTTAGCTTCTGTTTTTCTCTTCTGTAAAATGGGGCTAATTATACATATCCTGTCTGTTTCACTGAGTTCTTATGAGGATAAAATGAGATTGTATATGTGAAATTGATTTTTAAACTGTTCAAGAAAAGGCATTATTGGGATTATTAGTAAACTGAGTTTTCAGTCAACGTTAAAACACCAATCTGTCAGATAACATAAGGTCATCAGGTTAAAGTACATATCAAAAACCTGAATCACCATTGGAGAGGGGCTTTTAAAACAATATTGCTGTATTTATTGATAGTACCATCCAAAGGCCTTTAAAAAAGTAATCCCTTCCCCCATGTCCTTTTTTTTCTCTCTGTTAGTTGTGGGTGAAGAGGACTGTTCTCTAAAAGGTTTCTAAATGATGTTGATGTTAAAAAATATAGTATCACCATTTAACAGCCTTTTAAAGAACAGTCCCTAGTACAGTCTTTGTTAACAACTGAGGGAGGAAGGGACTATTTTTTCAAAGGCTTTTAGAGGATGTTGTTAAAAGAATATATAGTGACATCATTTAAAAGCCTTTTAAATAATAGTTCTTCTTCCCTCCCAATTGTAATGTCCTTGGCTTTCATTTATTTTGTACTACAAGCTGAAAATGGACATGCCAACATATTATTGGCCACAGCAGGCATTTGTTGGATGGAGAATGATGTATTGCTTTTAAAAAGGTCGCTGCCCAGAAATAAATCCAATTCTTCAAGAACATAGTACCATTTCTACGCAGGATATTGTCCACCCACCTTATCACTGAGTTGTAGTGCCTCTTGCTTGTTTTCTCTGAGTTTACTGAAGATATCATGAAAACAGGAAAGAAGTCATAGCTGAGTCACTCTAAGATTTCCTGTGGCATGAATGTAGTCCTACCATCTATCCATCCACTGCTGCTTGAGTTAACTCTCCATCCAACTTACAACAAAATCTAACTTCAGCTCCTATTCTGTCTTTATTAAACTATTTCTGCCCACTATGCCTCTCATTTTAAACTTTACTCCACCAGGAGATAGCAGTGGACACTTAGGGTTCCCTTCCACATTCAGCTCCCAGGGTCAGGAAATATTAAGTCAACCATTTGGTTTAAAGCTTGTACAAAGCCAAATAGCCGGTAAGCTCTGAGATAGGTTAGGTCTGATTATCTTTCGCATAAAAAGGAACTAGTTCCAGGGGTATAATCGCAGGTTATGAAACAATTTCTTCTTGTGTTGAGTCTTTTCAGAAAGCTGTCATTTTAAGAACAGGAATTCCTAGACCTAAAACACTCTGTGAATAAACAAGCCTTTAACAGTCTAAAAGCACAGTCCTCCAAATATTCTGTATTCCAATTCTAAATTTTAGTGTGCTCCTTACTGTTTGCCAACCTTGCACACAGAACTCACTTGTTAGTTCTTTATAATTTACCTACATCACAATATATCATTATTTGTGATTTACCATAGTAAATCATACGGTTTAGTTAAATATCAAACACTACTCTCAACAAATCGCTCAGTTCAAGCCCCAATTTATCCACACAACTCTTCCTGATTCTACTTCAACCCATAAAGATATTAGCCACATTCCATTTTGACATGTCCTATAATTTAATTTTCATATTATTACCTGAATATAGCATATATATTCATATTTTCATATTATTACCTGAATATAGCATATATAACATGAATATAGCATTTCATGTTATATTCTTTATTCTTATGCACCATGTAAATAACAAAGTGCAAAGCCTGGACATTAATTTCTCTGCATGTTTCTGCATAATTTTAAAAAAAATATAAGTGACTTTTCTTCCCTAAAGGCTTATATGCAGTGACTCAGGTTGGAAAGCTTTTCAGCTTCCAGACCTTGAATGTGAAATGTCACCATATCTGGCAGTAGTCTCTCATTCACTCAATAAACAACACCAAAATATAAAAACACACACACATAAGCACACACACACACACACACACCTTGTGAATTCTGTTGCTTTAAGAGCACAAGGGAGTGATCTGTGCCGAGAATTATATTTCATAGTAAACAGTTAAATATTTTAAAAACTGAATAAAACTTCATGTCGTTTGAGATGTTTCCATTATCTATTGAGATAAACCAATATTTCACTGAGAATTACTATTACAATTTTGATTCTAATAAATGAAAACTGGTAAGATTTTGAAATAAAAATTCTGACTTAAACATCAAAAAGATACCAATAGGAAGATATAAATATATAAAATTCAATCTCCTATGACTGACTTGAAATTTTCAAATTTCTCTTTTTTAAAAAGGATTTTATTTACTTATTTGAGAGAGAGAGAGAGAGCATGAGTGGGGGGAGGAGCAGAAGGAGAGAGACAAGCAGACTCCATGCTGAGCGCAGAGCCCAACACGGGGCTCAACCCCAAGGCCCTAAGATCATGACCTGAGCCAAAACCAAGAGTCAGACGCCAAACCGACAGCCACCCAGGTGCCCCTCAAATTTCTCTTAATTTGAGTGGTTCTGACTACAGTTAAGTAAAACTGCTTGCCACAAATAAGAACTGCTTGGTTAGGCAGCTGGCCATAATCTCCATAGCAGGCCTCCATCTGAATTCTAGGAATAAGTGAATGACCACCATGGTACAATGAACTTCAAGATCAAAGAGTACATGCTTTTGTGTGGTGCTGGGCTCTGGGGCTCTGCGTCAGAATGACCTCCATAAATGCCATGGCCCTATCCTTTCTCCCCTCTGCAATTTGACAGGTGAAATATGAGTATCTGAGTCATCTTTCTCTTCATACAGGTTCTAAAGGTGAGATGGTACATAGATTAATGGCCCCTAAAGATATCCCAAGTCCTAACCCACAGAACCTATGAATATGTAACACCGCATGGTAAGAGGGAATTAAGGTTACTAACCAGCTGGTTTTGAGATGGGGAGATTTTCCTGATTATCCAGGTAGGCCAATGTTATCATACAGTTCCTATAAGTACAAGTTAAGAAGGCAGGAGAGTTAGTGTTAGAGTGAAGCAGTTTGAGAACAACCCAGTCAGTTTTTGGAAGATGTAAGGGGCCATGAGGCAAGGGATATGGGCAGCCTCCAAAAGCTGGAAAAGGCGAGAAAAAGGATTCTCTCTGAGAGCCTCCAGAAGGAATGTGGCCATGCTGACACCTTATGTAAATTTTAGCTCAGTGAAACCCATTTTGGACTTCTGACCTCCTGGATTGTAGGTTAATAATAAATCTGCAATGTTATCAACTACCCAGTGTCTAGTAATGTATTATGGCAGCACTAGGCAACTAATAAAGTTAATTTTGATGTCTAGTTAAAAACTACTGTTCTAAATTCTTGTGTCATAAAACCTATCCATGGAGTCTATAGCATTTGTTTGTTTGCGTGTATCTTTCAATGGCTCATCTGTGATCTGAGAGGTATCAAAAATTCTGCTTTCCCTATAGTACATTCTCATTAGGTTTAAGTTTCAACTAGCATAGACACTAATAAATTTGAGTGTCCCTCAAACCTGGACAGTTATTTGTCAGAGTCATTTAGAGGACTGATTTTTTTTAAAAAAAAATCCCTTCCCCTAAATATACCTTATATACTTTTAATGATCACATTGAGTAGGTTTTGATGCATTTGGTTAACTGATAGGTACCGAAGACCAACGAAAAAAATAAAAGATGAACTGTCCTCCAAAGGCTCCAATTTAATGCACTGCTTATTATAAGACTGCCTCTTACTCTTCTTTAGTTAGTATTTATCAGTCTTTCTGATAAAACACGCATATACAAACATTTTATATGAGTTCTATAGAAGCAAAAGAGGATTATTGTAAGTAGTACTACTCACAGACACGTGGGTGATAAGGCACAAAACAGAAGTTTCAATAGGGTAAAAGGAAGGAACAAGAGAAATATGAGAGGGTTTGGGTGGGGCAGAACAAATTTAGGATAATGAAAACCCAGGTTAGAGAGGGAGTGGAGAGGTATTAAAAGAGCAATAACCCTAAAGAAACTCTTAAAAATGTTACTCACTCTCCCTCTCCCTCTGCCCCTCCCCATCGAGCACCAGTGGGGAGGAAGGGCAGAGGACAGAAGGAGAGGGAGAAGGAGAGCAGACTCTCTGCTAAGCAGGGAACCCGATTTGGGACAGATTCCAGGACCCCGGGATCATGACCCGAGCCAAAGGCAGACGCTTAACTGACTGAGCCACCCAGGCACCCAAAAGTCAGATTTTTAAAAAGGTTACATACACTTTGCAACCATTCATGTCAAAGTTAATGTTATAACTGCTGGGATATATAATGTAGGTGTACCCAAGGATACTTATGCAACCAGGGCTATGTGGAAAAGTGGAACCACCAGAAATATAAGCAAATGCTGCTCAGAAAAAGCTCAATTCAAGTCTGTGTTTCTATGATAGGAACATATGTAGAATGGTAAAACTCTGGGGCGCCTGGGTGGCTCAGCTGGTTAAGCACCTGACTCTTGATTTCGGCTCACGTCATGATGCCAGTGTTGTGGGACTGAGCCTCATGTCAGGCTCTGTGCTGGGCATGAAGCCTGCTTAAGATTCTCTCTCCCTCTGCCCCCACCCAGCCCCCTACCTCTCCCTCTCAAAAAAAAAAAAAAAGGTAAAATGCTTCTCGATGGAAATTCCACATCTATACATCATATTACAGAAGGCATTCAGTATTTTTTTTTTAAAGATTTTATTTATTTATTTGACAGAGATAGAGACAGCCAGCGAGAGAGGGAACACAAGCAGGGGGAGTGGGAGAGGAAGAAGCAGGCTCCCAGCAGAGGAGCCTGATGTGGGGCTCGATCCCATAACGCCGGGATCACGCCCTGAGCCAAAAGCAGACGCTTAACAGCTGTGCCACCCAGGCGCCCCAGGCATTCAGTATTATAATCCAAAATAAAAGGTTTCTACTCTGAAGATTTGGCAGCAGTAGTTATGCCTTCTATCAAGAACCCAAGGCACCTTCTACAAACCTGGACTACAGCTCTACTCATATATCACTGTACTCTTGTGTTTATGGTTTCCACTTCTGTAAGACTCTTAAGATGTGCCTCAAAACTGTAACCATGGCTTACTTTTTGTATTTGCTGCAACTCATACCAAAATGTTGAGAATGTAGAAGATACTCCATTCATGTTTATTAAAAGAAATACCCAAGTTCTAAAAAAAAACTTTCACTAAGAAAGCCATAACCTCCAAAGTTTTTACCAGAAGCAAAGGAGAACTAGCTCCATCCACAGATACTAACTTTGCAAAGAATGTAAAGGACATTAACCTATATTCACTATTTTACCCAAAATATTCTTGGAAATCTGAGAGAACTGAGAAATTTCATACAATCATGATACGCAATTTTGATGTTTAATCTAACTCCTGCCTAGACCATTTCACTGCCTATTGATATGTAATAGCATCTCTTGGTTGATAGCTTTGAAATAAGTATTGAGCAATGTATCTATAAAAATACACTCCTAAAAAGCACATCGGTGAGTTACAGAATATACATAATCTGGT
>NW_024426663.1:29006794-29191794 GCF_017311325.1 Ursus maritimus | reverse complement strand
ATTTTTAGCATTAGTTGGGCATGTGCCCTATAGTTTAATTCATTTTCTTCTCCTCTGAAGAGAAACAAAGTTTATTTAAGCATCACAATAATACTTTCCATGTTTAGTTCAGGTTTCTCATGTTAAAAGATTTAATACTATTAATATAAATTTTTTATACCATGTCCTACCCTATGTTCATACAATTTTGGACAAGCTTTTTAAAGAAGAACAAAGGTAACAGAAGTTAACTTGGCTGATGTATGATTAAATAATAATTAATACATGTTTGGCTAATGCATAATAATCTAAGATACCTTAAAGCTTAAAAAAAATATACTTCACTGCAAATACCACAAATTCAACCTAAGCAACAACATTTGAAACACAGCAGTTGACAGTAACACAAAGTTCAATCAACTCTGGATGAGTAAAATAAAACTGCCAAAAAGATTCAATCTTTTTTAAATGAATGCTATTTTAAAAACCTCATTTACTATTATAGTACATTTAATTATAATAAATAGAAGCTAGAACCCATAATCTTGGACAAGTCGGTAGATGTTCAGGGAACTGTCTCAGCTCTGAAAAGAGTGGACCTATAGCAAAGGAAAGGAACTACTCACCACAAAGTAGAAAGATGAGGAAAAGAAAGGCCCAAGGCTTTCTTTACCATCACTTCTTTAATTCCTCAATTTCTTGCAGATTTATATATGTATTTTCTATATTTTGATGGGTGACCTGCTTTCTTTGGGCCATAATTATTACTGTTCATTAATTAGCTTCTGATATAATAGATTTTTTATTGTAGATAATTTTATTATGATACCGACGGAGCATTATAAAAGTACTATCCGCCAGTCAGGACTTAGATTGGCATGTATTTACTTAAGCCAAATAAAAAATATTTTCCAATAAAAATCCTGCAACTAAAAATTAATAACAATCTCTTTTTAAAAAGCAGCTCCTTTTAATAATGTAGACAAGGGAGGGATGATAATGGTCTGGTATTAACTATGAGACCTCTGAAGTAGTACAGAAATAAAAAGATGAAGCAGTAGTATGACACGCCTTTAAAGTTTAATTTAAAAATTAAAGCAACTCATACCCAGAGGAGAATTGAATGAAAGAATAAGATGGGACATGGCTAGGCAATGGAAGCACAAAATACTGTCAAACTTTAATTAAAAAATGTTTTCAATTTAAGCAGACCCAGGCCAATGATTTTTCATTATTTTTACCACAGTTCCATGATTACTGACATTTTCATCAGAACAAATAAAGGATTTTTCCCAAATTTAAAATGACAAAATTATTTTTAATTTTGACTTATAATTTCCTCCTCCCCTAAACTCAACGTAATTTGGACTTAGCTGGACTCATCTCTCAGCCTGGGGCTTGAATACCGTTAAGTGTTTAAAATGCAAAAAATAAATGTTTTTTAAAAGATAGTTCTTCCATCATATTATAAAACAAACTTTATCATAGATATATTATTATTTGTTTTGGGAATAAGACCACGTATCATGAAATGTCTGGCACACGACTTAGTAAATGCTTGTATCAATAAAGACTCCCTCAAAGCATTGTGTCCTTGCAGACAGATGAAAAGAAAGTTGGTGCTCTGGCAGACCAAGACAAGCTGACTGGCAAACAAAACTAAAATGCCTTAACCTAGCAGTAATTAAAAAGAGAGATGTCTATTTAATAAAAGTTCACTTAAGAGAAACAGAAATCAACTTCAATTATAACTATCATCATTACAATATGCGATTATCCTAATAATCCCCAATTCTGTTTAGTAAATTTCACACTGGCTAAATCAGATTCTGCTTCATGAATTACAGTTTGTTTTTTCTTCATATTGTTTTAAAACTGATAGTGTAAGCTGCACACCAAAAGTAGGTCTGACAGTCACTCTTCTCTATTTTCCAACTAAATTCCTATAACACAAACTGGGTCAGGACCTCATCCCCAATCATGGACAGTATAGTTTCATTAGTTGCCAATCTCTGTCAACAGCAAAAGCTACAAGCCTAGTTGCTAGCCATTTTTTTTTTAAATATTCCTTAGATAAGGAACTTGACAGAACTAATGATAAACACTTACTTCAGATGCTGAATTTGGTTTATGTATTTAAAAAAATGCCCTTTCTTTGCCTCACTCTGCCTGCCCTAGTTAAAGTGCATTACATATGTGATTCCTTCTTCCCACCCTTCGGCTTGAAAATCCTTGAAGGGATGGGCAAGAGGGACTTTAGTTACATGGCTTCTTGGTCATAATGAAAAACTCAAGGCCATTCTTTTGCTGGTCACAGTAAACCCCAGGCTGGCTACCTATAACAACACCCACAGACCTTAGTTTAATGCTACTGTTGCCACTGTCTTAAACCAGCATCATGAGCCTTTATTCCATCATTAAGGGAGGAAGTGATGTTTCACAGTAGCAATTAAAGGAAAGCAGATGGTGAACTGCATGGACTGAGAAAATTAGCCTTCTACTTCTTGTCAAAGAGGAAAAGCAGTTTAGAGATCTAAATTCTAAAGTCTGTTAAATGTCAAAAGTAACTCTCTTTAGATTTTCAGAGGGGGACAGGTCAGACTGTGGAGTGTAGCCAATGTAAAAGCAGAGAAATAATGACAAAAAATGACAACCTGTATCTACAGAAATTCCCAAATGGGCAAAACTATGTTATACAATTAAAGCACCCGGTATTATTATATATACCTTTGAGGAAACTTTTTTGTTATGTCCTTACTCAACTGTAAACTCCCTGAGGGCAGAAACCTAGCTCAACTTGTTTACTGTTATCTTTGGCACCTGCCTCACCTGATGGCTGCTGCCAAGTGATTCACAGTGGGACCCTAGACAACTTAGGCTAAGCGGATACTCTGTGCCAGTTGAGTAACCTGAAAGCTGTGAATTTGAAACCCACCCAAGATATCTGTTTCTTCCTTTGGTTGGTTTTAATTTGTATCCTATTGTTACAGAAAGATTGCAATCTTAAGTACGGTGCTTTCCTGAGTTCTGTGAGTGTTCTAGTGAATTGTCAAACCTAAGGGTAGTTTTAGGAAAGCCCTAAACCTTGAGTTGACCTCAGTAGTCTTGGGTCAATTTAGCAGTGGGCAGGACTGTGCCTCTAACATGGAGTTTGGCTAACTCCAAGGAGCATATTGTATCAAATAGGGCTTTTCTTGTTGCAACTCTGGTTTCTCTTGCATGGACTGTTCTTGGAATTACTTACCATTCCCCAATTTACTGCCTTGTTTTCTATAATGATCACTTTCTAAATGAATCTTCCTGCACCCTCCTAAGTTAATTCCACTTGGGGACTGTGATCCATGAAGATCAAATCACTAATATTACAGCAGCTAAGTCAGTGCTTCCTCACTAATGTGCCACAAATAGGATAGAAGTGTGCTGTGCTGCTCCCCCACCATTAGCCCTCAGAAAGCCCAGGTGGGGCCTACGGTCATTGGAGCTCTTAGGCTCGGTACCTCCGGCCTCTTGCAGTAGTCTCTGTTTACCCCAGAGCACACTACAAATATTATCACTTTTCTGTATGTACCATAACATGAAAAGATTGGAAAGCAATCTTTTGGACAGGAGTCATTACTACAATCTTCCCATGTCAGTATGTCACCAACATAGTTTTCCAATATCAGACTCGGTTATTCCAACCTATCTCTGCTATACTTTAGCCACGCTGAACTACTGTTTCTCTAATATTCCAAGTCTGTTCACATCTCAAGCCTTTGCATACCCTATTTCCTCTGTCCATCACATCACTCTTACTCTACTCCAGCCACCTAGACAAACTCTTACTATTCTCCTGAATTCAGTTCCAAGGTCACATACACAAATTCTTTTCTAAGAGATCTTGGTCAATTGATAGCACCTAAGCAGATTTATACCTCCAGTGTAGCACTTACTATAATAAAATGATTTGTCTGTTTCCCTTCCTAATCTCTGAGTTTCCTGATACTATGTTCCACAATTCACCTCCTTCACTAACTCATCTTCTTGGCCTTTTTCTTTGTTGCCTTTAAAGCATGATGTTTCCTAGAACTCCATCTTCATCTGTCTCTTCTCACTCCACAAGATAGCCATAGAACAGAATTCAAACATTTTCAGGCTCATTATTTCATTTACTTTTCATGAAAACACAATTAAGTATTTAGGGCAAGTATTATCTCCATTTTTTAAATTCAAAAATTCAAGTTTACACAAGTCAATGAATTGCCCATAGTCACAATGATAATAACTAGCTCAGCCAAGGGTAGATATCAAGTATTTGGGCTCCAAACTCAATGCATTTCCTAAACGTTGCCCTGACTTTCTAAGTGAATTCCTGGTTTTTTAAACTGGAACTCCTGAAAAGTATATTCCCATAGAAACCTTCTGACTTGTGATTAGGTGCTAAAGAACTACAGGTACTATACTTCCATCATGGGATTCATAGCATTTGGGGGATTAAACTCAGAGGTCATTTTTCTTTAGAAATTTAAATCTTAAATATTAAGTAAGCAAATTAATAAATTTTCTAAAACTAGTTTGAAAAGAAACATAAAAAATGCAAAGAATGAGACAAGATTTCATGCTGATGTTTATCAGTAAAAAATACACCAAAAGTTTTCAGAGGTAACTTGAACTGCTGAATCCACTTTAACAGTTTTGTGTCCCAAATATACAAAAAATTTCTGGAGTCTCTATTCTGTTCCATTGATCTATGTGTCTGTTTTTGTGCCAGTACCATGCTGTCTTGGTGATCACAGATTTGTAGTATAGCTTGAAATCAGGCAACATGATGTCCCCAGCTTTGTTTTTCTTTTTCAACATTTCCTTGGTGATTCGGAGTATTTTCTGGTTCCAAATGAATTTTAGGATTGTTTGTTCCAGCTCTTTGAAAAAATGGCATTGGTATTTTGATCGAGAGGGAGTTGAAAGTATAGATTGCTGTGGGTAGCACAGACATTTTAACAATGTTTATTCTTCTGATTCATGAGCATGGAATATTTTTCCACCTTTTTGTGTCTTCTTCAATGTCTTTCATCAGTATTCTGTAGTTTCTAGAGTACAGATCTTTTACCTCTTTGGTTAGGTTTATTCCAAGGTATCTTATGGTTCTTGGTGCTACTGTAAATGTAATCGATTCCCTAATTTCTCTTTCTACAGTTACATGTGTAGTGTATAGGAAAGCAACTGATTTCTGTGCATTTATTTTGTATCCTGCCACATGACTGAATTGCTATATGAGTTCTAGTAATTTGGGGGTGGAGTCTTTTAGGTTTTCCACATAAAGTATCATGTCATCTGCAAAGAGAGTTTGACTTCTTTTCCAATTTGAATACCTCTTATTTCTTTTAGTTGTCTGCTGTTGCAAGGACTTCTAGTACTATGTTGAACAATAATGGTGAGAGTGAGCATCCTTGTCGTGTTCCTGATCTTAAGGAAAAGGCTCTCAGCTTTTCCCCATTGAGAATGATATTCACTGTGGGCTTTTCATAGATGGTTTTTATGAAATTAAGGAATATACCCTCTATCCCTACACTGTGAAGGGTTTTAATCAGGAAAGGATGCTATATTTTGTCAAATGCTTTTTCTGCATCAATTATGATATGGTTTCACTTATTTGTGGAACATAAGGAATAGCAGGGAGGACATGAGAAGGATGGGAAAAATGAAGGGGGGGAAAACAGGGGGAGATAAACCATGAGAGACTATGGACACCAGGAAACAAACTGAGGGTTTTAGAGGGAAGGGGGTGGGGAAACAGGCTGGCCTGATGATGGGTATTAAGGAGGGCACGTATTGCATGGAGCACTGGATGTTATGTGCAAACAATGAATCATGGAACACTACATCAAGAACTAATGATGTAATGTATGGTGACTAACGTAACATCATCATCATCATCATCATAAAAAGAAAAATAAAATTATGAATAAAACTAAAATACTTTTATTGGGGAAAAAAACAAAAAAACCAAATATACAAAAAATTATTTAAAGCAGAAAAGACCAATTTTCACTCCAACATTTCTAATACCAGGTGAACAATTTATTCTTATTCTACATTTATTCTTATATGCAAATTGTCTTTTCTCCCACCTCACTTTTTTCTCATCCCCTCTAGAAGCTGTTAACATTCTGAGGATTGTTATTTTTGAATTCCTGGGGCTTCACGTGTAACAATTTAGAAACTCTTAGCCTAACAATAATCTAGTAGAAAAACTCATTAATAATCCACTAAAAAACTTAGTTTTTTCATGGACATACTATTATAGGAAATGTTTCTTCATTTTTAGCCATCTGTTGGCCAACTGCCAATTAGCCTCAAGTAAGACTAGAACAAATACTATGTTTATACACCTTTTAACATACAGTTTGAAAAACTAGGACTTTCCTTACAATGATGATGACATTCATTGGGAATTATGTTTAAAAATCTCTGTGTTCTGAATATATAATTTAAAAGGTTAGAAAAAATAAGTGAAATTTTTCATTTGAAAAATATTTAGTGTGAAAAAGGAACTGTTCTTTGGGTTTCATTACAAATATTTTGGCTATTTCAAAAAAAAATAAAATCTACCCCTATTTTACTAAATACACAAGGAAAATAAATTTAAATAATCCACTGAAATAAATAAAATTTGTCTACGGTCTAGGAAGTCATATCAACTAGGCTGGGACTTGGAATACAACTACTAGAAACTGTTCTTCAACATTTTGGAAAATTATGTTACTGATAGCAACACCCCAACCCACATTATTTGAGTTGCTAATACACCTATATCAGTCTGCATTTATAGTTGTCACATTCATGGTGGTTCTACCTATCAGTGCCAGCACTATTTAACTACTTCAGTACATTTCTAGTGTAGTCATGGGACAAGCATTTATATAGCAATGTAACTATTACTTTATTGTAAATTACTTCTATTTCTTCCTTCTATTCAATAAGGGAAACATGTTTATTTTAAAACTATAGATGTACTTATCTATGAATTTCATTTTAGGATCCAAAAGCCTCCTATATATGTTGAGGTCCCATATCATTATATGAGGGTTGTAATTTTTGAGGGTTTTTCTTGTTTTTTCTTCTGATGTCTTTAATCTACTTCTTTCTATATTCATACACATAATGAAAAAAATTACAATTTGCTTCATTAATCCTTTTTAAGTACTGTTTTGAGAACTGGAGGTAAGATTAGGAGCCATGCCATTCGGCATCAGAATATTCTGTTTATTCTATAGGCTCCACCTTTCAAAGTTCTATCTTTCAAGTTCTATTCCTTTCCTTATTTGATTGTTGCTGGTGAATTTCTGGTTGCCATTCTTATTACTACTATTTGATCATTTTGTTAGCTTTTGGAGATGAGTCGGAGTCGAATTTGCTTCGTTGAGCTGAACTTGACAGTCTTTTTTTAAAAAAATTTTTTTAGTATAGTTGACAGACAAGTATACTTTCAGGTATACAACACAGTGGTTCAACTTTGCTTTATATTATCCTATGCTCATAAGCGTAGCTACCACCAGTTACCATGCAACACTATTATAATATCACCGACTGTATTCCTTAACCTATGCCTTATATTCCCGTGACTGACTTATTCCATAACTGGGAGTCTGTATCTCCCACTCCCTTCTACCCATTTTGCCCATCTGGCAGTCCTTTTTTTGTACACTCTTTGGATGGAGTGCTTTTCTTCTCCTTTGAAGAGACCATCCCAATAACTATTTTTTTTAGTATAAAAGGGTGAGTCCTTCAATTACTTTGTGATGAATGAAAACTTACTGCAAGCTTTTCTAATCTCAACTGCATTCTTCTTATAGCTAATAAAGTATGAGAGTCTACTCAGGGTCCATTATCGTATCACTTTTAAAAATATTAGTTACTATTTACTGAGTGATGACAATGTGCCAGTCACTGTTCTAAGAGCTATACATTTATTATCTCATTAATGTCATGATAATCCTATAGGGTATATAATATCTTCACAGGAAAGTGAGGTGCAGAAGTTACATACCAATCTGCCCAACCACATAGCTACTAAGAAGCTAAGCAGAGATTTGTTCCCTGGTCATCTGTTATCAAAGTCCGACTTACTTATCCACTACCTTACTGCCTCCCAAGTTTTTAGGGCCCTCCTTTCCCCTCAAGGACTAACTGTTTCACTATAGATTTCTTGATTTCTACTTTCTCTTTACAGCGTACCCAAATGTTCAAGAAATATTTATTACTTAAATAATAAAGACTTAACTGCTTCTTTTCACTGCTTCCCTCCATCTCTTTCAATGTGCCTTTTCCTTTTAGCAACAAGAATGGCAAACTAAAACCCAAGATAGCATTCTTACTCATTTCTGAGCAGTTAGAGGTAACTGCATTCTACAACTTAAAACAACATGCTCAGCTTAATAGTTTTCACTTGTGCATTCTAAACCAAATGGTCCTGATATCACATTTGCTTTGATGGGGAAATTTTTTGTAACAATGTACAAGAATTAGGTACTCCTCTTTCCCACTTTCGGCAGAACCAGCTCTATGCTCCCCAGGAGCTCAGATCACCAATTATGTACTCTGCCAGCCCTGGGATACACCAGATCTATTCAAGCTACCTTGTGTTCCCATTAGAACTTACTGTTTTTTCTCTTACTTTGTCAGGTTTCTGACAACAAATTAACAAGAGGTCAAGCATATCAACAGATTATACATTGCAGGCAGCATGCCTGATTTAGAGTGAAAGGTTAGTGGATATAATATGCTAACACAGAAAAAAGTTATTGCAGTTTCAGATATCATGACAGGCTGATGGTTTTGGCATTATTTTGAGATAGGTCGGCCTCTCGCCTCACTTCAAGCCATACCCTATAAGTAACATTAAAGAATTATTTTTAGAGATACTAAGGGAGGTAAATAAACATATAAAGATAATGCAAAGAGAAAGACAATCTTGAATTTTAAAATGAAAATAGGTATTTTTAGTAGCCTACAGTATAAGAACAGTGTAATAGAAATGGAATGATTGTG
Organism: Ursus maritimus; assembly: GCF_017311325.1. Classification (NCBI taxonomy): domain Eukaryota; kingdom Metazoa; phylum Chordata; class Mammalia; order Carnivora; family Ursidae; genus Ursus; species Ursus maritimus. Next base: position 29,182,785 of record NW_024426663.1, on the reverse strand, counting down.
GGAATTTGAGTCTATTAATGTAGACAATGATTCTTTATGGCAGAATTTATGTACATAAATGAACCCAATGTGGCAAAGAATGCTTGTATGTTATACATATGTAAGAGTGCCAGAGAAAAATGTAAACATGATAATTAAATGTGGATAATAAGCAGAAGTTAATTGTGAGGATAATGGTTTGGATAGAGCAAATTTTTAAAATATTTATAAAATTAAAAGGTCAGATCTAAATTGAACTTGTTTAGAAGAGAAACTGTTCAAGACTAAGAATCCATTTCAATTATCTGCATTTTAATAAGAAAGATGAAATGGTATCACATGAAAACTGAGCTAATATATTTTGAAAATTACTTACACTGATGACTGATGAAGAAGTTGACAAGTTTAAACCTTCAAGATCAGCTATCAAGCTTGGAGAAAGAGCTGGTGTGGGAAGTGCAACTGGAGTGGATACTGGGTTAACTGTAAGAAAAGGCCCAAATTAGCAAATATGCATGAAAATTTAATTCATATTATTAAAAGCAACATTTTAATTTTGTTAGTAAATCTAATTAAATTACTTTGATTAATATATCTATGACAATTCTATTTAACATCTTGATTTAGTTAAGTTATTATCAAGTCATGGCAGTTATTAGTCTTACCTTTCAAAACATAATGGCAAATCCTTAACAAAATAAGGATACAAATACCTTGAGTAAGAGTTTTTGAAAATTTGTATTACATAATATTATCACTACCATTTATGACCCAGTAACTTCACTAAAATAAAAAAAGGGTAAGGAAACATTTTTCCAGCTAATATAAAGAACAACAATAGCTTTCAAGAATTCTCCAGCAGAATCAGAAGTCTTAAAAGTGTATTTAAATCTTTTCTCTATTTTATTCTCCACTATAATAATTACAGGGGTCCAAGCTACCTAACTTCCTTCTAATTATACTTTCAGCAAAAGCTATGTACCAGATAGAAATTTTTGATTCTAAAACCACTATGTACATGAGATCAGGTATGTGTAAATTTGAAAATCTTTGAAAAGTACAGATCTCATCCTCCCCTGCTTAAGACTCTTCAGAGGCTCACAACTGCCTATAAGATAAAAGTCCAACTCCTTAATTAAGTGCACAAGGTTCTCTATGACCTAGTTTGGCACTGTCGAATAGAGTGGCCACTAGATATATACCTAATGAACTCTTGAAATATGGCTAGTATGACTAAAGAACTGTACTTCATAGTTTAATTAACCTTAAATTTAAATGTAAGCAGCTATGTGTGGCCAGTCGGCATCATACTGGGTAGCAGACGTCTATCTCCAATTTCATCAGCAACTCCTATGTTCAGGCCCTACTGATTAATAGTTCCCAATATCTTGTTTCATGTCTTTGAGTCTTTTATATTCTATTCTCTTTACCTGGAAAGTTCTTCTCTGCCTTGTTTACCTTGCAACTTCTACCCATTAAGGTACCACTTAGAAGGAAAGCACCAGCTGACTCACCAAAACCCCTCTTCTATGTGCCCTCTTTGCTCTACAGATATACTTGGACACACTTCTACAACCATACTTCTCTCATAAAACAAATCTGTGTCTTTTTAATTTTTATTTCTACTGCTAATGTATTAATTTTTAGTGCTTAGTAACTGCTCAACTGTTGAGTGAAAAAAATTAAAATGTGGAAAAAGTTTTGGCTTCCAACAAACTCTCACTTCAAAATAGGACCATAAAGGAAGTAACATTTACTTAATTTGACAGGATTTTCCAGACCACCTTTTTCTCATTCAGTCTCACAATATCCTGTAGTTAGGCAGAAAAAAATATTAATTCATAAAGTTAGGAATAAAAAAATGATATTGCCCAAAGAAGAAAATTTTCAAAGGAAGTCTGAAATAAAATTTCAACATAGACAACAGAAAAAGCAGAGTGGAGACTGGCTGAAAGAGTGAATGGAGCCCTTGCTTTCTCCCTTGCTCCTTCAGTGTCCCTGAAACACTGCTACAAATCCCCAGGCTTCCTCAGACCTATGCTGAAAACCAATGTACAGTTAGCAAGTGTCACAGGGAGTTGGGGTGGGGGGGTGGGGTGGGAAGGATCAATGGGGATATGGTGGTAAAGGAAGACTTCATGAATAGGAGGAAATGAAGCCCAGTTTTTAAGTAAGGGCAGGGTTTAAATAAGAGCAAGGGAAGAAGGTGAGAAAATACTGTGAACAAAGGCTGAGAGGTGGGAATGTGGAAAACTAAGGGGGTTATATTTAACCTCTACACCAAAGGGAGCCATTAAAAACTACCAAAAAGAGGAACAATATATGTACTGCTAGATATCAGTATAAGGGACAAACTGAAGGAGGAACAGTCAAGTTGGCAGTGAGGAGGAATACAGTAATTCAGGCATGACATGAAAAGGACTAAAAACAACAGGTGAGGAGGGAGAAACCATTCATATTAAAGACACTGTAAACTGAGGAACAGGGAGATTATGTCTTATACAGGCCATAAAACAAGTAAATGGAAGAATCACTGTGGGACATGGAACTGGTTCTCCTATCTTGCATCAAAATATGTTTCCTTTCCAAAAATCACTTTTCTGATAGGTTCTAAATATTTGTCCATCCACCCATCCACCCAAAATATTAGATACCCATTTAAGGAAAAAAAAACTGAGTAAGAAAGCCTCTGATTTCAACTATGGCTTGGCCTACAGACACAGAGAAGAAAAAGACATCAAAAGCAAGAGGAAAATTCACACTAAAGTTTGACCAAAAAAAAAAAAAAAAAAGAAAGGCTTTTAATATCATTTCAGAAGACAGAGTTTTTGGTACTAAAGAAATGCCTACACATCTGTTTACAGGTCCAGCAAGATAAAAGCTGGCACTGAGAATTTATCCAAAACTGGATTCTGAGGTTAGCTGACTATGCTTAAGTATTCAATTCAATACTTCAATTAAGTATTCAATTCAATAAATAAAAAAATGATTCTCCTAGTTTAAAAAAAAATAACCTGCCATACAAATGAAAACCACATATCATTTCTACCCACTGACTTGGCAAAGGCAATTTTTAAATACAAAATTTAGCATCAGTAAGGGTATCAGTAATCAGTACTCTCATACTAATACTGTGTAAGTTGGTACAAGCCTGGGAAAGGCAATCTTAGACAAAAGAATTCTTCAGAGCCTTTGTCCCAGCAATTCCACTCCTGGGGATTTATCTTAACGAAACAGTCGGGGCGACAGTGTAATAATATACTTATGATGTGTACTGCTTCACTACAAAAACAAAAAAATGGAAACAAGTTACATTTTCAACAATAGTAAACCTATTAAATATAATTTATTACAATATAAAGGATAACCATGCAGTCATTAAATATGAAATTGTTAAAGAACATCTACCGCAGGGCAAGTAATGTGTATGATAAACAGAGAAGTAAATGATAAAAGAGTATCGGTATGATCACATTTTGGGGAAGAGGAGATTTGCATATGAAAAGATCTGACCTGGCATGCCAGATGGTAAACCCAAGATATTCGGATTATAAATCCATTTTCTTCTTTTTATTTTTAAAACTTTCTGCAAAAACACTTTTTTCCTTACTAAAGTACAGTTGACCCTTGAACAACACAGGTTTGAATCATGCGGGTCCACTTACAGACAGATTTTTTTTCGATACAATATAATGCTAAGAATGTATTTTCTCTTCCTTATGATTTTCTTAGTAACACTTTTCTTTACTTTGTTGTAAGAATATACTACATAATACATATAACATACAAAATACGTGTAATTGACTGTTTACGCTATCAGTAAGGCTTCCAGTTAACAGTAGGCTATTAATAGTTAAATTTTTGGGAAGTCAGAAGTGACAGGTGGTTGTCAGTGACCCTTAACCCACCACATTGTTCAAGGGTCTTCTATATATTTAATAATAAAATAATTATACAGTTATTCTTCTGATCAAACTTTTCCTTCACAAGTTAAGAATACATAAGTTTTACTATCTACTGGTTTAATATGAAGTTATTTAACTTGTTAAATGTCACTGCTTGCTGCTGCTCATGATCATCATCTCCATCTTGGTAACCCCCTTATCTAATGTTTATCATGTGCCCAGCAGAGTTTGAAGAGCTTTTACATTTATCAACTCATTCAATCCACTTAATACTCCTAAAAAGTATTACTATTATCCCTATTTTACTAGATTAAAGCAAAAACACAGAGAGGTTAGGTAACTTGTCCAAGCTTACCCAGCTTAGTAATTAAAAGGACTGGAATTCACAAGGGCACCTGGGTGGCTGAGCCAGTTAAGCATCTGCCTTTGGCTCAGGTCATGATCCCAGGGTCCTGGGATCCAGGTCAGACTCCCTGCTCAGCGGGGAGTCTGCTTTTCCCTCTCCCTCTGCCCTCTCTCTAGCTCTGTACTCTCTCTCAAATAAAATCTAAAAAAACCAAACCAAACAAACAAACAATGGGATGCAAACTCAGACACTACAGCTCCATTGTCCTCTTAGCCACTCCACTGCCTCTACTACAATTTCTTCAACAATATGATATCACAGATCATAAGGCTTATTTCAAGCATGATTACTGGTGGCTGATAAAAATTTTAAAAAGAGTTAGTTGTACCAATAGTATAATTACATAGGTTTATATTTCTTATAAAAGAGCATCATTGTTGCTTTATGATCATCCTCTCAAAATCACATGGTACAGAGTTCTAAAAGTTCTCTTCATTTCCAGAAATATAAAATACCCAAGGAACTCTCAAACTATAATGGGAGAAACAGAATTCCTTGGGTAGGGGCAATGTATCCATTTAGAGTCTCCAGCATGTAGCAGACTACCTATATCAGAGCAAGCATTCAATAAATGTTTTCTGAATGAAGACATAGATAAATTCAGTACTTGAAGTTTTCCTGGTATATGGAATACATAACCTCTGTGGATTATGATGTGCCTCTTAGATAAAAGTTAAGGAATGTTTCTGACCCTCCTTCAAAATTAATCTAATTCTCACAGCTGAGAACTCAAGCTACTGGAGAGTGACTTTTTAGTTTCTGATCTACAAACTGTTAACCATGGACAATGGAGAACTACTGTAGGCTAATAAGTAGCATAAATGAAGTCAGTATCTTAAGAACCATTGTCAACAAAGCTTTTCTCCCATAACACTCTACTTATCTTTACCTCTAAGCTCAGATCAGTTCTTCCACAAGGCCTCTGTAGCTTTTTAACTGGTTTTTGTCTCCTTCCTCATTCATTCACACTTTGTGCCTCTACTGTTCAGGTTATCTGTGCCCCAGACTAGATATTAGTCCCTGGAATCAAATGACTAAATCCTGTTTATTTGTCTCGGCCAAAAAAAAAAAAGGATATCTAGCAAAGTACCCTTACACTTAGCAGACAATCTGCAAGTATTTACTGAACTGACTTGTTAAAAAGAGAGGGAGGCTTCAAGTGTCATTTCTGACAAAAGCGGAATAAAAGATTTTTAAAGAAGTAGTTCTCAGGTATTAAAAATAAACAGAAATATACCCTATTTTGAGTTAAAGTTTAAGTTAGGATTAAATTTCCTTACAATGAAAAAAAAAATCTGAGTATTTTTATAGTTGCAGCATCCGCCGTGAACTTGTGTCCACCATGGACCATGCATCCTGGATGCTATCATTAATCAATATGATTCTGAGAGATTGAATAAATCACCAGGATAAGTGGTGGATAACTAGCCAGACAAAAATGGCATAAACTCATTGCCATAGAAACAATACACAGGATACCTGTACCTTGACTGGGTGGGATTTTTCCCCTTCTGTATGGGATAGTAGTTACTTGTGACCTAAGAATAATTTTAGAATAATTTCTATTAATATCAACTCTGAAGCTTAGTTGTACTGATCTGAAACTGTGTTTGTTCATAATAAAAGTGAAGTGAATCTGAAAAAAAATCTTACGTTTAAATTCTTAAAACTTAGTATTTGAGAGAACCTACGCTTCTACATAAAACACATACTTTTAAAAAGACTCAAATAATAAAAATTATATCATTTTACAGGTTTCAATTTTTCCTTAGCTGCCGGGAAATGCGGAGTGAAATAGAGAGAGTGTACCTACTAGTGCATTTCAGTAACTTGTAACATTTACTCTTAATTCCTTCTTAAATGTGCTTTACTATTATTCTTCCACAATTCTAAACTTTTTAAATTGTGAAAGTTATATACTCATGGAAAATGTTCATTGTGATAGGAAGAGTCTTTTTCTCCCCTCTGTTCCTAGTTTAGTTCTATATCCCAAAGGGGCCAGAGCTAACCACTATTGTTTATTGTGTAGCCTTACAGAAAAATACGATGTATAATCATATTTGTGTTTGTGTGCTGGATATAGTTCCTCTTTTATTCTTTTTTTTAAAGAAGTGGAATCACGATCTACATGTACTTTTTTTTTTAACCTACAATATTCTGGATATATAATTATATAATTAGTAGACAAGATCTGCTTCATTGTTGTTAATAAGCTGTATTACTCTATCGGTAGACATTTTGTTTTCAGGATTTTGCTATAATTAATAATGACTCAATAAGGTTTTTACATGCACCTTTGCATATTTTATTAATTTAAAAAATACTGAATGGATGCTCATTATCTGCCACGTGTCATTCTAGGTACTAGGAATAGTAGTAAGAGAGACAAGAATATTATTTTCATGGAACTTGTATCCTAGTTTGGCAAGAAAGACAATAAATGAGAACTACAAATATTTATGATAATTACAAAAAGTGAAAAATACTATGAAAACAATCAAGACTGATCAGTGAAGATGTATAAAAGAAGATGACTTCTGAGCTAGGATTGAAAGATAAGAAGCCCTAAGAAAATCTGAAGACACGTTCTTGGGTAATAGCAGTGGGAAGGCCCTTGACAGGAATGAGACTGGTATATTTCGGAAATGCAAAGGAGCATAGTGGATAAGAGGTAGGCAGGAGTCAGATCACCCAAAGGTCTTAGAAACCTAGAAATACAGACTTTAACTGTAAAATTAAGCCATTAAATTAAGGGGTCTAAAATAAGAAAGGAGTAAGATCTGATTTTCCTATTTTGTCTGTAGGATAAACTCTTAGAAAAGAACTGTTACATCAAAGGGTGTATACAATTTAAGTTTTGGCAAACATTGCTAATAGGACTCTAAAGCTGCACCTATTTTTATTCCTATCAAAAACATGTGTAGGGTGCTTATTTCTCCAAACTTTAGCAACACTGGATGTTGCTTTAAAATCTTTGCCAATAGGTAAAAGATGATGCAAATATGACTTGAACTTTATTTTATTCAAGTGTATATCATAGTGATTTGATATGTTTATACATTACAGAATGATCCTACAACTCTAGTTAATCATCTGTCACCATACGAAATTGTTATAACACTGTTATTATTGACTATATTCCCTATGCTGAACCTTACTTACATCCCCACGACTTATTTATAACTGTAAGTTTGTACCTCTTAATCCCCTTTACCTATTTCACCTGCCTGCCAAACCCTCCCTATTCTAGTAACCAACACTTTGTTTTCTGCATCTAAAAGTCTGTTTCTGTGTTTGTTCATTTGTTTTGCTTTTCAGATTCCACATATAAGTGAAATCATATAGTATTTACCTTTCTCTCATTCATTTCACTTAGCATAATACCCCCTAGGTCCATCCATGTCGTTGCAAATGGCAAGATTCCATTCTTTGTGATGGCTGAGTAATATTCCTGTGTGTGTGTGTGTGTGTGTGTGTGTGTGTGTGTGTGTATCACATCACATCTTCTATATCCATTTATCTATCAGTGGACAGTTAAGCTGCTTCCATAGCTTGGCTAATGCAAATAAGGCTGGAGTGAACATAGGGGTGCATATATTTTTAGACAAATACCCAAATCTACCATTGCTAGATCATATGGCATTTCTATTTTTAAGTTTTTAAGAACCTTCATACTGTTCTCCATAGCGGTTGTACCAATTTACATTTCCACCAACAGCGTATGAAGGTTCCTTTGTCTCTACTTCCTCACCAATACTTGTTACTTTTTGTCTTTTTAATAAGAGCGAATCTGACAAGTGTGAGATAATATCTCATTGCAGGTTTTTTTGTTTGTTTGTTTACCTTGAAACCAACGATTTCTTTTTTTTTTTTTAAGTTTTTATTTTAATCACCCAGCACTCATCACTTTAAGTGCACTCTTAATCACCATCCCCTATTTCATCCATCCTCCCATCCATCTCCCCTCCAGTAAAACCATCAGTTTGTTATCTCTAGTTGAGGGTCTGTTTCTTGGTTTGTTTCTCTCTTTTTTTCCCGTTTGCTAGTTTTTTTGTTTTTAAAATTCTTCATTTGAGTGAAATCATATGGTATTTGTCTTTCTCTAACTTATTTTGCTCAGCATAATACCCTCTAGTTCCATCTGCGTCATTGCAAATGGCAAAATTTCATTCTTTTTGATGGCCAAATAATATTCCATTGTATATATATGCACACCATATCTTTATCCATTCAACTGTTGATGGACATCAGCTTTGTTCTTTTTCAAGACTGCTTTGGCTATTTGGAAACTTCACTGGTTTCATACAAAGTTTAGGATTCTTTGCTCTAGTTCTGTGAAAAATGTCATTGGTATTTCATAGGGAGTTTACTGAATTAGTATATTACTTTCGGTAGCATGGACATTTTAACAATATAAATTCTTCCAATCCATAAGCATGGTGTATCTTTTCATTCATTTGCGTCGTCTTCAATTGCTTTCACAATGTCTTACAGTTTTCAGAGTACAGGTCTTTCAATTCCTGGGTTAAATTTATTCTTAGGTATTTTATTATTTTTGATGCACTTACAGATGGCATTGCTCTCTTAAATTCTCCTGATAGCTCACTATTACTGTAGAGAAATGCAATGAATTTCTGTGTGTTAATTTCATATCCAGTGATTTTACTCAATTCATTTATTAGTTCTAATAGTTTTTTTTGGTGGAGTCTTTACGGTTTTCTATATATAGTATCCTATCATCTGCAAAAAGTTTCATTTTTTCCTTTCAAATTTGGATGACTTCTATTTCTTTTTCTTGCCTGATTGCTGAGGTTTCCAGTACTAGATGAATAAGGATAAAAGTGGCAAGAGTGGGCATTCTTGTCTTGTTCCTGATCTTAGAGGAAAAGCTTTAAGCTTTTCAAAGTTGTGTATTATTTTAGCAGTATAGGTATTTGTCATATACAGCTTTTATTATGTTGGGGTACATTCCTTCTATACCCACTTAATTAGGAATTTTTAATCATAAATGGATGCCAAATTTTGGCAAATGCTTTTTCTGCATCTACCGAGATGATCATATGATTTTTATCCTTGTTAATGTGGTGTATCATGTGGAACTATCTGCAGATGTAGAACCATCCTTGCATCCCTGGAATAAATTCTGCTTGATCGTGGTGTATGATCCTTTTAATGTATTACTGAACTGAGTCTGCTGATATTTTGTTGAGGATTTTTCATGTATGTTCATTATGGATACTGGCCCATAATTTTTATATTTAGGGTATCTCTGTCTGGTTGTGGTATAAAGGTAATGCTGGCCTTGTAAAATAAGTTTGGTAGCATTCTTTCCTCTCCAATTTTTTGAAATAATTTGAGAAAGACAGGTACTAAATCTTGTTGAAATGTGTGGTAGAATTTACCCGTGAAGCTGTCTGGTTCTGGACTTTCATTTTTGATTCAATTTCTGATTACTGATTCAATTTCATTACTTGTAATCAGTCTACTCAGATTTTCAATTTCTTCAGATTCACTCTTAGAAGGTTGTGTGTTTCTTGGAATCTATTTCTTCTAATTGTTCATAGGGTCCAATTTTATGTTTTATTTCTTTTTGCTTAGTATTTCCTGTAATTTCTCTATATTAAGAATTTGCCATGACAACTGAAGATAGGCCAGGCAAACAATATAAATAGAACAGTTTTATTTAGAGACAATCTAAAACCATAACTCACCTCTAGTATGGAAAAATTAAATTGCAAAATGACAGTTTAATATTTATGATATTTTACTTGTTACTCTTTTTCTGTGCAAAATCTAACTCCCAATAAAGTTAGTTCCATTAACTTTTTCACAATGCAGGAGTATTTAAAAGGAGATGATGAATATACCTTTGCACACTTGAATAAGTATATGTGTAGGATTCTAAATTCTTATAAGTGGACTTGCTAAGACAAAGATTTTTTGTAGTTAAAATAAATAGAGCCACACTGGCATTCAAAAGCTTTGCATCCATTGCCATTCCTACCAAAAGTGTGGCAAGTAGAACATGGTAGTAGTGTCCTTTACATTTCTAATTACTTTCCTAATTCTCCATCTCCTTAAGTTAGATCAATCCTCATAATCAACAATTAACAATGTAGAAGTTGTGAGATATGGATAATTATTTACTAAAACAAGTATGAATTATTAAAGCAAAAGATCTTAACATGAATTTGGTGTATTTTTATTTGACCAGTTTTATTTATTCATTTGATAAAAAACTGAAAACCTAACTAGATGAAAGAAAAGATAGTAACAGAACTAATTTCTAAAACTTTCTTGCCTTTTTCATCTATAAAACTTTCATAATAGAAGTTGAAATATTTTGAGACGTGTAAATAAAAGGTACTATAAAAATAAAAAATACTACTACTGGGGCACCTGGGTGGTTCAATCGGTTAAGTGTCTGACTGTCAATTTTGGCTCAGGTCATGATCGCAGGGTCGTGAGATGGAGCCCCATGCTGGGCTCTGCACTGGGTGAAGAGTCTGCTTAAGATTCTCTCTCTCCCTCTGTTCCTCCCCACCCATTTCCTTCCCCTGTGCATGCAAGTGCTTGCACTCTCTCTCAAAAAACATACAAACAAAAAAACTACTAGTAAAAAGAGAAGAAAAAAATTTTAATTTCAATACTTACAATCATCTAGATCTAGAAGTGAAACATCTTTGGTAAGAGGATTTCTATCTTGCTTTGTTTTTTTTTTTTCTTTCTCCTATAAATAAAGAAATATTTAATTTATTGCACATTCTATTAAAAAAATCAATGAAGTAGTTCTTCATGTTTCAAAACAAACATTTTTTCCTCCAAGAAAAAAAAAAATCAGATTAAGCTTTCTGTATGGTTATACGGACTGTATTTTTTAATCAAAATTTTTATTTTAGTTATAGCATACAGTATTTCTTCTCCACCATGCAAACTGTTAGCTTAAAAATATTTTGTTTAAAGATTATAAAGGTCCATCAAAAGAAAATTTAAAGGTAAACAGTTATTTTGTGATCTCACAACTTTTCCTAATATAAAAATATAAAATGGCTCTTTGGTAGAAAGCCTACAAACAACCTGGGTGGCTCAGTAGGCTGAGCAGCTGCCTTCGGCTCAGGTCATGATCCTGGAGTCTGGGATCGAGCCCCGTGGTGGGCTCCCTGCTCAGCGGGGAGTTTGCTTCTACCTCCCCACCCCACCCCCAAGGACTCCTGCTCTCTTGCTCATTCTCTGTCTCCCTCAAATAAATAAATTCTTAAAAGGAAAAAGAATTGCTCAAACAATGTAAGCTTACCTCTGAAATTCTCAAGAGGCTTGTGATAATTAGTCTTTCTGAGATATAGTTTGTGACAGGCACTGTACTAGGTACTTCATATTTCAACAGTGGGTTGTATCAGACTTCTTTAGCCAAAGGCATTCATTACAATCTACAAATGACATTTTCAGGCTCTTGCTCTTAAGGGATGAATAGCATTCATTTACTTTCTTTACTGTTTTCCTTCAGGGAGAGTGAGATTTCAAAACATATCTGCACATATTTAGGGTTCCCTCTACCTCAGATTTGCTTATTAGATCTACTTGTATTTTTGAAATGTGGATAACCATAAGCTAGAAAACAGTATCCCTAAGCCTGAGGTATTTAGTTTGGTCAGAGATTCAGAAAAGATGTGACATCTATATAAAGAAAAAAAATATGTTATATACATATATAAAGGACAAATTAAGTAATGAGTAGCATTATAAACAAAGATCAACAAAGATGAGGGCACTAAATAGATGTATTTGGATCAAAGTTACTTATCTTTATAATCTATACCCTTTATATTAAATCTTCTCAAATTAAAGGTCCAAACTTAAGTTTTTGCTAAAATGTTTTTGTTCATTTATTCAATCATTCATTCATCCTACAGACATGCATAGACTTTTTAACATGTATCAGATCCTGTGCTAAACAAAGGAAGTAATACAGCCAAGGCATAGTTCCTGCCTTCAGGTAACTTACAATCTAATAAAGGAGTTTACAGCTTATCTTTACATATTATTACAAGTATTTCTGAATATTCCTCTAACCATAGAAAGGTCTCACTAAAGCAAAAGGTACCTTACCATCATTTAAAGTCTACAGCATGTTAGAGCTCCTATGACAGTGCAAACACATGAATAAGAGTGATACATCAAATTACATGTTAGGTACCATTTTAAAAGGATCTTAAGTTCTGCTAGTTTTTTTCCTTATGCCAAAACGCAAAACAAATTATTTTCAAATATCATACAATAATACACATTACAACACTAGCTAAATACTAATACTGATTTTCTTCATGAAAATAATTATTTCTGCCACTGAAAGCTTCAAATTATTTAGATGGGTTTTAATTTTCACTCATTATTTAAAAACAAAGCAAACAATATTTACTCCTCTTTCCACACCTAAAATGAAAAATAATTTCTAAGGTTGGGGAAAAAATAGAAGAAATGTTAGTTTTGAAGCTGGAATTTAAAAGTGGCAATAGCCAGAAACAAATTCAGAATGAAAATGCCATCGCAACTAGAGTATCATTCCTGTGAAGAAAGAACATAACAAAAAGGGCTTAACACCATGTGACTTATCAAAATACTATGCTGAGCACAATGGGTATAGCTTCCTATAAGCTACGATGGTGCATGACTGTTTTTATGGAAGTGTAACCTTCTCACCTGAAAAATTAGAAACCTATCAAATCAAGATAAAGTTAAAGCTGGGAACAAGTCTATACCTTATTTTCTACTTCACAGCTAAGAGTGTGTAACAATACCTATTAAATACACATCAGGTCACATACAACACAGGATCGAGCTGCATGTGAAATTGACATAATCTCTTATTAGAAGTCTAAAACAGAAAGAAAAAAGGCTCTCAAAAGGACAGAATTTCATTGACTTTCTGAGAAGAGCAAATAACGGGTGACTGAAATACAACATTAGCAATAGATAACGGTCATTTCTACTGAATTGAAAAAGCCTTGCATTCCAAATCAAGGCTATAAAAAGCTTCGTGATGTGTTTGGCATTCCTCTCTTATATTATATTTCATTTTTCATTTTAAAAAATCCATAGTAAGTTCAAAACATTTTCATACTTAAAGGATCTACTATAAAAATAAAAATCTGAATTCTAAACAAAGAAGTTAAGAGCCCTATTCCATCAAACATTTCTCCATTTGCAATTCATCTTGGTAATAGAGACAGAACCTGGGTAAATGCATATAGGACTTGAGGCAGGAGATTTTTCTTGCTCAATGCATAATTCATGTGCTCCGCCTGCAAAGTGTGTAAAATGAGAATTTCACACCGCAGCATGAGCCATGGAGCTGCAGAGAAAAGGCAGATGAAATCATATTTTACTGTGTGAATTTTATTTCTTACCCTCCCAATATTTATACAAAACCATCATTGACAAACCAAACACACTGACAGATCACCCACTGTTTCCATTGTGTTAGTACTTGAGAAGAGATCAGGCAGAAAGATAGACAATTTGTTTTTGTATATTTTTTTAAATAGAGGATTAGGTTTTTAACAGCTGAGTGACTGTATTAGACTTTTATAAGGACAACAGTAACTGATCTTAAAATCTCACTACAAAAATACCTAGTTATCAATTCATCACCCTCAAATCTCCATTTTGTTTCTATGGTATTCGATTATACACCTCAACACATCAACATTTTCAAAATAAAATACAAAGTCACAGGGTTAAGAAACAGATTTCTACTTATTTCATTTCAAGTAATAAATAAAAGATCCTGGAAATACTTATGAAGCTCCAAATAATAAAAATAAAAATATGTAATATATCTATAAAGATTTTTTATGTATTATGCATGTTCATTTCATGCTGATTAAAAATAAAAGCAAGTAGAAAAAAAGGTATGAAACAACAAGCACCAAATATGCTTCCAAAGAGGAAACCATTGTAAGGAAGATTGAATTTAAAATGATAAAACAGGTTAAGTGGTATGTAAAGTTTGTCAAACTCATATTGTACTTTGAAATCAACAAAAATTCAAGGCTAGTTTTTAGCCTCACAGGGCAAGATATCTGCATGAAATATTTTCAATTAGAATTATCAACCAAGGACAATTTAATGACTCCCTTGCCTTCAAGTCACCTAAAAAAATCTGATTTAAAAAATCTGAGGCTCACACTTACACTGGGCTTTAAAACAAATGTTGCCAGTAAATTGAGACCTCTTTGTAAGTCAAAAGTAGTCTAAACTGTTAAACAAATCTTCCCTATTAGATTATACCTACTTCAATAAGAAAGCTTCTTACTGGCATTTTCTTTGATTTTAAAGATCTCAACTGAAGTGAAATGATATTTCTGTTCTGGAGAACTTAAAATATAAACTAAATTGGGAACGACATAAATTGAAAGAGGGAAGGCTTTTGAATTGTCAGAGTAAAAAAACCAATATTCTACAATATAAACAGAAGTTATGTAATTGCAACATATATTAATACTTGTAAAAACACAAGTAAAACTTGTTTTCTATTTCTCAAATAAGGCAGAAAACCAATCAGAAAATAGTTTCTTCCATTCTTATCCATTATCTGTTTCACAGCACATGCCAATTTTATTTCATTCCCAACCATCTTTCACATGGCAGATCTTTTACTAAGACGTATCTTAATATTTACTAAGGTCTGGGCAGACACTAGTCACAGTAACAGTGACTGGTCTATAGAGCACTTAAGAGATTTAATCCCTCCCAAAAATGGACTATTGTAAAGTTTTATGAAATCCATGCAACCTGTAACAAAGTTTACTGACAGCATCTCAAACACTGCTATGTATATATAGGTAGAACTGTTTTTCTTCACAGCTAGTACATATATTAATCTTAATTTTGATTCAAATAGGAAATGCTCTTAATATGAAATGTTAAGTGCAAGTATGTTATATATGCTTATTTCCATTGACAAATTATGCTTTATACACACTTCATATAATTAAAATGTTGCTAATACTTACAAAGAAAATGCACAGAAGTTATGCACAATAAATTATAATCATGGTTTAAAATTTTTATCATTTAAATCAAAGATTATTTAAGTCTTTGGCAGCTGGTGCACAGACACTGAAGATAAAATCAGAACTATTGTATCACAGTTAAGGCATGTAGAATGAGTTGACTAACAAGGTGATAGTGGAAATAACTATTGCATGTAGGAACACACTAATACACTGCCTAGTTTTAAAAATATCAAAGCCTAGATTCAATTAAAATGACTCAGAAGTCTGGTAACTTTTTAAAAAATATTATTTTAAATAAAATTGTGACTGACCATCTGTTCAACACATAATTTTAACTACAAGCAGAATATAACTTAATTATATTGGTAAAAAATAGGATAAAGTGATATAAATGTGAATCTCTTCCTGATACAATGTGGTCTACATTACTGATTTTTCTTCTCACTTCTGTGTTAAAAAAAAAATGGTTCCTTTTACATTGTGTAAACCATGGAAAGCACTTAAAATATGGAACTATTAAAAGTAACTTTTTTATAGGTATTATTTGGGGCAAAAGAACTATTTCATAAGAAGGGTTAGACTTAAAATATTTTTCTATCAAATATATTTCAGAAAAGAACACCTACTAATAAAAATATGCTTGCCCATCTAAATAAATGTCACCAAAGAACAAGATAATCTTCTTTGGTCATTACCAACAATATCTGATCTAAAATGAAGACATCTTCCAATCAGTAACACAAAAATAATGCCAGAATGTACGAATGTATATAGTTTTATGTTTTATGGTTAAGCTGGGGCATGGTGTTGAATGACACACACTTCAAGAACATCAACAATTCAACAGTGGCTCTTCAGTCCCTGCAATAGGAAAGCATACAGCATGTTAAGAGAACTACAAGTATATAGTCCACTGGAATTGGAACACAGGGACCACAAAGGGAATCGAGATCAGAAAGGTAGGTTTGGGCATGCTGGCCTGCAGAGTTTTTACTGAACTAAGATGATAATGGGGCATCATTATGGGTAACTTTAACATTAATCTGGCAACTGTATAGAAGGACTGGAGTTGGGGATCTGAGGATGACCAATGGCAATGGTCTAAGAGTGAGGTAATGAAGAGCCGATCTAGTATGCTGGTAGCAGGAAAAGAAGAAACAGATATGCGAAATAATACAGAGAATCTCTAAGACTTGGCAACTGTGTAAACATACAGGATAAAGGAAGAGCCGAAGATAATTCTGGGGAAATCTGAGAGAACAGAAAGAATGCTAGCAACAAATGGTAGAACAAGTCTTCTTCTGGCTATATCAGGTTTGAGAAACCAGTAGCTCCTAAGAGGTCTAAGAATTTGGTTTGAATTTGGAAAGAAACAAGAGGTGTTATATGGATTTAGAGATGTTTTTATAGAAGTATTTCACATAAATATTTTAGCTAAAGCCATGGGAGTGAATGAATCGCACAACACAAAGAAATGTAGAGAAAAAGACTTAAAATAAATTGATTCACAATGATTAATATTTTTGAAAAAATGTGTACCAAGCACTAACTTGGGGGCCATGTTCACACTTCGATGTCAGAGGGGTTAAAAAGTGAAGCAATAAAAGGATTGAAAGGTCAAAGAAGTCAAAAGAAATGGGATCCAAACAGTTTCAAGTAGTAGGGGAATAGTCACATAAGAAGATCAAGAAGGATAATAACGAAGAGAAGGTCACTGGGTTTGGGGAAATATGGCTGACTTTTCAGAGAGCAGTATCTATAGGAAGTGGTGAGAGCGGAAACCAATTTTAAAGGGACTAAGAAATAAATGGCTTAAGAGATTGCGGAAAAAGACTATCTAGATTATTTTTCTAAACTCTCACTCTCACACACTCTCTACTTCTGTCTCTTTCCCAATCCCTGCTCTTCACCCCCCAAATGCTGGGAAAGACTTGAGTGCCACGGTTGGCAGAGGAGGAAATTAATTAGTGGAGAAAGAGAATGAAGGTGCAAAGGAGGCAGATGATTATCAACAAGGCCAAAAAGGAAGTAAGACTTTTTCTTGGTTAAGTGGATAGGAAATCACTTACTTGGAGCTACATTCAAAGGAAAAGGAGGATAAATAGAGATTGTGGATTAGAGAGCAGAGAGAGGCAGGAAACACCCACAGTGGACAACAGCTCAGTCCTCCGCAGAAAGGGGTCATACCTGGACATGAACTTATAACTTGAACAGTATAAAAAGAGTCAGAAAAACACAGGAGATATTAAGAATTAAAAAAAATTTCAGTTCCTCTCTGCATTGGTGTTCTATAACTCTGCTACTGTTGGTCTCTCAGGGAATTAACATTCACATTAAAAAATGTTAACACTGCTGGTTTATATTTATAAAGTATTTTACATTGATCTTTCATAATAGCACTTGAAAGTAGTAGAGTAGGTATTAGCATTCCTACTTTATAGATGAGGAAACTGAAGCATAAAGATATTATCTTCCAAAAAGTAGAACACTATACCTATCTCATAGGACATCATAAAATAAACTGTTTTTAAAGCTATATATTCAAAGTACCTCCGAGGCCTCATTTTCATGCTCAATATCCCCAAAACACACTATCCAAGTGAAAGAAAAGGAAGAGAAACAGTAAAAGTATAGATTTAGTTTGGCTGTAGATTTAAGGCATATGAATTTTCAGCACTAACATACTGACATGCTAAATTAAGGTAAAGCAGCCACCATCTGCCTTCATTACTCATAATCTAGAGCAGAAGCCACAACACTTGGTGTAAGGAGGACTTCTACAATTACAGAGTTGCCCATTATTAGAAAGCTGGTATACTTGTAATTGCAAGGTATATTCCAAATCACTCAGAAAGCACTAGTAAAAAATAGTTATGGTGGCTCCAAGGTACAGAATATTCCAAGCGATAAATTAAAACAAACAATCCTGTGTATTATAGACAGGAAAAGGCATTATAATATGGAGAAAATAAGCCATACACACAAAATACACGGACATAAAACTATCAAGAATGTGAGTAAAATCCAAATTTTTCAAGAGTCTTAGACTACTACAATACTTTAAAATTTTATACTGATGTTCTATAAGAAAATATTTTCAGTTAAGAGACATTGATCACTGAAAGTGTTTGACAAAGAAACAAACTGAATTGCTAACCTAGAATACTTCCATGGCTTTTTAATGGGGTCCTAAAACCTTTGGTTCTAATACTATGTGGGCACTAAAGTCTACAACTTTACAACTTTTACAAACTGCATAAGAATAATGCACTTTAATTCTACCCACTTGACATTCACTGATTTACTGTTTGCTCATTTTCTAAAACACTGATTTCTTAGTCTGGGTTGTACTTATTATCAATTTCTAAAGCTCCTTTAAGTAACATCTTAAACTTTTAAAATATATAAGTAGGAAATGAATAATTTGATATAAATAATCTAATATAAGTAGGAAATCAGAGAACATCAAACTCACTATGTGATAAATTTGTATATGAAGCCAGAGTAATAAAAATCACTAAGATTTTATGAATTTTGGAAAATAGAAATCTTAGATTATATACCATATACAGACACAAGTTTAAAATATAAATTCATGTTTAAAATAGGTATCACTATATGCAAGAATATTTGTGATATGATAAAAGAAACACTAGCCAATTTTTAAATATGCTTATTCTTTTTTAAAAATATATGCTTATTCTTTAATAATAAATCTCTGGATGAGGGAAGGCAATTATCCACTTCAATGAATTTATTTTTATCCTTGGCTACTCAGATGACTTATTAAAGAAATTCAAGTTAATAGAAAAAATAAATGAGAAAGATATTAGGTTAAAAAACTGAATTCACTGAAAGGCAAAGTTTGACCACATTTTCAACATATGGGAGCTTATTTATAAAAACTACTGCATTTGAAGCCCAGGACCAACATGATCCATTTATAGGAAAGGAGTAACAATTAAATATCAGAAAAATATGCAGTAGGTCTGAATTTTTATTAATAACTACATTTTTTCAATCTATACTTTTACTTTTTGCTGCTAGGCAGACAAGTTTCAGTGTTATAAATATGACATCAGAAAGCACTATCATTCTATTACAAGAGTGATTCTTGCATTTGTATTTAGATACATGGCTACTTAATTTTTATTAACTAGTTAAATAATCTATATCTTTTAACTAAACCCTTAAAAATATTCTATTACCCCAAATACCTATTTTTAAAAAGCATTATTCATTTCAATTTCTTATAATATATATACATTTATATTACCTTGTTCAATATTATTTGTGACTTCCTTTTACTTCCCCTTTCGCGAACAAAAAGGGCCATAACTGGTAACATTGAGCTCTGTAATTTTGGTGGCAAAAGATGAGGTTATAAAAAGTTTCTGAGGCATTGTTGAGTGACTGACTCTTGGTTTTGGACCCCAACGTGGTCTTGGGGTCGTGGGATCTAGCCCTGCCAGGTTCTGCACTCAGCACTGACTCTGCTTGGGGTTCTCTTCTCCCTCTGCCCCTCCCTGTCACGTCTTGCTCTTTCTCTTTAAAATAAATAAATAAATCTTAAAAAAAAAGTTTCTAACTTCTCTACAGGGCTGAGGTAAACAGGAAGCAATTACCTAATTAAAAAAACAGATGAATGAAGATGGTATTTATTTTAGCTGTCAGTGACAATGTTAAATTTCTCAATTTCTTGATTTTCAACAAAACAGTAATTTTTTCTTTTTTTAAATATTTCATTTATTTATTTGAGAGACAGAAAGAGAGAGTACGAGCCGTTGGGGAGAGGCAGAGGGAGAGGGAGAAGCAGACTCCCCACCAAGCAGGGAGCCTGATGCGGGGCTCAATCCCAGGACTCTGGGACTGTGACCTGAACCAAAGGCAGACGCTTAACTGAGCCACCCAGGTGCCCCTAAAACAGTAATTTTCAGAAGTATTTCTTTTCTTTCTTTTTTTTTTTTTAGATTTCATTTATTTATTTGACAGAGCAAGAGGCAGCCAGCGAGGGAGGGAACATAAGCGGGGGAGTGGGAGAGGAAGAAGCAGGCTCCCAGCAGAGGAGCCCAAAGCGGGGCTTGATCCCAGGACTCTGGTATCACGACCTGAGCCGAAGGCAGACACTTAACGACTGAGCCACTTAACGACGGAGGCGCCCCTCAAAAGTATTTATTCTTAATTGGAAAAAGGCTATAAGAATACTTCCTTTCAATTACAGCAGTCTCTTACCTTAGTGACTTTTCTGGATTCAGATTCACTTTCAGATTCTGATTCTGATTCAGAATCTGAAGAACTTTCTTCTTCTGAACTAGAATCAGCGCTGGAAGAATCGGAAGTTTTAGATTTTTCATTTTCCTTCTCCCCATCTTCAGAATCACTATAAATAATAATTTTTAAAATATCAACTTTAAATCCTTTATATATGACAAATTGGTGCTATATGTCCATTTTGTCTATAAATCAGAACCTTTACTAGAAAAGTATATTTCACTGAGAACACATTTTTTTTGTATGTAAAAGACAATAAAAATGGTTTTAAAATTCTAGAACATATCAAAAAAAATAATAAAGGTAGTACTATCTATAACCAAATATATCAGAACCCCTTCAGAATCAATTATACTAGCACATCACACACACTTCAAATGCAAAAGGTTATAAGACAACACTAAATGATATAAGGAGAAAATAATCAATAATTAAATGTTTGATTTACCAGGAATATATATTAGGTGCTAATAGTAACAACTTCAAAGATATGTAAGACTGATTTTAAAATGCTGTCTCAAAATACTAAAAGTTCAAGTATAAATTTAAAATTTATACATGTACTTTTGCTTAAATAGATTTGCATTTTATTGATTTTGTCCAAGAAAATTATTTACATGTGTTCTGAAATGTGACCCATAAACATATTATGTGCGAAAATGTTAACTAGATCAAAAGAGATTTCTTCTAATGCAAAGTCTTACTAAAAATGAAAGATAATCAAATATAAACTTTTTAAAATACCAAATGACTGAGAAGCCCAAGATGGCAGAGGATTAGGAGACCGTAGTTTTGTCTGGTCCCAGGAATTCAGACAGATAGCTATTAAATCATTGTGAACACCCACCAACTCAACCAGAATCTAAAAATAGCTGCAACCCTACAAATAGAAAAGGGACACTTTCTGCAAGAATGACAAGACAGAAAAACTTTTTTCAAAAAAGAGAACAAGAGGCAGTAATGACTGCCAGGGACTTAATCAGTATGGACATAAGAAAGATGTCTGAAGTAGAGTTTGGAATAATGATTATAAAGATACCAGCTGGGCTTGGAAAAAGCAGGGAAGACACTAGAGAATCCCTTTCTGGAGAAATAAAAGAACTAAAATCTAATCAAGTTGAAATAAAAAAGGCTATTAATGAGATGCAATAAAAAAATGGAGGCCCAACCTGCTAAGATAAATGAGGCAGAAGAGAGAATTGTGATATAGAAGACAAAATGATGGAGAATAAAGAAGCTGAGAAAAAGAGAGATAAACAACTACTGGATCACGAGGGGAGAATTTGAGAGATAAGTGATATCATAAAGCAAAATAATATCAGAACAACTGGGATCCCAGAAGAACAGGAAAGAGGGGGGCAGAAGATATATTGGAGCAAATTACAGTGGAGAACTTCCCTCATCTGGGGAAGAAAACAGGCATTCAAGTCCAGGAGGCACAGAGAACACCTCTCAAAATCAATAAAAATTGGTCAACACCCTGACATATAATAGTGAAACTTACAAATCTCAGAGACAAAGAGAAAATCCTGAAAGCAGCTTGGGACAAGAGATCTGTAACCTACAAGGGTAGAAACATTAGATTGACATCAGACCTATCCACAGAGACCTGGTGGGCCAGAAAGGGCTGACATGATATATTCAGGGTGCTAAATGAGAAAAATACGCAACCAAGAATACTTCATCTAGCCAGGATGTCATTCAAAATAAAAGAAGAATAACCTTCCAGGACAAACAGAAATTAAAAGAATTTGTGATCACCAAACCAGCCCTATGAGAAATATTAAAAGGGATCCTTCAAGCAAAGAGAGAGCCAAAAAATAACACAGATAAGAAGGGAACAGAGACAATATACAGAAACAGTGACTTTACAGGTAATACAATGGCACTAAATTCATATCTTTCTATAGTTACTCTGAATGTAAATGGGCTAAATGCTCCAATCAAAAGACACAGGGTATCAGACTGGATAAAAAAGCAAGACCAATTGATACGCTGTCTGCAAGAGACTCATGTTAGACCCAAAGACACCTCCAAATTGAAAGTGAGGAGGTAGAAAACCATGTATCATGCTAAAGGACATAAAAAGAAAGCCGGAGTGGCAATCCTTATATCAGACAAATTAAATTTTAAACCAAAGACTATAATAAGAGAGGAGGAAGGACACGATACCATAATTAAAGGATCTACCCAACAAGATGATGTAACAATTGTAAATATTTATGCCCCTAACATGGGAGCAGCCAATTATATAAGCCAATTAATAACAAAATTAAAGAAACACATCAATAATAATACAATCATAGTAGGGGACTTTAACACCCCATTCACTGCAATGGACAGATCATCTAAGCAGAAGATCAACAGTAAACAAGGTCTCTGAATAACACACTGGACCACATGGACTTCACAGATACATTCAGAGCATTTTATCCTAAAGCACCAGAATACACATTCTTTTTGAGTGCACATGGAATTTTCTCCAGAAGAGATCACATACTGGGTCACAAATCAGGTCTCAACCGGTACCAGAGGACTGGGATCATTCCCTGTACATTTTCAGACCACAGTGCTTTAAAAGTGGAACTCAACTACAAGAGGAAATTTGGAAAGAACTCAAATACATGGAGGCTAAAGAATGAATGGGTCAACCAGGAAATTAAAGAAGAATTAAAAAAATTCATGGAAACAAATGAAAATGAAAACACGGGGCGCCTGGGTGGCACAGTGGTTAAGCGTCTGCCTTCGGCTCAGGGCGTGATCCCGGCGTTCTGGGATCGAGCCCCACATCAGGCTCTTCCGCTATGAGCCTGCTTCTTCCTCTCCCACTCCCCCTGCTTGTGTTCCCTCTCTCGCTGGCTGTCTCTATCTCTGTCGAATAAATAAATAAAATGTTTAAAAAAAAAAAAAGAAAGAAAATGAAAACACAACTGTTCAGAACCTTTGGGATGCAGCAAAGGCAGTCCTCAGAAGGAAGTACATAGCAATATAAGCCTTTCTCTAGAAACAAGACAGGTCTCAAATACACAACCTAACCTTACACCTAAAGGAACTGGAGAAAGAACAGCAAATAAAGCCTAACCCCAGCAGGAGAAGAGAATTAATAAAGATTAGAGCAGAAATCAATAAAATAGAAACCAAAAGAAGAGTAGAACTGATCAAAAAACTAGGAGCTGTTTCTTTAAAAGAATTAATAGGATTGATAACCCCCTGGCCATCTTATCAAAAAGAAAAGAGAAAGGACTCAAATGTATAAAATAATGAATTAAAGAGGAGAGCTCATAACCAACACTGAAGAAATAAAATAATTATAAGAACATATTATGAGCAACTACATGACAACAAATTAGGCAATCTGGAAGAAACAGATGCATGCCTATCTAACTACCACAACTGAACCAGGAAGAAACAGAAAACCCGAACAGACCCATACCCAGCAAGGAAATTGAAGCAATAATAAAAAATCTTCCAACAAATAAGAGTCCAGAGCTGGATGGCTTCCCGGGAATTCTCCCAAACTCTATGGTCAACTAATCTTCAACAACAAGGAAAAGAATATCCATGGAAAAAAGACAGTCTCTTCAACAAATGGCATTGGGAAAATTGGACAGGTACATGCAGAAGAATGAAACCAGACCTTTTCCCTACACCATACACAAAAACACACTCAAAATGGATGAAAGACCTAAATGTGAGACAGGAATCCATTAAAATCCTAGAGGAGAACATAGGCAGCAACCTCTGTGACTTCAGCCGCAGCAACTTCTTGCTAGACATGTCTCCAATTGCAAGGGAAACAAAAGCAAAAATGAACTATTGGGGCTTCATCAAGAAAAAAAACTTTTGCACAGCAAAAGAAACAGTCACAAAACCAAAAGACAACAGACAGAATGGGAGAAGATATCTGCAAATGTTTTATCAGATAAAGGGCTAGTATCCAAAAGCTATAAAAAACATATCAAACTCAACACCCAAAGAACAAATAATCCAATCAATAATAATAAATTAAAAATATCAACTTTAAATCCTTTATATATGACAAATTCGTGCTATACGTCCATTTTGTCTATAAATCAGAACCTTTACTAGAAAAGTATATTTCACTGAGAACACATTTTTTTTGTATGTAAAAGACAATAAAAATGGTTTTAAAATTCTAGAACGTATAAAAAAAAATAATAAAGGTAGTACTATCTATAACCAAATATGTCAGAACCCCTTCAGAATCAATTATACTAGCACGTCACACACACTTCAAATGCAAAAGGTTATAAGACAACACTAAATGATATAAGGAGAAAATAATTAATAATTAAATGTTTGATTTACCAGGAATATATATTAGGTGCTAATGGTAACAACTTCAAAGATATGTAAGACTGATTTTAAAATGCTGTCTCAAAATACTAAAAGTTCATTCATAAATTTAAAATTTATACATGTACATCTTCAGAACTGTGACACCAAACTCTTTTCACTGTATATACACCTGAAAAGACATGAAAAGACATTTCTCCAAAGAAGACATGGAAACGGCCAATAGACACACAAAAAAATGCTCCACATCCCTGGTCATCAGGGAAATACAAATAAAAACCACAATGAGATACCACCTCACACCAGTTAGAACGGCTAAAATTAACAAGTCAGGAAACAACAAATGTTGGAGAGGATGCAGAGAAAGGGGAACCCTCCTACACTGCTGGTGGGAATACAAGCTGGTACAGCCACTCTGGAAAACAGTACGGAGATTCGTCAACAAGTTGAAAATAGAGCTACCCTATGACCCAGCAATTGCACTACTAAGTATTTATCCCAAAGATACAAATGCAGTGATCTGAAGGGGCACCTGCACCCTAATGTTTGTAGCAGCGAGGTCTACAATAGTCCAACTATGGAGAGAGCCCAGTTGTCGATGCATCGACAGATGAATGGATAAAGATGTGGAATACACATACAATGGAATACTACTCAGCCACCAAAAAATGAAATCTTGTCATTTACAACAACATAGACAGAACTAGAGGGTATTATACTCAGCAAAATAAGTCAATCAGAGAAAGACAATTATCATATGATTTTAGTCATATGTGGAATTTAAGAAACAAAACAGAGGATTGGGGGGAAGAGAGTGAAAAATAAAACAAGACGGAAATCAGAGAGGACTCTTTTTTTTTTAAGATTATTTATTTATTTATTTATTTATTTGACAGAGATAGAGACAGCCAGCGAGAGAGGGAACACAAGCAGGAGGAGTGGGAGAGGAAGAAGCAGGCTCACAGCGGAGGAGCCTGATGTGGGGCTCGATCCCGTAACACCGGGATCACGCTCTGAGCCGAAGGCAGACGCCCAACTGCTGTGCCACCCAGGCACCCCCAGAGAGGACTCAAACATAGGAAACAAACTAAAGGTTGCTGGAGGGGAGGTGGGTGGGGGATGGGGTAAGGGTGATGGACATTAAGGAGGGTATGTGATATAATGAGCACTGGGTATTGTATAAGACTGATGAATCACTGGACTCCAACTTTGAAACTACCAATATGTTAATTGAATTAAATTAAAAAAATAAAAATAAAAATTGAAAAAAAAAAAACACCAAGAAAACTTGAAAAAAAACAAATGATCAAACCTAAATGCTGATGCTACTCACTCATTTGTTCACCCACTCACTCATTTAATAAATATTAATTGACTACCCACCATGTGTTGGTGGTATGTTAGTACTAAGGATAACAATGTTTAATAAGATATAGATGATCTCTGTGTCTCCCTTATAGAGTCTACACTGCATTGGGGAATACAGAGAAGATCGCAATGACAAAAATGTATGGTAAATAATAAGTAATAAAGTATAATATGTCATGAGAGAGCATCTAAACAAAGTTAACCAAGACAGGGAATGCTTC
This sequence comes from Ursus maritimus, assembly GCF_017311325.1. Lineage (NCBI taxonomy): Eukaryota > Metazoa > Chordata > Mammalia > Carnivora > Ursidae > Ursus > Ursus maritimus. Next base: position 29,156,303 of record NW_024426663.1, on the reverse strand, counting down.
CTAGAGGAAGAAACACATAAGCTGAGAAATAGGAATAAGGCAGGAAGCAGGGATAGTCTTGAGCAGTGAGGTAGTTCTCTGTGGAGAAGGAATAACACGTGAGGTAGCCCAAGGGTCTTTTTTCAAAGAGAGATATATTATGGTCTTCTACATTTTCTCAAAACTGAAGGTATAGTTCTCTTTCCATGTATGTGTATTTTTTAAAAAAATCCTGTGCCAGGCAGTTTTAGAAACTTCATACCAATTAACTAATTTAGATGTTTTAACATACTCTTACTGGGTGTTATCATTATCCTATAATGTTCAGGAGAGCTAAGTAACTTGCTCAAGGACACATTGCCTGGAGTGGCAGAACTGGAATTTGAACTCAATTTGTCTTATTCTAAGACCATGTTTTCTCCACTACACCATACTAGCTTCCTTCAAATGAAAATACCTTGAGTGTAAAACTCAAATTTAATCATACATAGTTATGACTACTAAACGGTGGTTTTACATAAACTTAAAGCATCTTAGCTTTAAAAAATTATCACACAGCGGCACCTGGCTGGCTCAGTCGCAAGAGCACACAACTCTTGATCTCAGGGTTCTAAGTTCAAGTTCCACACTGGGTGTAGAGATTACTTAAAAATAAAAGTTTTAATAAAACTTATCATATAGCCACACTAGCCAAGTTCAAAAAAATTCTAGAAGAAAGGCAGAAAAACACGGGGTGAGAGAGAGTGGTGAGACAAGGGAAGAATCGATATTTCCTAGAATTGATTTTTGTGGAGGAAATACGATTGCTGTTTATTAAAAATGAAGTCATGGTAACATCTCAGAGCACATGTAATTATATTCGATGACTAAAAAATATGTTGTTTTTTTCCCCGTAGCAAAGAATGGCAATTTATGATCTCTAACTCAATGGTTAAAACATGTACTTAAAAATATAAGGTTTTCAATGTATCTGAGATTCCCTTTGGTATAATAAACAATTCTTTTAAATTAAAACATAGGCAAAGAGAAAACTCCATTTCTGACGGAAAAAACACACAATGAAACTAATATAAATACACTATTAAAAATTTTAGCATATTGACTTTGCTATTTGAAAAGATACTGAGTGCACCGAACAAAAATTTTCCCTTCCTGGAAAAAAGATACTTTTTATAGACTATGTAATCATAGATATTCTGATATTAAACCAGAAGTACAAAATTTCTCTCGAAGGAAAGGATATTACAAACCAAGTAAATCCTTTGCTGCAACAAGTGAATGATTCTGCATACATTTAACTTACAGCTTTTAAGATAAGATTTTAAAGGTAAAAGTGTTATTTTGTTATGCAGCACTCAATTTTGATGGGTAATTACTGTTTACCTTACTGCTTAGAGTTTCAGATGTTAATCTAATGAAAAGAATTTACTGGTAACTAGCTTTTTAACTTTGCAATGATGAAAAGCCTGTATTAATTTAACCTACAGATTTCATTTGTTCTGAACAGGAAAAACAATATAAATCACTTTTAAAATCATTAAATCCTGACTTAAATTAATAAAGTCATAATTAGGGCATTATGCTGTGTTTGTTATGGAAGTGGCAGGGCGAGCTGCTTTAATTACTGTCTGTAATAAAAGGAGCAGAGAGCGTACTGCGCCCCAATCAGTGCTGTCAGCCACGACTGAGCTGGGCTGCAAGCTCATCAAGTGAGCGGGCGGCAGGCTCCCAGGAAAAGGGCCATCATGTCTGCAGAGGCCACTCGCTGACAGCAGTGGGGAAAACAGACTCATACAATCCAAGGTATTAGCCCCAATTACTCAAAATTTTAATGACACTTTAATACACTATAATGTTGATAATGGGAGATCTTAAAAAGAGCTAACACTTAAGTATCTTATGACCGTCTTCCTTCACAGCCCTTGACTCTAATATTTGGATCATAATCTTTTTACTATAACATTATTTAGAAAAATCAATTGTCTTAGTTACATAATGGCAAAGTGTTGAAGGATTTTAGTCCTCAGCAAAATTGCTACAGAAGGTAATTAAGTGTTTCATACCTACTTCTTTATCACTTAACTCAGCCTTCCAAGGTTATACCAATTTTCAAAATGTAACCCCAAGATTTGTTCAAGTTCAAAATGAAAACTAAGTATAATAAGTAGCAGAATAATGTGAACTAGTATTCTAATTAATTTTACAAGATTCAGTATCTGGGAAAAAATCCACTTCTTTTCTCATTCACCTTATGAATTAAAGGGAAATGGCATCCGGGGGGAAAATAGCACAGAATATTTTTTGAAGGATATTCTGATAAAATATTACCTTTTCCCTTTGCTTTTGGAGTTCCTCTTGCCTGTTCTTTTGTCTCCTACTTCTGACGCACTTTCACTATCACTCCCATGCTCACTGGAGGACTCCTCACTGCTGTCATCACTACTGTCTCCCTCGTCTTGTTCTCCACTTGCACTTCCAGATTCACTCTCTGAAAAAATATAACCAGATGCTCCTTGATTTATAGCCATTTAATTAGACATAAGGACCCAAGTAACTGTCAATATTCATCAGAAATGAAACCAGATGTTGAATTTTAGCTTACTGGACCCCACTTGTTCAACACTCCATTTTCACATTCCTGTCATTCAGTCCCCCCACCTTTGCNTTCCTGCAGCAGTGTGTGTGTGGGGAGCTCCGAAAGACAGAGAATGCACTCTGATAGTGAGTGGGGTAAAGCAAAGAAAAGATGAACCACATAAACTAAATTTGAGAGAATCCTGCTTTTCAAACCCTTAAGTATCTAGTTATGGCAAAAACTTTTTTTTTTTAAGGAATGATATAAGGACGAAGAAATAATTTTTTTAAAAAGATTTTATTTATTTATTTGACAGAGAGAGAGACAGCCAGCAAGAGAAGGAACACAAGCAGGGGGAGTGGGAGAGGAATAAGCAGGCTCCCAGCGGAGCAGAGAGCCTGACGTGGGGCTCGATCCCAGAACCCTGGGATCACGGCCCGGGACGAAGGCAGACGCTTAATGACTGAGCCACCCACGGGCCCCAAGAAATAATTTTTAAATCTTCTACTGATACTGAGAAATTTTACTGAGAGAAGGCAAGAGTTGAATCTTCTTAGGTATAATTTTGAGAGGGGAATGAGCCATTTGAATCATCTGTAAAAAGTTTCTCAATTCAAAAGCAAAAAGCAAAATTATTAATTAAAAAGTTAATTACTTATTTTAGCTAGTGTAGGAGCTTTCCACAGGTCAAAGAGATCATAAAATTATACCATGGAGCTATACATTTAAATGTTTTATGTATAAATTATGGTATACTAGGACTCTTCCCAGAAGTGATGCATATGGTTTATTTTATGTGTATTTTAAACATGAAGAATAATTTTTCACTATTTGAAATGATTATAGGTGCAAAGCACTAACCTAAATAAGAGAACAAACTGTTGCCCCCATCTGTTATCTATCTTATGAAGTGCCATTAGCCAGGCACATATTATAATAGGGAAATTATATCTATTCTATGAGGACTGATTTATGTGTCACACAGTGAAAAGCTAGGATTACCTATATTCTTTTGGAATAGCATGTAGTGGTTAGAAGCATGGACTTTCAAATAGGAATGTCTGGGTTCAAATCCTAGCTCTGTCACTTAGGAGCTGTAAGACTGAGAAAGTTATTCAATCTCTCTGGGTCTTCGTTTCTTTTCCAGCAATGATGATAATAATACTAGCTACTTTACCGAGCTATTGTGAAGATGAAAGGATCTGAAACACGTCAAGTGATTAGGATGCCACAGTGCCTGCCACATGGTAAGGCATTCATTACCATCAGCTTCTACAAAGGGTGAAACTTACCTTATCCAAATTTTATAAAACTGCTCAATAGGATGTTTTAAATTTGGTGTGATATGAAAGTTGTGCACATGTATATATTAACTCAGATAAGTGACTTATCCCATAAATAAGAAAAAAAATTATAGCATCTAAGTTACTCTCTCATGTTAATTACATGGGAGTTCAACATGAGTCCAGTTCACTTCAGGAACGACTACTTAAATTTTCAAGTTAGTAAAATCCCTCCTCCAACCTTTTTTTTTTTTTTAAGTAAGTTTTTATTCAGCATTAATTTTATATGAAAGTAAAAATCCTTGAGGAAATTTGTTTATCCTCTAGAAGACTTGCTGGGAAAATAATCTCATAATTTCTAACAAGAAAAGTTAGTTTTTTCCTCAAATACCTAGAGTGGAACTTCTGCAGAATGCTCAGATCAACCCACGAAAAGTATTAATAGAATATTTCAAATATGTATTTAAAAAAGTTAGCCTATGAACAGACATGAGCTTATGAATAAAGGGGATGTAGACAAATATCCACATGGTACACTTTTAACTATACAACAGATCTTTCTCAACTATCTACATCATTCCTGAAATCTCCTATTTTTTAGTATTAACATTCTACACTGAACTATATTCTCCATTTTCAACTTATCATTTCAGAATGTGATGCATCACAGATTAATTTATCAGATACAGGAAACAAAGATTTTGAGAGGGGAAACTGAGGAAAAAGTGAATGCATTACCCTAGAGTAAGGTAATGCATGAGCAAGTAATAGTGAAGAGCTTTGGTTTCTCCGAGGAAAAAAGGTTATAGAAGAAAAAGGTGTCATTTGATCTTGGGTCAGACAGGTCTCTTAGGTTAACTGTTAAGAGTGTCGGAAAGTAACTCCAATATATTTTTCATTATGCAAATTTTTCACAGAATTTTAGATCTGAAGAGCCTTAAAAGCATCTAACTTTACCTCTTCATTTAACACACAGAAAGGTAAGTACCTTATTCAGTTGGCATAGCTAAAATGCAGCACTTCTAAATCCTTCCTATCTAGCATTCTTTTCATTGTATACAGTTGTTCTAATTGTTTTAGCTGTTTGATTCTTTATAATACACGAGATTTATTAATTTTAGCTTTACACAGGTTCATGCAGAAATAAAAGTATACAATGGATAAAGAACAGATTGTTCAATGTTTAAAATAAACTTTACATTTTTACAGAGGAGAGTTACTTTTAAAGGTCCCACTAAAGGCTTATCAAATATAAAATCATATTTTTCAATATGCTATGACTATAACAGGCAGTGTGGGTTAGAATTCAGAAAAGCATGAGTTTCTGTTTCAACTCTAATTTCTTAGAGGCAAAGTCAAATGAGAAAGGATTAGAAATTACTACGAAAATTATACAATGATATGTAAATGAAAGGGATTATCATAATAGTCTAAACCCACTTGTTGAATATTATGTACTAGGCCTTACTGTGTTGTTGGAGGCATAGCATATAAGCTGTAGTGAACAAAGTTTTTTCAATGAATTATAAACCTCACCACTGTCACTGCTGCTATCAGAAGAGTCCTCTTCCTCCTCAGATTCAGAATAAAATTTCTTAGCAGGATTCTCTTTCTTTGCTTTTCCTGCTGGAGTCCATTCTTTTGCCTGTTTAAAAAAAAAAAAAAGGAAAACTGTAAATACAAATAAATTCTCATTAAGAGATTCAATTTTCTGGCAAACAATCATTCAGAATACAGTGTGAATCCAGAAGAAATTTGCAGGTCTCAAAAGAGAAGGCACTGTTAGAAGACCTGGCATTAAGGCTGATTCCCCTTTACTCCTAAACAGAGGAACTCAAATCTCACCTCCAAGCACATTCTGTTAAATCAACAACCTTATTTTACATATAGTTTTAAACATTTTTGTATTGCTGGTCTGCAGATTTGAACTAAAATAATGTGCTCTAGACGAGGTGAAGGCAGTTAGCAGCAGACACAATAACAGCAACAAGAAATGCAAGATCATAGCTAAATACTGAGGTTAAAACAAAACAAAACCCTGAAAAAAGTGTAGGCAATCAACCCTTACCATTTCAAGGGCCCAAAACCTGCAGTAATCTTTGACTTCTCTCTCTCCTTCATATTCTAAACATCTAATCCAGAAAAAAAGCTTTTAGCCACCTTGGTCAGAGCCATCTCTCTCAGATTACTGCAACTGCTTATTTTGCTGCTACTCACAACCCCCATTCCCCAACTCCAAGTTTGCTCAACACAGCAGCTAAAATGACTGAATTAAAATTGAAAGTCTGATCAAGCCTCTCTTGGGTTTGAAAGCTCACCCATAGCTCCCCATTTCACTCAGAAAAAGCCAGTCCTTACAATAATATGCTCACCCTACCAGACCAGGCCTCATCCCCCTGCCTTTCAGACCTCCTGCTGCTGCTCTCCCTCTGGCCCACTCTGCACAAGCCCCTCCTAAATGTTCCTTCACACACCTCAGGCATGCTCCCCTGCAGGGCCTTTCCCCAGCTGACTGCCCTTCCAATGCTCTCCCTCAGATAACTGCATGGCTCACTCCCTCACTTTCTTCAAGTCTCTGCACAAAAGTCACCTCAGAGAGGACCACCCTTTTTAAAATTCCAACCTCCTATACCTGGCATTTCTGATCTTACTTTGCTCTATTCTTATTTATGTATGTATGTATGTATGTATGTATGTATGTCATCACAGCAATTACTACTTTCCAAAATATTATATAATTTACGTATTTATTTTTATTGTCAGTCTATCCCTGCTAGAACATCAGCTTCTGGAGAGCAGAATACTTTGTACACTGATATAGTTCAAAAGTGTCTGGAATAATAATGATTACTTGTGTGAACAGCTCCTTAAAGACTTTAATACAGTGTATTAAAGTAAAATAAACTGTTTTCATAATTGTGACCTTATCAAGAAAAAATGATATCATCTTTCATATACTCTCTGTTAAAGGGTAGGGAAATCTATATTTTTTAAGAGGTCAAAAATGGTTAAGACTCATTTATTTATCAAACTTTCAATTGAGTTTCTACTATGTGCCCGTCTGCTAGAGTATATGAAAGAGGTTTAAGAATGCTTCTCAAAAGCAGATGCACATTAGAATCACCTGAGAATATTTTTAAAAATACTAATACAAACAAAAAATATATATACTGAAAAGCTGACACCTGGGATTTACCTCCTAAGATTCTGATTTAAATGGTTTGCTGCTAGTCTCACATAGATTTGTTTTAAAGATAGCCATGTGATTATAATATGCAGCTAGGGTTGTAAAGCCCTGATCTAGAAGGCTGCAGGGCTTAAGGTATGTGGCTTAAAAAGACAAGCTTCAATAACTTGGAAAATTACTATATGGACAATAATAGAAAAATGAGTAAAAATTCCTTGAATATATTTGAATAAGATACATAAGGTCAGCAGTACTGTTTCCTTTATATATATATTTAAAATGTTCTGTCCTCTGAATATGAATAAAGATACTGTTCTATAAACAAAGTTCTCCTATATTTAGTAAACATTGCAGTTCATATTTTTTTTTAAATCCTTAAAACAAACACATTTTTCTGAAGCCTGGTAAAAAAAGTGTGCCAGATCACTGTATGTAAAGAAAAAAATATGACTTAAATAGATGGCTTTCAGGGTAAGATCAAATCAACAAATAAGGAAAATTAGGCTACTATGCTCAAAGGGGCAAATTATCTTGACATGGCCATGAACTCTTTATTCATTGAGTTTTAGGTTTTAAACAATAAAAACATTTTAACTTTTTTATGGTCCTTTATGACTATGATAGTTCTATCATTCTAAGCAAAAGAAATAACAGAGAAATAGAAGAAGAAGAGAATAGTGAAGGACTAATTTGAAAGTTCCTAGGAGGAATAAAACATCAAAAGTAGTTGTGTTTATAAAGCAAAATACATTTCATACGCAAAAGACAGTCTTTCTCTAAGGGGGCAGGATTTTCTAGAACTAGGCAAAAAAAATTCTAAAGGATCTTCAAAACTTATTGGTATCATAATATAAATATATGTTAAATACAATATCCTGGAAATGGTAGTGTACAATCCTAAGTGACCTCTACTGTCAGTCTAACTAGGTTCCCTATCAGATTACCTAAACCTAGGCATTTTTCTTAACTACGATCATATTTCATAATAATGAGATGCAACCCTGTAAGATCACATTATGGTAAAACTAGGATAACACAGTGTATTATGTGCACGAAATATACTGATGTGATTTTGCAGAAGGCGTGGTAGAGTGAGAGGCAAGAAAGACTATATAAGGAACACTACTGTCTGCACTGTTGCAGCTGCGTTTGATATTAAAACTATGTATATTATTTTTATACTTAATTCTATCTCTTACAGTATAATTTTAAGCCAAAATGTCTAAAGACCAGTAGATTAACACTGTTTTTGTATAGTATCAATGGATAGTGACAGTTTTCTCAACTAGGTTCCATAAGTTTTCATTATTCCCCATAATAAGTTACCAATTATTAATTTCTAGAATGCAGTCAGCAAAATGAAAAAGAAATCAATTTGTCTCTGTTGAACTGGATAGGTGAAATGAACATAAGAAAATACGTTATTTAAGTATTATCCCTATAAGGTAGTTATGCTTAGAAGAGCACAAGACAATGGAAGAAGCCAGCCAGCCAACCAATCCATCAGCCAATACAAGGATACTGCTGAAACCAAATTAAATTGCACAGCACTGCTATCAATTTCTGGGAAGATAAACTATTTTTATTTTATTTTTTTTGGTGGAGTGGGGCAGCTAGGAGGAAGGATAGGGTAGAAGTGAGGGGAGGATAAAAGGATGTTTTTATGTGTGCAAAACATATGTACCCAATAATGGAAAAGGACAGGACCATAAAAACAATGGGCAGGCATAGTAAGAAATTAGGAGACAGATTAAATCTAGGGAANGAATCATAACAAAGAACATTTCTTTGTATTCCAGCATCTGACACAAAGTTGCACAAATAAGCCAATCTTTGAAGAGTACTTAAGAGGATGTGGATGTGAGTGAAAATCAACAAACTTAGTGTCAAGGAGGAATGGACATAAAATTAGCTTTAATAAATTTTACATATCTTTAAATCACCTCCAAATAGAAATAGTCACAACATAAAAATGACAGTGCTAAGCACTAAGAATAGCACAGATCTGCAAATAAACTCAAGCTTCCTCTCCTCTCTTATTATGTTACATAATAAAATGCAATAAGTAACAGCATGAACAATGGACTCTGAACTGGGCTGGAATCCCAGTTCCATCACTTACTAACTATATGAGCTTGGGCAACTTAAGTTCTCTGAACCCTGGTTTCCTCATCTGTAAAATGGGAATAACAATAACCATCATTTATAATTATTATGAGATAATGTGTGTAAAACATAATCAAAGTACACTACCAGGGTTTGCTAAATGGAGCCAATAAGAGTTATTATTGTTTCTGGCCATGCTTCAAAGCCAGGATAAGTTTGAGTAGTTAAGAGAAACATATTTCTCAAAAGGACCAAATTACATGACTAGGCCCATTATAGAAACTCTTCTATTTAAAGTAATAAAGATTTCCTTCCATTTTATTGGAAAATTTAATTGGGAAGGAGGTTAACTGACTATGCCAGAGGAGTTAATGGTAAAGAACTCTGGTTATCTGAATTCTGGTTCAATACATCTTTTCTATCAGAAAAACACCCAGAATGTTATTCCTAATTGTTCTTTTTTTAATTAATTCTTCTTTTAAAAGTTTTGGATATATTTCACATAATCAATTTCTAAAGACAATGAGAAGACCCTTCTCTTTACTTTTCTTGTTCATATAAAAAAGAAAAATATTAGAAAAGAACATTAATTCTTTTATTTTAGTAGCCAGCATTTTTTTTAAAGATCTAGGAAAAGAGTATTTATTTAGAGAGCTTTTTTATTTTTTAAATGTGAAAGCAACATATTATTCATTTTAGTTATGACCTTGTCTAAGGACATTTTTTGTACACAATGCACCTATTTATGTTTAGACTTCACTTAAAACAGGTTCATCAGAAAATCCAGAAGAACACTTTGTATGGTTTTTCTGGAAGAGAACAGCAAAAATTATTTAGAAAAATATTGACAGGAAGCTTATGAATCTCTAAACAAAGTAGAAAAAGCTTAATCCAATGACACTAAATACCTTAGAAATTGAATCTACACAGCTAAAAATGCAATACCAAAAATGTGGGTGGCACTGATGCAGAGAATTCAATTCTCTATTTCCTTGAAGAAAAGGAACAGTACATGTACAATGACATAGGAATACTACAATATTCAGTTCCCATAACAGAGAGATATAGCTAACACATTACATTAGAAATATCAGAACAATTTTCAATTTTCAACCCCCAAAAAAGCTTTTATATAAAACAACAGTTATTCTAGAATCTCCCACTGCTTGACAAAATTAATTTCAGAAAGGTCAACTTACCAACTCTATTACCTCTACGTTTCGAACTGATGGGTCCGGCGCCACCTCTGGCCAATTAGATAATTCCAGGTACCCAGTAGCTTTAGTGTTGAGAGTATGAGATAAAGTGCCAAGCTGGAAATGATCCCTATCTATTAAAATAGAGGAAAATATAAAATAAACAATATGAGCTGTATATAACAGAGAACAATCCTAATCAGAGCTCAAGGTAATTGGCATATTACCTCAAATGTCAAGGAATAAATATAAACTAGGAAGCTCTTCATAGGTCAAAAAACTGATTTCAGTCCATAGATTACAATAATCTCTCCCATAATGGTCAATAAAAAAGCTAATCAGTCAGTGTGTTTAGAGGTGTTGCTCTGAAATGTAGCTTCTCTAAAAATTACTTTACTGTGAATATTAAGAATGACAGCACAGTTAAACAATCCATATACATGTCTTAGCACAAACACATCCAGAATTTTAATAGTTTTTCTACAAAACTGAACTGCTTTTTATCACCAACAATTAAATAAGAAACAATATGAAAACCAAGCTATATAATTGTTTGATTCTAATTTTAATGGCTACTTGTTAAATTGATAAAATAATTATTCTTTCTAAAAAGCTGGGAAAAATAAGTCAACTTCCATCTTTGAAAGACAAACTTAAATATAAAGGGATATTTTTATGAAATAATTCTTCCTAGAAAAGTTTTGCTAGTATAGAATATTTAATAGTAACACAGAATATTTAATTAGTAACAACTCACTATTAAGGTAAAAATTAGATTCCTTATTAAATAAAGCTATCTATTTAAAATAGCAATGAAGTCAATGTCAATTAGAACAACACAGCTTTAATCTATTATTCAGCTAAACTGTTTAGTAAGAATAAAAATAAAATCAAAAGAATGAAATTATTTAGGTAAATAAGGTATATAAAATATAAACTTTAATATAAAGGTTGCTCTGGAGAACAGATAAGTGCGTAGAAAGCATCCTGTTTTATACATTTATATAGGTTAATCATTTACATTTTTTAACAGATACATTTGAAATGTATTAGAAATGGGGCATATTGTCATAATTTTTTAGGTAATATATTTTGCAGTTATATTCTGATAATACCTTTAAAAGGAGATTCAAGCAGTGGTGCAGGTTTTTGTGCTAGGAATATTTTTTTGGCATATTTACTTAAAGCTCCACTCTTCTCATTCGGAACAATAAGCTGCCTAATAAATCTTGTACGGTCTCTGATGTCGTAGTTTTGATCATACTTGCCGAGATTTAATATGTACTGGGTAAGCAATTTTGTCTGTTGGAAAAAAACAGAACAAGATGAGAATACAGTTATTTATGATTATTGATAACTCTGGATAAACATATTTAAAGAGGTAATAAAAATGAATGGTTATGTCAAACAAATGTTGTTCCGTAGGGAATATGCATTTCTAACGCTGCAAATGGAATTTTGAAGCCAAAGCACATGTCCTCTTCAGTATTGGGGAGGTGAATGCTGAGTACTGAGAAGCAGCCATGTGCTAGATTATTAAACTGCTGAAGTGGAAAGAAAGGCATCATTAAAAAAATAATCATATATGGCAAACCCGCTGAAGGGTCTACGTGAGAATAATGAATGTGGAAATACAACTAAAAACATGGCACTCAAAACTTAATCGGAAAAATATGCAGGACATCAAAACATCAGAGAGTATTAGGGGGCTGGCAAACTGCTTCTCCTGAGGTGTGTTTTATGAAGAGATACTGTCCCTGGCATAAGCAGTGTCTGCACTCTGACTGCACTCAGTTACTTTACCCTGAATTATGACCCATTAAAGCAGACACATGAATCACTGAACTGGATTACTGCAAATTATTTGCAGTGCATTTAGCTGTTACTTTTTCATAAAAGCAAGCTGCTGATGCCCTCTAAAAACTAGGATAAAAGACTCCTTCCATTTTTTTCCCATGCTGCTTATAGCCTCTAGTAATATTGGTCATTTATTTATTTATGTAAGGCAGCAACTTATTATAGTAGCTTTTACACTGTAATAAGATTTCCAAAGTCAATTTTTGAATGTACTACATTAACATATATTGAGATAATTTTAATAGTAATTAAACCAAAACCGAAATGTTATCAAAATAGGTTTGTATTTTAAACTCCAGTTATTTTACTGACAAAGCATAGTTTTAATTTAGGTTACACAAATACAATTGTAGCTATAAATTAAATAGGATTCATAATACACAGAAAAAATAAACATCTACATTAGAACATTTTATAGACATTAGAAATGGACACAAAATAAAATCAATCAAGTCAGGCACAGCTCAAGACAATTCTAGAACATTAAGTCAAAGTACACAAATAGTGTGTAATTGGTTAGGAAAATTGATTTGGAGAGAAAGCAACCTTCTTGCAGTAACAATGTATTTAAAAAGCATTAACCTAGTTCCAATAAAGTAGAACTATAAAAAATACAAGGGAAAAATGTTAATAGAGCTATTCTGAATTTGGTTACCAATAATTGCTATTCGCTAATTACCAGACAATGTTGGTTCAACGACAGATAAGAAAAATTCTATGATTCATTTCTAAAGACAATTAGCAAAATATTCACCAAATGAGGACTGCAGCTCAAAACAAGGTGTGGTGTCCTGGACTAGGTTATTAGCTTTCTGAGACCCTGGGAAATATACTGATATCCATCAGTTTTCTCAAATGCACAGTGAGAAATTACAACCAGGGTAACTCTGAAGTCCATCTGAGTGTGACGATTTAGAAGATGCAATTAAAATAAATCAGAGAAATAAAGTAAGTCTGTTCATCACGATGATTTCCTAAAAATTTTAATTCCAGTATAGTTAACATACAGTGTTATATTAGTTTCTGGTGTACAATACAGTGACTGAATGATTTTTTTTTTTTTTTGAGCTAGTGGAGTGATATATTTGCTTCTATTTTTGATCCCCAATATCAATTTTTAGGAAATTAAACTATTCCAATATATTAACAAACACTATCAAGAGTCAGGGAATTTTAAGCAATTAAAATTTTGTAATTTTTAAAGTATGCATTTATTGACTGCAAAACTTGTTTGATTGTTTTGGTGGGCTTATAAAAACAGTTCTATTAAACATCCATTTTCAAAACGAAAATTCTTTCTAAGAGACAAAAACCTACCTATGTATGATGGTATTAAAAACATAAGCAAATAATTATTCACCTTATATTCATACACTTTAATCAGTTTCTTAGGACTATCTACCTCTCATACTAAGTCATTGATATTTCTCTGAAGGACATATTTTTATATGGTCTTATCTTGAACTTAAAAAAAAATAAGACAGTCTACGATCTTCTTCAAAATTGAATTTTATGATCAATAATTATGAAATTGTTGACACTTTCAACTTATTCTTTTCTATAGACCGTAATATTTTTAATGAAGAAAACACCCTCTTTTACAGTATTAAACAATCTAGTAAGCATAAAGAAAATTCTGTTGATAGAAAGGTATTCTCGTCATGCTTTCTTTCATGCTGAAATCTGTAAAAATATCAAGCCCAGATACTTAACTTCTACCCCTCCAATCTTTTTTTTGATAATTATTTTTATGAGACAAAATTTTTAAGTCATTCTTTCTTTATACTTTTTAAAATATTTCACCAAATTTACAAAATGCAAAATCAATTACCTTCTCAATTTCATTTCACTCCAATACAAAATAGGAACTCCATCAAAAAAGTCTTCATATTAGTTGAGATACTGCAAATGACAGAACTTCTAAAATAAATCTTAAGGTCCTAACACATGACTTGAAGGGATAAATTTCAATAACTCCCTGCTTGCAAGATTTGTTTCCATGAAATGCCATTTGCTAAAATTTTCAAATATCGAAGGTTTTTGGCACTCAATTTGTTAAACACTTTAAAGATTTCCAACTAATTCTGAATCAGTTCTATCTAACAGAAGTTTTGCTTACTCCCATCCCTTCCCCTGGTTAAGAAAAAAAAAAAAAAAAGCCAACCTAGGACACTTAGGTTAATTTACAAAGCAGTTTTTCACAAAATCATGTTTCTAGGATCCGTTTGGTAACATGCAGCAAAAAAAAAATATGTACAACAGTGCATGCTGTCATGCTTAAGTACGTTTTTTCAGTATTAGCTTCATGACAAGAATTCTGTAGTTCAATTAAAATATATATGTATCAAGTATCAGTATATCTGACCATTACAGTTTTATTTCAGTAGAGAGAACAGAGATGGTTTTGCATGCACCACAACCAATTCTCAAAATGCTTCCCTTCCATAGCTTTCTTAATTTAATAAGAAATTGATTCTATCATGATAACATTTTTAGCAAAACCAAGTAATTTTATCTTCCATGTTGACCTTTTAAATTTACAAGAGCATTTACAGCACTTTTGACAGAATAAACTTCCAAAAGCTTTGCTTTGATGCCATTTATAGCACTGACAGAACAAACATACAAAAGCTTTGAGTGAAAAAAGTCAGCCTATTATTGGAATTAATTGATTTTCTATTTGAAAACTAGCATTGTTTAGGTCCTTTTTCTGCTAATGGAGCCAATACATTAACAGTTACTGCTTCATTTCTCATATGTGCAAAAGAGAACTTAGAATATAAAGTGAAGAAAATTAATTTTTAAAAAGTTATCTACATAAGATCTTGTATCACAGAGAGATACATAAACATCTTCTGTACCTGTATATTTTAATTGTGATCCTGAGACACAATCTTCTCAAAATAACTCTTAGGCTTTTAAAATAGATGCTGATGCCTTTTTTAGCAGATACATTTTATCTTTTGGTGGTTGTGTGGTTAGTGATAACACTGCAACTCTCATAGTAGATGGTAAATACTGATGAACATTTTGTGCATATTAAGTACTGAGAAAGAAATTCAGTATATCATTAAGTGTACACTTCCATTTTTAAGAACTGATTGCTGCTGGGTTTATAACAAGATAAAGGAAGAACTACCAAATAATAATATAAGTAGGCTTTAGATTTACACTGCACAATAAATGACAAAATAACTGAAGTGAGTGTTCTGACCACTCTCTAATGATCTATGGCAGGACTGTCTCCTGCGCATATTTCATCTATAACCAACCCCAACTTCCCATGTCTTCCTTTGACTCCATCCACTGGAAACTTGGAAGCTTCATGCTTCACACAGGCCATAGCACAACCTGCTGGCACAAGTTGCTAGCAGATGAAACACTTCAACACTTATCTCACCACCATTGAAAAAAGGAAGGATTTATTTAGTTTTTTTCTACTTGCCCTGTCAGGGCACACTTCATTTTATCAGCACACATTCTGCATGCTGCTCTAAAAGAGAAATTACTTACGTTACATCTCAAAAAGTTTGGGAAAAAAAGGCTTTCTGATTTAAATGTCTTACATATTAAAATGAAATCTCTGTTCATTGCACTTATGCTTCCATGTCATTAGACAAAATCAGAGCAGAGGTTACAAGTCCAATATGGAGGTCTACCAACTTTCTCTGTCCTATTTTAACACAGCTATTAATGACAAAAATGAAAACTTTCGGGCAAATCCCAAACTGGATGGGACACAGAGACAACAGACATATATTAAGTCTGTCCTGGGCAACAGTGACAAAGAAAATAAACAACGGTCAAGTAAATAATCACGGGCATTTTAATATAACCAGACTCAATCCAAAACCAGATGGGACTTTAAATTGTACTTTTAAATAGGGTTTACTCATAAAATTATAAAAGAAAAACAAAGAGAATAATACAGTGTATCTCAATAACAGAAACATTAATATCTTATATAACTATTTGTTAAATTTTGTTTTCAGATTATTTTTTTCTGCTTAGATTTAAGGGATTGTAACTGGTATCAACTAACAGCTAATGCTACCCAGACACTACAGCAATTACATTCCTTTCAGACTTGACTCTAAGTCACTGGAACATAGGAAAATGAATTTTGGGGAATGCTACATAAAAATTTTAAAATTCATTATTTAAAAAAACTTCCCCAAATACGGCCAACATATTTCTACCTAAACACTCTGACAAGTAATAAACTGGTAAATACTTGCTCAAACAACAGCTTTCTTCAAATATTTATTAAGTCAGCACAAAATAATAAAAAAGGTATCTTAAAATACAGTCCTAAAATCAGCTGAGATATTCTCTTTAAGGAAAATAAAAAAGTACACATAATTTAGCATTTAGCACAGTGAAGATTAATATTGGTTCTACACAGCTGTTATTTTGAAAAAGGAGGATACTGGCAAATGGTTTGGTAAATGAAAAAAAGCTACATAGAATTCTTAACCTACACCGAGGGAAATCTAAGCAGTACCAGTATTCCATGTAATCAATTTTATCATTTCATGACTAACCAGGATTCTTTATGTGACTTGGATGAAATTTCCTGAATTTAAACAGTATACGTATTTTTGTCAACTTGAAAAGTTTTAAATTCTTTCTTTATATGCTATACTTGCTTGAGTTTTTTAATGCCAAGAAAATATATCCAAGAAAGGGTAGTGATGTCACTACATAGAGCTTGAGCCCCTTTTGCTGTCATATTAAGTCATGCTGGGGGCAGAGACAGATTTCTCCAAAGAATCACAGGGCAAGAGAGAATTTGTGGGTGTTTTGGGGTTTTTTTGAATATTTTATTTATTTATTTATTTATTTATTTAGAGTGTGAGATAGGGGGAGAGGCAGATGGAGAAGGAGAGAGAATCTCAAGCAGACGTCATGCCAAGCGCAGAGCCCAAAGCAGGGCTCAATCCCAGGACCCTGAGATCATGATCTGAGCTAAAACCAAGAATTGGATGCTCAACTGAAAGGCCACTCAGACACCCTAAGAGGGAATTTGTTTATAACTTCAGGAAGGATCCCCAAAATATAACTGTGATTTCTAAAATTTCTTACTAAGAACCAAAAAGTCCAAAAAGTAATAAAAGAAAATACAAATATTAAGGATATTCAGTGAATCACACTCTTTTCTAATAGTAGAAAAGTAGAAACCTGTCTCACGGAAAAGGAGACTATTACTTAAAATAAATGAATTCTATTTATACATATCAATATTTTAAAAACATGGCATTAAGTGAAAAAAGTAGCTTACAAGAGTATGGAAGCAAAATTTCAAAACCCACAAACCAGTAAAATAGTGTACAGATATCTACTTATGTAATAAACACGGAAAACCACACATGACTGAAGCACATCACCAGTATGACAGCAGCTACCAATGGGGAGGAAAATAAGGTATGAACAGGAACTTGTTACACTCCCTTAAAAAATAACAACTATGGCAAAAAAGCTAACTTAATCTTAATGGTAGATATATATGTATTCATACTATTTTGTACTTTTCTATAGGTTTGCATTATTTCATAATTAAAAGAAAAACATGAGCTAACCAACACACTAACATATATTACTTATCACTACATTTAAAAGATTACAGGAAGTTTAAAAATAAATGCACCCATTATTCATTAATTTTTAACCACTATTAACCAGTTTAATCAACTCCTAGTTTTCTCTCTCAGACCTCAGACCTTTCAAGGAAGTCATGCTCAACCTTGACACTATGCCTTAAGAGCTGTAGAGCTTCAGCAACTTCAACTGATTTCAAAGTCCTTCAGCTTCTCCCCAGTGTAACAGTGAAATTATTCTCCTTGTACAATGAGTATTCTTTTTTTCTTTCTTTTAAGATTTTATTTATTTATTGGACAGAAAGAGACACAATGAGAGAGGGAACACCAGCAGAGGGAGTGGGAGAGGGAGAAGCAGGCTTCCCCCTGAGCGGGGAGCCTGACGCGGGCTCGATCCCAGGACGCTGGGATCATGACCCGAGCCAAAGGCAGACGCTTAACGACTGAGCCACCCAGGCGCGCCTGTACTAGTATTCTAACAGCATTTTCTACTCTTGATAATCATATCTAACAATTTTTTTCTCTATAAAAGGAGGGATTTTCAGCACCCTTTTCTCAGTAGGGTAAACCCAAATGGAATGTTTTTGCTAATGAGAACAGATTCTCAGCAATGGGACTAATTCCTTTATTATAAACAATCATATTCTCTAGGAATAATCCAGCAGCTGGTTAGCAGTGTAAACTAGGGATAAAAAAAAAGAGCATAATAACTAACATGGACTAAGCACTATTATGATCCAGGAAATCCTAACACTTTACATGGATTGTCTCCTTTAATTTTTATAATAATTTTGTGAGGTAGTTACAGTAGTTGTGCTCTAATAATTATTTTCAAAATGTGCATTTGTCCAATTCAGTTGCATAACGTGAATTTTGTATTTGCTTGGGCATGATTTTGTCTGCAAGAAATACTAGGTGAAGGCAGAAAATGGCTACCAGCTGAACTGGGCTTTGTAGGAATGACAAAACATACCAACCTCAAACATCTCACTCAGATCACTACATGTATTTTCCATCCAATTTCAGATTAATTCTTCTTCCACTACTTAACTAACAAATACAACCTTTTCAACACCCATTTCCACGTCAGGTCTTTTCCAAGGGAAAGAGCTATGTTCACTGTATTATTCATGTATTTCTTAACAATTTAACATGTAAAACTGTGCTCCCGATTTTATAAGGTTCTTTTTAATTTATCATCATTTAAGTTTTTGAGTGTTGTCCCTCTAGCTCTCTCTCTCCAATTAAAAATATGTAATTTTTATTGTGCAATTTTTTGTGCTTTTGTAAAGCACAATGATTTTTAAGAACATTTATGTTGCATTATAAAGAACTATTAATTATCATTCCCAACTTACAGATAAGAAAAATAAGTCTTAGATAGGTTATATAACTTGTCCAAAATCATATACCTAATAAATGGCAAAACAGGATTTGAAGCCAGACAGTCTAATATGAGAGCCTGTACTCTCAATCACTACTTGCCCTCCAGTAACTGACATCAAATAGTTCTATGGTAGTCATCACACACAATTAAACTGCTTTCCAAATACAAACTTCCATCTGAAATTATCAAGTTAGAAAATTAAAACTTACTGAAAAAGTCCACTTAAAGAGTGTTAATCAGAATGTTTTTTATATATCCAAAAAGAAAAATATAATACTAATGAATATATAATAAATTAAAGAATATTTATAATACTAATGATAAAGAATATTATATAATATTATACTAATGATAAAGAAAGTTAAAGAATATATAATACTAATGATAGACAAGATGTTGATTTTTTTAGGGACTGTATTTTTCAGTTCTAGAATACTTCCATTTGATTCTTTTTTATAATTTCTATTTCTCTACTGATAATTCTTATCTTTTTGTCCATTGTGAGTATATTTTTCCCTATATTGCTGGCTCCAGTTATAAAAAGCTGCTTCAAAGTGTTTGCTTGCAAATTCCAACATCTGGATCATCTCAGAGTTGGTTTCTGTTGTATCTTTCAATTTTCTTGAAAACTGGTCACATTTTCCTGGTGTTTTGTTTTTTTGTGTGTGTGATAAAACACGTATATTTGCCATCTTGGCCATTTTTAGGTGTGCAGTTCAAGCACAGTGTTGTACAGCCAATACCACCATCCATCTCCAAAAATTTTTATATATTCATGAATTGAAACTCCATCCTTTAAACAATAACTCCCCATTCTGGTTCTTCTTATATAGAATAATTATGGATTGTATCTTGGATATTATGAATGTTGTATTTTAGAGGCCTCAGACATTATTACACTCTTTGAGTACTGACTTTTTTAAAGATTTACTTATTCGAGAGATAGAGACAGCACATAGGCCAGAAAGTGGGAGGGGAGGGGCAGAGGGCGAGAAAGAATCTCAAACAGACTCCCTGCTGAGCACAGAGCCCTACGTGGGGCTCAATCAAAAGACTTTGATATTATGACCTGAGCCAAAATCCTGAGTCCTTTTAACTGACAGAGCCACCCAGGGCCCTGAGAGTACTGATTTTTATTGGTGTATTTTAGCAGGCCATTAACATGGTTGAGTTCAAAGTGCAAACTCTGTCTCTTTGGTGCAGCTCAAATTTCAGTTCAATCCTTTATCCTAAGCTATGCTGCTCTGAATCCTCCCTGACCACGTGTGGTTCAGGGTCAGCCAGAGACCTGGCCAGAGTTATTCACAGATTTTGAGGTTCCTGCACTATGGCCCTCTCTTTTATGGAATTCTTCCCTAATTTCCAATATCCCCTGCTTAGTGGGGAATGTACTTCTCCCTCTCCCTCTGCCCCTCCCCCCACACAGGCTCACTCTGTCGCTCTCTCTCAAAAATAAATAAATAAATAAAATCTTTTTTAAAAAAAGTCTTATCCTTCACAAAACTTTCTGTCATCTCTCACCTCATTCTACTGCAGACTTTCAATAACTTTCTCCTCTGAAGTTCCACTGTATCTTAATACTTCTATTACAGTGGTTACCTCATACTATTTCATTGTTACATTTTGCTCTCCTACTAGACCAGAAAGTCATCTCTCTGCACCACTACCTTCTAATAAAGAACCTTAAAGAAACAGACACATAGTAATTGTTGAATGGACAGACTAATGCATGAATAGATTGATTTTAGCTGCTTAATCAGAGTAAATAGGAAAGTAGGTGCCACATAAAGTAAGGTTTAGACTCTTACCTGTCTGGAGTTGGTTAAATACAATTTTGCTCCCAGATTTAAAATCTGCAGTTTTACCAGATCATCTTCACTAGTGAAGCTTTTAGCCATCTTCCTCAATACATCAGGGGCAATTTTAGGAACTCGTTCACAGTTTTCTCCAATTAGCCAAAGAATACTTGCTCTAGCCACAGGAACCTAATATTAAAAGCAGATTATATAGTTACAAATAAGATAATCATACTCTCTCCTTGATGATAACATAGAAAAGGCTCTAAATATAATAAATGTTTTATATCCATTCATGTAATATGTATATCCAGGAAGTGTACTTTTAGTTATGGATTTTCTTTAGTTATCAAAAAATAAACAACCAGGAATTATCATTAAAACTGATTTCAGAGATAATGCCTTAGAAAAGATTCACAGAGAAAAAACCGTTTGTCTAGAATCTTGATTCTATCATAGATGTGCAAGTCCATGCACATTTGTTTATGCATTACCGGTACTGCTTTTGCAGTACGATAGCAGAGGCAAGTACAGTTGACCCTTAAACAATACAGGTTTGAACTCCACTGGGTCTTTATTGTGGATTTTTTTCAATAAATACAGTATAATATTGTAAATGTATTTTTTCTTCCTTTTCATATTGTCTATTCTCTAGCTTATTGTAAGAACTCAGTGTATAATACATATAACATATGAAGTATGTGTTAATCAATGGTTTATGCTATTGGTAAGGCTTCTGGTCAACAGTAGGCTATCAGCAGGTAAGTTTTTGGGGAGTTGAAGTTAAACCTGGATTTTTGATTGTAGGAGGGAGGCGGTTGGCACCCCTAACCCCTGCATTGTTTAGGTGCCAACTACTGTTGCATCAAAGACCATAAAGCTGAAAATATTTACTATCTAGCAATTTCAGAAAAGGTTTGCTGACTTCTGCTCTAGGGCACTGGTTAATAAACCTCAATGCCTGTAAAAATCTCCTAGAATTCTTATTAAAACTACAGGGTTTTGGTATCAGGTCCAAGACAGTAGCTCTGTTGCGGGGCCCAGGAATCTACACTTTATGAAACACCACAGATGATTTCTAAGATGGGGAAGTCTGCAAACCATGTTTTGAGAATCCACTGGATAACAGAAAAAAAGGAATAGATTCATTAAAGACTATGATTCCAAATTAAAACTCTTATTGTCCTCTATATATTTGCATCTACAGTACCGGGGATATATAAAACTGACAAGATCATCAAAGTCTATTTATAAAATCATGAATCCTGGTCTATTATTTGGTCATCACAAAAGAAATAGGGATAAGATAAATCTGTCTGATATTGTATTTTGGCATTACATTTTTTTAATAAAGTACATTTCAATATGTTTTTTTTTAAATGCTTTGCTACAAATTGGAAACC
Organism: Ursus maritimus; assembly: GCF_017311325.1. Lineage (NCBI taxonomy): Eukaryota > Metazoa > Chordata > Mammalia > Carnivora > Ursidae > Ursus > Ursus maritimus. The sequence continues at coordinate 29,133,937 of NW_024426663.1, read as the reverse complement.
TTCCATCAGCACCATTAAGACCAACATTTTAGAGTATGCAAATTAGTTTTATTACTATTTGTTTATTTGTATCCTCTCTTACTCCAAGAGATTTGAAGGGGTATGTAAATTAGTTTTTGTGAACATTTTCACCTAGTATAGAAAATCTCCTTTTTATAATAAATGAAAACGCCAATGACTATCATTAAGAGGTAGCATCACAAGAAGAGATAATAGTCTTTTTATGAAATCCTTTCCAATTCCTCAAATTAAGTCCTAATATTTTCACTATTGTTTCAAAGCTGTACAGGGCATAACTGTTAAAGAAGAAAGTGAGAATAAGGACCTTTCCTCAGCTAAAATTTTATCACAATATCCCTCACCTCAAATTCTTTCAAAACATCCATTTTATGAAATAGGATAAAATTATTAAGACACTCCTAAGCTGGGTGTTTCACCAGAAGCAAAATGAGGTCATCTGAAAGCTTTAAAATCAAAGTATATATTTTCGAATATTATGACAATAGCAGTACCTTTAAATTAATATTAGAATAATTTTAGTAAAAGAACTCACATTCATGTAATAAGTTTACTAAGTATGAATAATATGTATAATAATAAATGCTATTATAAATCTATTCATGAAGTATAAAACTGATATCCTTACTGTTTACTGATCATGGAAAGAAAGAGGTTATTTCTAATGTTCCAAAAGTTACACTGCATTAAAACCTTACTCCCAATCTATTATTTTAAATGGGCTAAAGCACAGTAATTGAGTGGTACATTAAATTTTCTAGTATAAAGCAATTCATGTTGCCTGCCTTCATGAAAGGTACCTCTAAGTAAGAATATATGCACAACTTCAGATTTTGGTTATGCTAGATTTATTTTTCTTAAATATTTTATCATATACTACTGGTAGAAAAATTAGAATTCTAGGACATATTCCAACCTATGATCCCACTTTAAGTAATTTTCTTCTGGTAATACAGTTTTAATTCTTTTTTGCAATTAAGAAGACAATTACAAAAAGTTCTAAGAGATTGTTTATATTCCTACTCATTAATATACTAAGATTAAAATAACAATATTTTAACATTCTAAACATTCATAATGCATACATTTAAAATACAACTCTTAGGGAAAAAACGAAAATCAATAAATTCCAATGCTCACAATGAAAATCGCAAGATGGTGGTGGTGGAGAGCAGGGTAATATTCAGAGGTTCTAGAACTGAGGTAATAAAATTTCCAAGTAAACATATAGAAAACTTCAGAAAACTTCTGCACAACAAGAAATAATACCAATATATAAAATGTATTTATACCCAATTCTTGGTGATGGCAATTTATTAAAAAGCTTAGGAAACTGACAAACCCAATGTTTTTGTGTGTTTGGCTGCAACCAGAATCATAAGATTTTCAGATTCCAGTCCTACCTTTCTCTCCCAGTTAAGTTACAGAACTCTCATTTGTACACCACTGATAAATGATTTTTGTTCTCCATGGTCTTTTCAACCATAGAATAAACAGGACCACTGAACTAAAACCAAACTAATAATACACATATACGAATTAATAACATACATATGCATAAGATATAATACTTTTATTACAAACCTCTGCTTTTCAATATTTTCAAAGACAAGCTGCATTGTGAATGATTTTGATTCTTTATTCTAAATGCCCTGATCAAGTGGTTTTAAGTGCATTTTTAAACCTTCTGCAAGAAGGCAGTTTCCACTGCCATTTTAACCCATTAACTTGCCTGCAAAAAAATATGATTCCTAGCTGATCACAGCAGTTATAGAAAGACATCTGAGAAGATTTTACAGATCACTCCGTATGCAGTTCAATGTAAAAGCTATTGTGTTTCAACACTAGCCACTGCACCATGCAATAGTGTAAAATAAATCCTGCAACAGCAAATTTATTTATTTAAATTTGTCAAAGGCAAAATCAGTAAATACCTAAACTGCATATAACTAGCAAATGAGATCCAATAGTCTGTATCTGGACTCAATATGCATTAACACTTTAGTATGAATTTAGTTGGGGCAGCAGGGCAAGGGTAGTTACCTTGTGAAATGGCAGGCATTTAGTGAGGCACCAGGGCAAGGAGTCCATAAAGTGCTATTTCAATATTACTCAGTAGTCTTCACAAAGTAACATCTTTTAATTATTCTCTTATGATAGTAAATCCTTATCTGTCCCATAAATCATTATATGAAACTCTGGTAGAGCAATCTTCATGTTTTTATTCTGGAAAAATGCATTTTATTCTGGAAAAACTTTGCTCTAAAAGCAGTCTTCACTACACATGAAGTATAGTCCAAAGGATAAAATATTTACAATCAAAACATTTAAGCTGACTGTACTACCAACAGATATACCTTATGCAATCTGAATTTAAAAAGTAAAATTAATTTAAATTTTAGTTCTCATATTTTCAACTACACCGCTTAATAAATAGCGAATGGAATCAAAATCTTGAATACAACAAAATCTAAGTTCCTTTTTTTAAAAATTACATAGCCAACATCTACTGAGTTCTTACCATGTGCTGGCACTGTTTTAAGACTTAACCTGTTTTCTCAATCTATTATATAACACAAAAGCCTGAGAAAGTAGGCTCTACCATTATTCCCACTTGATATATGAGGAAACTGGGGCACAAAGGGGTTAAGAAAGTTGCCCAACATCTTAAGCTTGTCGGTGGTGGAACTAAGACTAGAAGTCCAAGTCTGAATACAGAGTTCACCATGGGCCACTGGACAGAGACAAAATGAGTGCGCTATACTAGGAAAAATACCAGCTAGCAAGGCTCTAAGAAGACTGGTTCTGGTCCTAGGTTGACCATGTATATCATGGAGACAAATAACTTCACATCAGTAGGCCTCATTTACTCATTAATCAAATGAAGGATTACTCCTTTGGCCTAGTTCTTCTGCCACAGTGTACAATGGTTCCTATACGGCCTTCTGCAGCTTTTCCAAGAGCCAGCCTTTTCAGAAGAGGTCTAGGCCATTCTCTTGACAATTCCTCTCATGCAGCATGTGGGGCATTTCCCCACCTCCTTAGATTTCTTGTTCTATGGAGAAGTAAGATAGCCAGAGTGGAAAGAGATCTGCCTATAATTTTTGTTACGCCTCCTGGAGGGTAGATGAGCCCTGGATTCAACCTGATAAAGTGGCTTAAGGCCTGAGAGAAAACAGCTCAACAGTGTCCTCTTGTCCTGACACTGTCCAGATTGGCTCTTTCTAAACAGCACTGGTTTAAGATACTATCCCTGGATGTAGGGTGAAATATAAAGAGATTCCGGAAAAAAGGTCTCGTTTAAGGCTCTCAGGCTTAGCTTCCCATTTTATAATCAATCACTTACCCATATTTAAGAGTCATCAAGTACTTGGTCAGAATAATAAAGCCCTGTTTCCTTTTCCACATGGCTATTACTCCTAAGTAAATAGCTCTCTTGAATATTTGGAGGAAATAGATTCTAGGGATTCATCACTCCCCTTTCCTGACTTTGAAGCTGCTGTCAGTTATATCCCTCACCACCTTCTTCTGGAGTAACTTATACCTCCAATCCCTAATCATTTTTAGGATTCTGCATCACAAACTATCTTGCATTGTTCTTCCTTGTCCCACTTCAAGGACTTCAACTTCCTCAGATACATTAGGTAAATAATAACTCTTTTAATTCTCCAAAATTTCAAATTTTTGCTATAGAACTGCATAGAGTTTTCTTGTAATTATTTGAATCTCCCTTTGAATCATGTGCCCAATTTGCCCACTTTTGTTTTCTCTCTTTTTACCTTATCAAAATCAGGAGGAGTGGAGCACCTGTGTCTGAGTGGCTCAGTCAGTTAAAGGTCCCACTCTTGATTTTGGCTCAGGTCATCTGAGGGTTGTGCGATACAGTACAGTGGTGGGCCCCACACTTAGTGGTGAGTCTGCTTCTCTCCCCCCTGCCCCTCCCCCCCACTCGCATACTTATGCTTTCTCTAATAAACAAACAAACACACAAACAAATCTTTAAAAAAAAATCAAGAGGGGTTTTCTACTTTATCGGCTTTCCAAAGGAGATTTAAGATGCATTTATCAATTTCAACTATGTTTTTTTGGTATTCTATTCTACAAAATCAACTTTGATCCCTTTTAGACTTTCATGCTTTGTTTCACTGTTCTTTTTCAGATTTCTTAAGACAAATACCAAATCCTTTTATTTCTGGTCTCTTTACATTAAAAATGGTAGCAGTAACCACTTTAGCCACATCCCACACATTTTAGAATAAAGCGTTTTCTTTTCCTATGTTTATATAAAGCTTGTATTTTTTTCTTTCAAACTTCTTTCACCTAAAAGTATATTTCTTACTTCAAAACTGGTCTGGTACCCTTTTAAATTATATAATTCTAATTTTATTGCTTAAGGTTAAAAAACATAAAATCCTTAAGTTTTCTTTATGTCCAAGTACATTCTTGATTTTTTGTAAATGCTTTATGAATATACCCATAAAAGTGGGTATTATCTGTTCAAGAGATATAAAATTTTACCTATAGTACTGAATCAAGTATTTATTCTAATTTTTAATTACTCTCTGTCTTACTTAAAATCTGCTGGGTATATGTAATATGAGAAAAGTATATTAAAGTCACCCACCAATTTCTCCTTGCATTTCTAATAGATTTTTCCTTTATATATTTATTTGGTTACCATATTTTTGTGTGAATATAGGTTTATGCCTCTCAATTTCTTTGTAAATTGGTCTTTTTCATTTTATAATGTTCTTTATCTTACTGCTTTTTTTTTTTTTTAAAGATTTTATTTATTTATTTATTTATTTGACAGAGAGAGACAGCCAGAGAGAGAGGGAACACAAGCAGGGGGAGTGGGAGAGGAAGAAGCAGGCTCCTAGCGGAGAAGCCTGATGTAGGTAGGGCTCGATCCCAGAACGCTGGGATCATGCCCTGAGCGGAAGGCAGACGCTTAACGACTGTGCCACCCAGCCGCCCCTTACTGCCTTTTTTAAAAAAGGATTTTATTTATTTATTTTGAGAAAGAGACAGCATGAGCAAGGGGAGGGGCAAGCAGACTCCCCACTGAGCAGGGAGCCACATGCAGGGTTCAATCCCAGGACGCCAGATCATGACCTGAGCTGAAGGCAGAAGCCCAACTGACTGAAGCACCCAGGTGCCCCCTTACTGCTTTTAATTAATTTTAAATCTCACTTTCTTGTTCATATTCACTTAATATCACTTTTCCTATCTTCTTTTTTCGATCTTTATCACTTGGATTAAGGTGTTACAATTACAAATGGCTAGCTTTTGTTTTTCACTCTAATTTGAAAGTCAGTCTTTTAATGAGAGAATTAAGTCCACTGATATTTAGGGAAGGATATACTTGGATTTTTACCCTTCTATCTTACTTTATTATTTTAAAAAATTTATTATTTATTTTACATTTGTTTCCCCTTTTCCCCCTTTGAATATGAAATTCCTGTCATACTTCCATATTCTACTAACAATTATCTTCTGACAAAAACAAAACAAAAAACAGGCTTTGCTATATAGATCTATAGGAAAGTATTTTCTTGGCTAACATTCCAACAACTGTTATAGAGAAAGTCAATACAATAAAAAAATGTCTTCTAGCCTCAGAAAAGGATATAGTCAAATACAAAAAAATCTTTCTTCCAAGACAGTCTCAAGTCTGTTGATATACACAGTCTCATTCACAGTCAGAGGTTCTGTAAGCAACTACATTCATCTGAAAATATTTCTTGTAGTTGCCTCTCTTTCTAACAAGACCAAAAGAAGTTCACCTAGCCCAAGTTTTAACTAAATTCTGCACAAGATGTTTAGGACTATAGACTTCCACATTCCTAGTTCCTTCTCATAGTCAGACACACATTTCTCTACCATTCCTTATGAATAAGGTATAACTATTTCCCCCACCAAAATTCACTATTTTCACCCCCAACGTAATCTATTTTCACTTTACTACTTTTTAACTTAAGACAAAAATATTAAAATAATTTCGCTTCCCTCCACTTTCTTCCTTCCATGAGACCTTCAAAACACTTTCTGCCCCAATCTCATTCTACCCCTGGTTTTCTAAGATGACTCAATATTTTTAGTTTCTGATTAGATTTTCCCTTGTGTTGTGCATTCTTCATCAAGAGTTCTCATTTAGCACTTTTGTTAGACATTCTTAGTCTATTAATTTATAAAATTATATGTGTGTATATATGTATATGTATCTGGGTGTGTATATAGATATATATACACACACATGTATGTATATACATTTATGCACACGTATGTATCTTTATTCTTTGTCTTCTCCTATCTAGAGTTTCCTGCTTCGGTTCATCAGCTGTTGGTTAGAAAAGTGGTTCTTACTTACTAGAGGGATGTATCACCTCCCTAAAAGGTATTTAAATAGGGGTAGGAATATCTGTGGTTCTTATAATAACTGAAATATCTGAAATTTGATGCTTGTTACACAGAGATGGGATGTTCATCTCAGTGGACCTGAGGAAAAAGGTCTCTCATCTCCCACCAATAGATCACTGACAAATAATGTTAAACATCTGTTTCACATTTGGGCAAATGTAGACCATGTTAATCTAATAACCAATTTGTCAATGAATTCTAGGAAGCAAAAGGAAACAATAATAAAACCACGGCCAGGTCAGTGAGTAGTCAAGGAACTAAATACAAACAGAGACACTAGAAACGAAAAGAGATAAAAGCATGATACATTGGTTAAGAAAGCAGACTTACTAGCTATGTGACCTTGGGCAAGTTACTTAACCTCTTTGTGCTTCAGTTTTCTCACACATAAAACTGTGTGAGAACTTACTAACAAAACATATCTTGCAAAGTTGTTATTAAAATTAATGATTTATATTTTTAAGGTGGTTAGAGTAGTGCCTGGCATATATGCAATATAGAAGCTATGTTAAATAAAGTAAAATACAAAAGGAGCCACAATAAAGCATACTAAATTTAAGCCTTATTATGTTTTTCTTCTTCAAGCACATTAACTATAACCATGATCATAAAAACTTACACTAAGCACTGTTCTACTAAGCACAATGATTCACTGATTTCTCAAAACAGATCTGTGAAGTTATTAGTACTCTGTTTCCATTTTACAGATGAGCAAACTGGAGCACAGAGAAGTCAAGTCACTTGCATAAGTTCAAAGCCAGTAAAAGGTAGACACAAAATATGAACCCAAGTGATCTGGTTTTCAATCTAACTTTTCTTTTGAACTGAATAAATCTGACATGTAATACTGTGTAAGTTTAGGGTACGTAGTCTGCTATTTTGATATTTATATAGTGTAGTATGGTTGCTGATGTACTAAGATTATGTTACATAATTATAGTACACTGTTGTCCATATTCATTATATTGTGCATTAAATCACTATGACCCGTTTACTACTCATTACAAGTTTGTACCCTTAAATACGATCCCTTAAATAAAAAAAAAAAATACCATCTCTCTTACCCACCCTCCCCCTACTGGTAACCACCAATGTACTCTGTTTTTTTATAGGTTTAATTTTTTTTAGATTCCACAAATAAGTATCGTACAGTATTTGTTTTCCTCTGACGTATCTCAGCATAATGTGCTCAAAGTCTATGCATGTTGTTGCACATGGCAAGGTATCCTCCGTTCTCATGGCTGAACAATATCTCTTTGTATATATGTACTACACCTTTTTTATCCATTCATCCACTGATTAGCCATTGGCTTGTTTCCACATCTTGGCTACTGTGAATAATGCTGTGATAAACATGAGAGTGCAAATATCTCACTGACATTCTATTTTCATTTCCTTTGGGTATATACCCAGAAGTGGATTGTGTAATAAATCTAATTTTAATTTTTTCCATATTGTTATTGTGGTTGGACTGATTGAAATTCCCACCAACAATGTATAAGGGGTTCCTTTTCACTGCATCTTCACCAGCACCCATCATCTCTTGTCTTTTTGATGACAGCCGTTAGTGTGAAGTGATACCTCATTGTGGTTTTGATTTGCATTTCTCTGATAACTAGTGATGCTGAGCATCTTTTCATATGTCTGTTGGTCATTTTGAGGTCCTTTTTGCAGAAACGTCTATTGAGTTCTTCTGCCCATCTTTTAAACATACCGGATTTTTTGTTATTGAATTGACTGTGTTCCTTGTTTATTTTGGATATTAACCCCTTAACCAATATATAATTGCAAAGTTTTTCTCATTCTGTAGGTCTTTTCATTTTGTTAGTTGTTTTTCTTTTCCCCCACCCAGACGCCCCTTTTTTGCTGTACAGAAGATTTGGAGTTTGATATAGTCCCACTTATTAATTTTTTCTTCTGTTGTTTGTGGTTTTGATGTCATGCCCAAAAAGCTATTGCCAAGACCAGTATTAATGAACTTCTTTTCCCGTCTTCCTTTAGGAGTTTTCTGGTAACAGGTCTTATTTTTACGTCTTTGACCCATTCTGAGTTAATTTTTGTGAGTAGACCAAGACAGTGTTCCAATCTCATTGTTCTGCATGTGTTTCTCCAGTTTTCCCAGCACCATTTGTTGAAGAGACTATCATTTCCCCATTGGGTTTTCTTGGCTTCCTTGCTAAATATTAGTTGACCACATATGCCAGGGTTTAATTCCAGGCTCTCTATTCTGTTCCACTGGTCTTTATGTCTATTTTTGTGCCAGTACCATACTGCTTTTATTACTATGGCTTTTAGTATAGTTCAAATCAGGGAGTGTGATACCTCCAGATTTGTTCTTTTATACTCAAGATTGCATTGGCTATTTGGTGTCTTTTGTGGTTCCACACAAAATTTAGGATTGTTTCTTCTATTTCTGTGAAGAATGCCTTTTGTATTTTGATGGGGATTACATTAAATCTGTAGATGGCTTTAAGGAGTACGGCCATTTTAACAATATTAATCCTTCTCATCCATGAACGTGAGTTGTCCTAACATTATACAGATCTTTCATTTTGTTGAAATTTATTCCTACTCACTTTATTGTTTTGACGTTATTGTGAAGGGGATGGTTTTCTTTCTTTTTCAGATGCTTCATTTCCTGTAAAGGAATGTAACTAATGTCTCTTATGTTAATTTTGTATCCTGTCTCATAACTGAAATCACTGATTAATTTCAACAGTATTTTGACTAATTCTTGGGATTTTCTATATATATAGGATTGTATCTGCCTTATTTCATATCCTTGCATTGCTCCTGATCTCAAGGGAAATGTTTTCTATTTTTTTCCCCACTATGTTACCTGTAGGTATGTTATAAATGGCCCTTATTATGTTGAGGTATGTTCCTTCTACAACCAATCTGATAAGGGTTTTTAACATGAAAGGATGTTGTATTTTGCCAAATGCTTTTCCCTGACTTTATTCAGATAATCATGTGATTTTTGTCTTTCATCTTTTGAAGTGATGTATTTAATTTATTGATTTGTGTAGAGTGAACCATCTTTGCATCCTAGGGATAAATCCCATTTGGTCATGGTGTATAATCCTTTTAAAGTGTTCTTGAATTCAGTTTGCTAACATTTTGCTGCAATTTTTTCCATCTATATTCATCAGGGATATTGGTCTACAGTTTGCTTTCCTTGTGGTATCCTCTTTTCTCTTGGTATCAAAGTAATGCTGGCTTTGCAGAATGTGTTTGGAAGTGTTCCCTCCTGCACATTATTTTGGAAGAGTTTGAGGAGGATTGGTGTTAATTCTTTCTTTAAATGTTTGGTAGAATTCTGAAGTTGTGGAAATGTCTATGTTGAGAGTTTTTTGAATACTGATTCAATCTATTTACTCATTCTTGGTCTGTTCAAATTTTCTTTCTTCCTGATTCACTCTTGGTAGGTTGTGTGTTTCCAGAAATGGCATCCACTTCTCCTAGATTATGTAATTTGTTGGCATATAATTGTTTATAGTAGTCTCTTATAATTCTATGTATTTCTGTAGTATCTATATATTTCTGTAGTATCAGTTGTAATGTCTCCTCTTTCATTTCTAATTTTATTTATTCTTTCTTTCCCTTAGTCCAGGTAAGGTTTGTCAGTTTTGCTTATCTTTTCAAAGAATCAGCTCGTAGTTTTACTGATCCTTTCTATTATTGTTCTGGTCTCTATTTCATTTATTTCTGCTGTGATCCTTCTTATTTTCCTCCTTCTGCTGGCTTTGGGTTTTAATTAAATCTAGTTCTTTGGGATGTACAGTTAGGTTGTTTTTTGAGATCTTTCTAATTTTTTAATATGTGTTTATTGCTACAAATTTTCCTCTCAAAACTGCTTTTTGCTGCATACTGTAATATTTGCTATGTTGTGTTTTCATTTTCACTTACTTCAAGATAATTTTTTTCTTTTAATTTCCTCTTTCACTCAATGGTTGTTTGGAAGAGTGTTGTTTAGCTTCCATGTATCTGTACACCTTTTCACTTTCCTCTTATTATTGATTTCTAGCTTCATACCACTGTGGTCAGAAAAGACAGTTGGTATGATTTTAAGCTTCCTAAATTTGCTAATACCAAATCTACTCTCTTAAATCCCTATACCTCTTCTACAGAGTCTCTGAGAAATCTTAGCTTTGATAATTGGAATCAATAATAAGAGTAGATATAAAGACAAAGGAATACTCTGATGAGAGATGTGGTGGGAGCTCAGATGCTAACACACCCCACTCCTGTGAGTCTTATTCTTAGCTTTAAGATAAACATATAACCTCTCTGCAAGCTTTTCTTTTTTTTTTTTTTTCAAGATTTATTTATTTATTTGACAGAGAGAGATAGTGAGAGAGGGGACACAAGCAAGGGGAGTGTGACAGGGAGAAGCAGGCTTCCCAATGAGCAGGGAGCCCAATGCGGGGCTCGATTCCAGGACCCTGTGGGATCATGACCTGAGCCGAAGGCAGCTTTTCTAACACCCTGAGGGAAAGAAAATTTTGCCACCAGAAATAGTAAATATTGGTCCTGATGCAGGCTCCAAACCTTGCCTTAAGCCACACAAATATAATTCCTCTGAACAGACTCAGAGTATACATTACCCATCTTCAAAGAAGATAATAATATATTTCCCCCTAAACTACAACCCTGTTAGTTATAGAACATTAGTTTTAAACTTTAACCAACAATGAAAAAAAAAAAACTTTAACAACATGGAAGGGACAGACATAGTGAAGGGCAAACACAATGGAAAAAGAGTTTGAAGAAAAACCAGAAAGAAGCCATAGAGAATGTTTCAAAAGGGAAGAAGCAGTACATGAAGTCAAATGCTAACAAAAGATCATGAAAGACCTCAACAACAAATTATCCACCGGGTTTAATAAGAAGACAATGACCCTGGAAAAGTCAGTGTTAGTGGAGTGGTGGGGAGTCAAAATCAGACTGAGATAGACTGAGGAGTCTGAAAACAGGAAAAAAAATTAGAAAAAGCAAATGAAATAAGATGAAATAGGACCTAAATAATAATGACAGGAGACACTTATATAGTATCGCTACGTGCCAGGAAATATTCTTAAGAGCACTACATATATTAACTAATGTAATTTGTACAAAATTCCAGGTTTTGTTTTGTTTTATTTTTACTATCACCATTTTAAGATGGGAAAAGTATGGAGATTTTAATGTAAGAGCACAGAGGATAAGAGGTGGAACAAAGATTAATATTTATTTTTTAATTTAATTTTTAAACAAATTTCAGATTTATAGAAAATCTGGAAGAATAAAAAGAACTTCTGAATAGTCTTCACCCAGATTCCTCAAATGTCATCACTTTACTATATTTGCTTTAGTTTTCTACATATACACAGATAGTTTGTTTTCTAAATTGATAAATGTTGTAGACTTATCCTTAAACATCAAAATACTTCATTTCAAACTTTGTAATAAAAGGAATGCTCTTATATTGTGCTATAGTAAAATGATTTAAAAATTAGGAATTTAAACACTGAACCAATACTATTACCTAATCTACAGATTTCATTTAGATTTTGCCAATTATCCCTACCAAATCCTTTATAGCAAAAGAAAATCCAAAAATACGTGTTGCATAGAGTTGTTATATCCTTTTAAACTCTCTTAATGGGAAAAAGTTCCTGAGTTCTTCTTTACATTTCATGATATTGACATTTTTAGCCAATTATTTTGTAGTATACTCTCATTTGGGTTTGTCTCATGTTTCTTCTTGATTATATTCAAGTCATTTACTTTTGACAAGAACTCAACAGACCTGATGCTAAGTTGTATTCACTATATCATATCAGAAGGTGTTTAATCCCATTTTTGGCAATGTAAACTATGTTCATTTGGTTCAGGTAACATCAGCCATGCTTCTCCATTGTAAAAGTCAAAAGTCATTAATTTATGCTTTGTAATTAAGTATCTTATGAGGATATACTTTGAAACTGTACAAATATCCTCTGACTACTCAAACGTTCACCCTCTACTTTTTACCATTTGCTAATGATTCTTACCTCAATCTATTATTATTGTGATGGCTTGCAAATGGTGATACTCCAATTCCATCATTCCTTCTACATTTATTAGTTTTGCATTGTAAAAAAAAGCTTCCCTTTCTCCCTTATTCATTCATTCATTCATTCATTCATTCATTCATTCATTCCAGTGTGGCCTCAACAGATTCTTAACCTATTCATTACGCCATAATCCTTTTACTGGAATTTATTTTATTTTCCAAATTGGCCAGTGGGGGCCCCTTCAAGCTGGCTTTTGTGTTTTTCTGACATGTCTCTATCATTCTGTGAGCATTTCCTTGCTTTTTTTGCCAACAAGATGTTCCAAGATCATCTTGTTCTTTTCTTGCCCTACTTCTAAAATCAGCCATTTCTCTAGGCAGCTCTGGTTCCTTCGAGGGGTGAGTGAAATTTAAAAACCAAGGTCTACCAAAAAAGGAAAGCAGTACTACACTCTAGCACATGCACAAACCTTGAAAACATGCTAAGTTAAAGAAGCTGGAGACAAAAGGCCACTTGATGAATGATTCCATTTATATGAAATGTCCAAAATAAGCAAATCCATAGAGACAAAGTAGATTAGTAGCTGACAAGGGCTGGAGTAAAGAGAGGATCAGTTTGAGCCATGGGATTCTTGTATTGGAATGATGAACACGTACTGGTTACATAGTAGTGATGGTTGCACAACCTTATGAATATACCAAAAACTGCTAAATTATGTGAGTGAATTTTACGGTATAAAATTACATCTCAATTAAAAAAAAAAAACAAGATCTAGGTACGCTCATTTGTATTGGGGCATTATTGCATGCAGGCCCTCTGAAAGAAATAGATGTTTGTATACTCGATATATGCACTCATGTGTACACATAAATATGTGTAGACACACACATACATGCATTTACACACTCACAGGCATCTAAAATTTATAAACCCGTAAAGTCACACTGCTATTTCCATTTCCAATCTAACACTGCAGCATTTATTGTGTCCTTCCCCTTTCTCAGATTTGTAATCCCCTTTCACAACAGTGTAAAATCTTAGAACCAGGAAGTGAATCCAGACAGTTAAGCTCTCTCAGCCACTATACTTGAAGATGTCCATTTATTTTAACAACACTATAATTTACTGACTAAAATCCAATTAAATTCAGGAAAGATCTCTTAATTGGTACTCACAGTTATACTGTCCAAGAGTTTAGCCATATGTTTAATAATTTCACCATGTTGTGCAGGTTGCATTTGCAGTAATTTCTTAATAACAACCACACTTTCAGCAACAACTATTTCTGAAAAAGAAAGATTACTCGTATTAAATATGCATAACACAATTCAAATGCAATATCCTTGGTAAAATATGAATTTAAGTTAGCAAAATATTCTACATGCCTCAAATGACTAGGTGAAAACTATAACCACGAGTATATTTCCAAACTTTGGGGGTGAACACTGTCTAAAGCAGAGAAGTATACTTTAATTTCTAACCTCTGTTGTTGCCTCCTAGCTTCTGATATCCCCCTCCAATAACTGCCTCTTTGAGTCAGAAAAGCAACGTGAGATTAGATTTTGCTGCTTGCCATAATGTTCAAGTGTCTTTGGCTTTTAACTATAACTTTCAAATACTTGATTCCTACCATATAGTGGTAATCAAATAGTTACCATACAGTTCTTTGGCACCTATAAATTACATAGTGGTAATCAAACATCTATAATCTAAGTAACTTTTTTCCGATTCTAAAGAAAACAGCAAACTAAGAATAAAAAATTCCTTAAGTAATATGTCCAGAAAAGTGAGTACTGAGGATCATTAGCAGTAAGAAAGGTATTACTATAGAAATAGCACTGACTTCAGAGCGAGAAAGAGTGGGCTTAATGTGCTGGATTGTTTCCATTTGTCCCATGAATCCACTCTCTGTCTTTCCTGACTCACTCTGTGCCCTTAGGGGTTGACCTTTGCAGATTGCATCAACCAGACTCCCTTGTCCCTGGCTTCCAGCTCTGTTTGGCTGATAGGAAGCACCAGCAGGAGATCAGGGGGCAGGAGGACAGAATTTTTGCTATCATGGATCTCTATTGCCAGGTCTCCCTGGTAACGTGTGCATTCCTCTCTGATAGTTTCAGTTCTTCTGAATGGCTCTCGCCTGCTGAGTCTGGAAACTGCTCCCACTCCTCACACCCTTTCCCTTCAATTCTAGATATGATAAAGGGGCTTCCCCCGCCGCTAGCCTGTTAGCCCAAGGATGTTAAATCATACCTTCTTGGTTTCTCTTAATCCTGCCCACATCTTATAAACAGTTCCTTCACTAAATTCTCTTCAATCATCCCTTTTAAGTGTGCCATCTGTTTCTTGCCAGGGCCTTAACTAATATAATAATTGGTCCTGGGAGTGGCTCCAAGGAAGCAGATCCTGAAACTGGGATTCTAAGATTGAGTTATCACACTGAAGTGGCTAATCACTGGTCCAGAGTTACATTTTTGGTGGCACCAGCAGAGAACTGTAATCTAATTAGCCAGAGCACCTAAACTTATGGAATGACTCTTATATAAACAATTATTAATGCTACTGATGCCAAATAAATAAATCTACAATGCCTTTACTTATTATTTTGACATTTTTTATTAATAGGGCTTCATGGACAGTAGAGATTCCCCTGGCATACATTACAAAGGTTTATCTTAATATTATACTGGAAATACCATGATTTGTGTTGTTATTCTTTTCTCTGAAATATATTTTCTTATCTAGCTCCCTTTAAGAATACAAGTAAAATTTTTATCATTTTAATCATCATTAAACATATGTATTTCAAACTATCTCTTTCTTCAGAATGATAAATTGATGGTGATACAATGCTTTAGTTTATATGATATAATATATACTTCTTTGTCTTCTATAGTAACATACAATAGGTACCTTATTCTCATTATTTTAAAGATGAAAAGAGAGAAATGCACTAGAATTATATGACTTTGTCAAGAATTCAGAATGTACCATTTCATCTCTAAATTCTAAGTTAAGAGGTACAGCTATTACTTATACAAAGACCACTGCTTTGAGCTTTGATGAAAACAAAGATTAAGATCCTGACTTTCTCAGACTTTAGTAAGAAAAATTAAAAGTAATTACTATGCAAAGTAAAACACAGTAAATGTGGTTTTAAGAATCCATTGTATAAAAATTTTTATTTTTAAAATATATTATTGTAAAACTAGAGCAAGAGAAAAATATTGTATAATTTTAATTATACACATGGAGAGGCAGGATTGGCTATAGTTGAAAAATATATTTGGCATCATTTATCCTTTGATGCTATATTCCTTTCCGACTGTTGTTATAATTACCACAAATTCAGTGACTTAACATAACACAAATTCAGCATCTTACAGTCAGAAGTTAACGGTTTAGACCTTATGGCGCTAAAAGCAAGATGTCAATAGGACTACCTCTCTGTGGAGGTTCTAGGAGAAAATCCATTCTTTGCCTTTTCCAACTTCTACAGTTTGGCCACATTCCTTGGCTCAAGGCTCCAATCTCTGCTTCTGACATCTGACTTTGACTTTCCCCTTCCCTTAAAAGGACCTTTTGATCTCCATCTCAAGAATCTTAATCACATCTGCTAAGTCCCTTCTGCCATGGAAGGTAACATATTCACAGGTTCTGGGCATAAGAACCTGGACGTCTTTGGCAGGGGTCATTATTCTGCCTACCCCATGTGCTCTCTCATCCCTTCACGTAATTCCACCCTACTTTTCCTTTATGCTTTCTCCTGTTTTTCAAAGACCACAGGAGTGCGGTGCTGCTCTACAAGAAGCACAAAGCGATCCTGGGTTCTGGACCTTTCCTAGCTTCCTCCTGGTCCTTAACAAAACTTAAGGGTCCTTACTCTAAGAAATACAGCCTACTATTTTTTTTTTATTTAACTTCATTTTGCTAAGAACACTTAACTTGACATCTACCCTCATACCAAACTTTATTTACAATACATTATTGTTGATTATAGGTACAATGTTGCACAGCAAATCTCTAGAGCTTATTCAACTTATTTAACTGAAACATTACGTTTGCTGTTTAGTAATTCCCTATTTTCCTTCCCCCCACTCCTGGCTATTGCCATTCCACTTTCTGATTCTATGAATTTGGGTATTTTAGATACCTCACACAAGTGGAATCATTCAGTATTTGGCTTTTTGTGGCAGGTTTATTTCACTTAGCTTATGTCTTCAAGGTTACTACAGTCTACTATTACCCTCATTTTGCAAATGAAGAATCTGAAGCACGGGGAGATTGAGTAATTTACTCAAGATAACATTAACATTCAAACATAGGTAGTCTAATGCTGCATGCAAACTGATAGCCCCCAACAGAGTAGTGGTCAATACATAGAAAAACTGTATATACTGGTTTTATATTATTGCCTCCCTTCATTAGACTGTTAACTCTGTGAAGGCAGGAACCTTTTATAGGCTGAATGAGTATCTTATTCATCTATTCAACATTTACCAAATATCCCAACGTATTCAAGTTCTTAATAAATGTTTACTGAATTATATAAAATGAAACGAAACAAAAAATAGTCCTCTTCACCAATCTTAGTCAAAGGAAAGGTTATTCAGACAAGCAAATTTTGCTAATATGTTACCCGAAGTAAATTACCTTAGAGAATTAAATTATCCTAAGCCAAACGGAATGCATATTTCTCATAAAGGTCCTTGAGAAATTTGTCAAATTAATCTTAGATGGTGGTAGTGAACTATTTTAGGCAAGGTTCAAATCTGCCTAGAAAAGTCCTCTCCATGTCAAGAAGGGAGAAGTCAGTAACATTTAAAAAACAGAAACAAAAAAACCTACAGGTCTAAAAACAATGTGTTAAATACATGTAAAAAACAATGCAGCCTAAATGCTGTCCCCAAGGTTTTAAGATACATTATCTGAACAGATGACAAGATATTTGTATTAACATAAAATCAAGACTCACAGATCCTAAAGATTTTAAAGAAACTGGGGCCTCATTCTAGATACCTATTCCTAAGAGCAGATCTTTTAATAGGAGAAGAAAGGAGCTCTGTTGTTAGGACTGGCCATTTTAAAGTTAAAAATATTATTACTTTCTTTAATGCTACTGATTTTAATATAAATATTCTCCTCATCTGTTTTAGTACTTTTAATGAGGTTTCCAAACTACAAAAGTATAGCTCACAAGAAAAAGAATTAAAGAATCAGAGACTATAGGCTAATGATGATTATGTAACCAAAATCTGGACAATACAATTTATGTTTCTAAATATTCAAACTGAGGGAAAAAAGCCATTGTTATAATGACAGTTTTGATTTACCAAAAACAAAAGACTAAATATAAAAATTTCAGAGTTTAAATTAGTAAATCCTCTTACTTTTAAGAGTGAATATAGATTATATTAATCTCCCATCACCTAATTATAAAACAATCTATTCTTCCCTTCAAAGTGTTACTGGGGTAGAATATTCATCTTTCAAATCAAAGTCAATAAAAAATATTTTTCAAGAAATTAATATATTACAAAACTGAAGTAGAGATAATTGCTTCAACTTGAAAATCTGATATGAGAAAAAACGGTCAAAAACTAAAATTCAGAAACCTTGAATATATTTTGTATTTAAAAGAACTAATGAGTGTTCTAACTAATTTGTAGTACTTTTGCATGCAACTAAATTTTAAAAGAATAATTACCCTGGTAAGTCCTGGTTCATCATCTTTAATGTTCCAAAATATTTTCCCAAGAAATGTGTCATACGTAATCAAATAAAAAGTCATGAATAAGATATAGGAAATAAAACATGTTTTTCAACTCACATTTTAAAGTGTGACACAGAAATAGAGACAAAAAGGATGAAAAGTAAAAATAGGTAAAATGAACGACATTTAGCATCCTAATCTCCTCTAGTTACCTTCTATAGTCAAATTTTTTAAAAAAAATCTATTGCCTTGATAATTTTTGTTGCCACTTAGTTTTAATATTCCATGTAGAAAAATGTTCTATCCATCATATTATCTTGAGTTTACAGGACTGAAGATTATAATTTTATGTTCACAATAAAAAAAAATCACTCTTAATTGGGCTAAATTTTGTTTCAGTTTTTTCATTAGAAACAGTTATCACCATGGCATAGTTTTCTAAAAAGAGATCTACATGTGGGAATTGATAATTAGGGGTAACATAGTTACTGTAGTGAAAATACAAATAATAAAAGTAAAATATAAATATAATCAATTTTATGTTACTTATGTTGCTATGTCACATATGCGTATGTCTAAATATGACATAATTATACTTAGAATTCCACAAATCATTTTAATGATTTTACACAGAAAATTGAGCTTTTCCTAAAAACAATCTGTTTTAATCAAATATACAATTATAATAAAAATCATCTACATAAATTATTATAAAGGTGAAAGTTGACTATCTCCAAATGGCTTTCCTATTCTAAAGCCATACCACAGAAATAACTGACATTTTACCACAGAAGAATATGAAAACTAGATTATGCATTTTACTGGTTATCACCTATCCAGTTTTACAAAATGTTTAGATGTTGTTTGGCTTAAAAACACAAAGCTGTTGCAAACCGATAACTTTTAAATTGAGTTTAATATTGAATATAAAATTATTAGATGAATTTCTGAAAAAACTTTGAAGGTACATACTAAAACATGCTTTCTTGATCTAGCCACTTTTCCATGTTATAGTCATTTGCCTGGTTTTAGCACCCTCTGCAGGTGAACCAATATTATACATGACTTATGTGTCATTAAAAGCAGTAAAATAGAACCTTTGTGGAAAGGGTATAATGAAGGTGATTAAACTGTGAAGAAATAAAATAAACAAATTACACTTTCTTCGTTCTATTTAGGAAAAACAAATACTGTCTGGAAGTTTATTATCTAATTTACTAAAACAACACAAAAGTGTGTGTTGTGTGCATGTGTCTTTGTATTTCAAGGATAAAATGCTACTCTCAACACGACCATGCTACTGACATACACGAAACAATAAAATGCAATGTTAAAAAATGTTACAATTTGAAGATCATGCCAAGAACACTCAAATGATAAATTACTTGAAAATAAAATGAAATTGTCAACTTACCATCTCTGTTGGACAACAAACATACCAGGCCATTGAGGCATGTATCAGTGACTTCTGAGATGTTGGTTGCACATCTGCCTATAGTTTGAATAGTGGCTGCTGCAAATTGTTTATCCTGGCTTTTCACATAGGTCTAGAAAATATCGTTTCAATTAGTTTATACTTTGGTACCATCAAGTGAACAAAAAGATATATTAAGTTTTGCCAAAAATATAAATCTTATAATATATAATATTCTCATTTATATGCACAACAGGTCCAACTAATGATTTAGCTTAATTTAATTTTGTTTTTTTTACTTAAAGAATGTGCCTAGGGAAGAGGCACATTTTCAAGCCAGGTTCATTCACCTGTGGCCACAGAGGCTTGTGACTCCAAAACAGATAGTGGGGAGCAGTCACCCAAAGACAGCAATTAGCTTAAGTGCAAGGTTGAAAGAGATGATGAGAACTCTCTCTTTGGAGGTTTCAGTTCATTTAACCAGCAGCATCTGTGAATCTATGAAAAAAAGGGTTGCTTTTTCAGAGACACTAAATCTAAAGTTGGGAGAAGAGGAGGAAAAGGACAAATATACTAATGACAAACATTTTCAAAATGGTATCTGAATGGTAGTAAAACTATGATAGCTACAATGAGCAGTATTTCAATAAAGACTTTAAAAATACTGTTTGTAACAAAATACCATACTTTTGAAAGAGATCTTCTTTAAAAGAATGTTTTAAAAACATACTGTAAACTATGTATTTATATAAACTTAAAAAGAAATCACTGTTTAACAACAGGAAGTTAAAAGATCTTTACAAAATTTAATACAGCCCTAAAGAATTTCACTTTGATTATAACTTTAATTTAAAAACTGAGCTTTTATTGTTTACAGAAATATACTTTAAATATGCATATCTATATTTATATATTATAATGTATGTAAACAAAATTTAAAATCCCATTTTCAACTGAATATTTATTTATTTATTTATTTTTTGGTCGGCTTTACTCCCAATGTGGGGCTTGAACTCATGACCTTGAAATCAACTGTCACATGCTCTACTGACTGAACCAGCCAAGGATCCCTCAACTGAATTTTTTTTTTTTAAAGATTTTATTTATTCATTTGACAGAGAGAGAGAGACAGCCAGCGAGAGAGGGAACACAAGCAGGGGGAGTGGGAGAGGAAGAAGCAGGCTCCCAGTGGAGGAGCCCGACGTGGGGCTCGATCCCAGAACGCCAGGATCATGCCCTGAGCTGAAGGCAGATGCCCAACGACTGAGCCACCCAGGAGCCCCCTCAACTGAAATTTTTTAAAAAAGATTCCCAACCTCAAATGAGACGTACGTAATGTAGAATTAGCATTATGGTTATTTAACATGCCAAAAAGGATGTACATTTAAATGGTGCCAAAATGACAAATGGAAGAGAAAATCTAAGGATATCTAAAACCATACAAATTTTGTGAGAACAGTACCAAGTACAGGATTAAATATTCAAGAAATAAATTACACAAATTCTCTTAGTTCCATGTAGGAAAGATCAATTGTATTTAAACCACTTCCCAGTTAATGACCTAATCTCCTCAATTAGGAAAAATAAGTCTTCGGAAAATTCTCTATTTTACTCATAAAGTTATTTTCATAAGTAAACTGTACACACCTATAAATATAACCCATAAACCACACAAATGAGGTACAAATACTGACAGTGATAAAAGTGGATACATAAAGAAAGAATAAGTCTAGCTGAACAATGGACCTTCTTGAAAATTCTGATATTAACTGAAATGGCTGGATCACCAATAGTTTGAAATAGGTCCAATGTGTCACCTCTGTATAACTAAACAATGCCATAAAATTGCCTGAGATTCACTGCCTACATCCCCAGTAAACTTGACCTAAGCTGGAAGTTGATAGCAAAAGGACACCCAAACAGATTACCTACAATAAGAAAAGGGACAAACAGAAACAATGAGACACAAATTAAAAAATAAAAAAAAAATAAAATAAAAGCAAACTTTTAAAAATGAAGTAAAAATGAAATCCAAGCAATGTTCTATAGCTATGAATTACTGGATAAAAACTTGAGATACTCTATTTTCTGGCATATATAAATATAAGATGACTGGGTATCCAAAACATCCTAATTTTTTGAATTATTTATTTACTTTGGGGGGGCAGAGTGAGAAAGAGAGAGAGAATCTTAAGCAGACTCCACACCCAGTGCGGAGCCCAAAAATGGGGCTCCATCTCACAACCCTAAAATCATGACCTTAGCCAAAATCAAGAGTTGGATGCTTAACCAACTGAGTCACCCAGGCACCCCAAAGCATCCTAATTTTACAAGGAATTCTTCTAGAAAAATACATGGCATGAAAGTACAGCAACTCCAGTTATAAAATTACAAATTATGGACATACTATAATATTCTACTACTCCTGTTAAAAGTATAAGATCACACAGTTAAAAAAAAATACAATATCGATTTAGTTAAAAGGAAATTTAATATGGGTATACAGGAGGATTATAGTAACAAAATAAATAAAATCTGTAAAAGTTGGGAGTTAACAAAAATTGTGATTTGCATGTAGCATGTGGTATATTTTTACTAAGAGAACTGCTGATGAGGTACAAAATTCATAAAACTGATATTAGGTTTTCTATTGCTATCCTCTACCACTAAGTCTCCAGAGTTGACTCCTCCATCTTAAAGGGCATATATCCATGAGATAATTTTTGGATAATATTTTTTAAGGGTGTGTAGCTGGGAGGCACCTCATCCATAAGCATTAAGGATTTTAAAAAGTACAACAAAACAAAACAAAAACAATGATAAAAACATCATGATAGGAGCAATTTTAGACTAAAAATACAACAAAACAAAAAAACAATGATAAAAACATCATGATAGGAGCAATTTTAGACTAAAAATACATACAAAAATACTATCTGAAAGAGTGATTGGTCAATTTCAATTAAACAGGACAACCAGATAAGAAGTGAAGCCACTTTCAGGAATGCAGAGTATGGAATGGACTAGTGATGATGACAGCACAGAGACACAGAATCCTTACCAGTAACATAATTAAAACAAACAAACAAACAAACAAACAAACAAACAGTTATAATCCAGTCTTTCAAATTCTATGAAAACATGAAAGGGACTACTATTTCATTTCCCTTAAGTTTTAAATTTCTAGTTAATGTTTATTCATGAAAATGTATAAATTTCTTAGTTCTCAATCTTGTCCCAAATCACTGTTTAACAAATTACCTATCTGTAAATTGAAAAAGATGTATATATGACTGTAAACCAAACAAATGTTTCAGAAGTTATTTTATAATCAGCACTGTATACGAACCTGAAATTCTCGGAGAAGAGTTGATATGTTGGCTTCATTTGCCAAGTTTGTCAAAATTTCAAGCTACAGTAGAAAAAAGAGACAGTAGCATTGTAAAACACACACAAAAAAAGGATTAATAAAGACCAGGCATTTAATAGAAAGGTAATTTTTGTTTTTAAAAAGTGACACTGTTAGAAATGTCATGAGGCATTATACCCTTCTGGTAAATTTTGTCTTCCTACATCTCCAAAAAGAGAACAGGTAATTACATATGCTTAAAAAACAATTAGGAAAAAGAGAATCCTACATCTTCCCTGTTTGTCCCAACTTTACAATTTATATCAAATTAACCTAAACAATTTAAGGTAGTTTGGCACTTTTTTTCCTTTATTAATAAGGTTAGAAAACAACTTGCCCTCCATGTAATACCTGTGTTTTCTAGATACCAATTCTTTTGATTTGTTCTCATTCATCCTACCATCCCAAATATTTGGACATTTTAATTCTCTCTTCCGGATTCAGAGTTTTAAGAATATGCAATTAAAAGTCTATCTCCAATAGGCTCACTAAAAAAATTTCAGTTCTTCCTCATAAAAAAATATTCAAATAATCTGAACGAAAGCATAAAAAAGGAAAAATGAACAGAGAACAGAAGGGACAAATAGAAAACAAAACACAAGATGTATGTGTGGTGTATATATATATATATATATATATATATATATATACACACAGCCATATCAGTAATTATATTAAAAATAAATGGTCTAAACACTCCAATTAAAAGGGATAGATTGTAGAAGTTCTTTATATATTTTGAGTATGAGTCATTTTTTGGATATATGTACTGGGAATATTTTTTCCCCAGATTACCGCTTCACTTTGCATTTTATTTTGATGAAAACATTTTCATTCTTCATATAATTTTTAAAAAACAATTTCATATAGAAAGGGTAAAAAGAACTATTTTGAGCTGAGTCACTGGAGAGTTGCCAATCTGACACCACATCGTCCCAAAAGCTTCTGCATATATCCCCTACAAACAAGGACATTGTCCTACAGAACACAATAGAATCAAGAAAATCAAGAAATTAACGCTTATACATACATCCATACAATCATCACTCCCATTTAAGTTTCATTAATTATCTCAATCATATATAATAAAAGGATCCAATTCAATATCAGATATTGTACTCAATAGTTTTATCTTTAGTCTCCTTTGGCCTGAAAGTTTCTCAATCTTTCTTTTGACCTTCTCAATCTTGACATTTTTGATAACTGCAAACCACTTATTTTCTAAAACATCCTACAATTTGGAAGTGTATTAGATTTCCTTATGATTAAACCCAGTTTCTATGTGAATAACCAATCATCCCAATATATGCTGAAAGTCCATCCTTTCCACACTGGTTTGTAAGGTCTCCTCTATTATATAGTACATCTTCATATACATGGATGTTTCCACGGTTTCTATTCTACCCCACTTATTTTTCTGTCTAAATATCATTGTTCTAATTATAATAACTTTATATCCCTATGTTCTCTAATGTAGTTATTATTCCCTCCCTGAACACAAACTCTTTCATCATCTCTGTTAGCACAAATTCTTTTCTCCTACTCCCAACCCTACATCCACCTCCCATTCAATCTACCAACCAAGAACAAAAAAATTCGCAAAAATATTATTCTTTTAAGATCTAGTCACACATCAACTTTTCCACGAGTCTTTCCTAAATCCTAGGGAATTAACCCCATTTTTCTGTTCTGCACAGTACTCAATTCAAATCTCTAAAATATCACTTGAAAACCACATAGTGCTGAAATTATCTGTTTGTCTCTCTGTCCAGTATACGATGGGTTATTCAAGGTGCAGGTAGCACATATAAACTTTGTATTATTAGGATGCAGCAGTAACTGGATATAATAATTAAGTTCAGAAAGCATAAAGAAAATCCCTAAATGTATATCCATGTTTTTGAAAAAGCAGATCTCCATTTTGCAGATGCTAGAAGCTACAAGCAGTATCTTCAAAGTAAAGATGTACTAAGGGTACCTGAAAAATAAAAGCATGTGTACCTTCAGTGTCTTGATCATAGTTGGATCAGTTGACCGAACATAGAAACTCTTCAGATAAGGTTCAAACATACCCTAGATTATAAAAAGAAATATATAAATACATTTATGGTACTAATGCATTCATTTCTCTCTTGAATTATGTGTTCACAATTTACATACCTTTCTTTGAATTGACATAGTTGCTATATTCTGTAGGACAATATACTGTACTTCCCTAAAAATTAAAGGAGAATTTTCACTGGATATATTTTCCAATTAAGTACCTTTATGTAAACAGTATATTAAAAAAATCAAAACAGTAAGTTTCATACTGAATTCAAATATTAAAAAGTTTTTAGTAAATTTTAGATATTTATGTCTTCTTTTTAAACACATTTTCCTATAAACTACTACTAAGTAAGATTTGATTCATCATGAGGAAAAGTTAAAACCTATTTTACAATACTGTATTCCTAAGATATAAAGCCAATACTACAGCTGCTCTGAACACATGCAAGGAAGGTATTCTTAGGGCTAACAGAATAAACATGACCATAGCATTAACACAAACTCTTGATTAGATGCTCATTGTGTTACTCAGTTCTAACCAGAGTGAAAACACAGATTCAAAAAAAAAAAAAAGAAGAAGTCGTGTTCTTTTATGTCCAAATATCTAAAAAATGAAGGTAGAAGTGACTCTGGTATAAAGCTTCATGTGAAAGATGCATTCCAGAATCTTCTGATAACCTTTGAACTAGTTACAGAAAAGAAAAATTACTGAGCTGAGAAAAAGGAAAAGAATGACCATGTATAGAGACAAGAAAGATTAGGAACACAAAGGATCTCACTAAGGAATGGCAAAAGTCAGTCTAGGGCTAATTTGCTGTGGCACTAAGGTCATGTTACAGACAAAAACATGCATCTTTTCCACCCAACTCTATTAGCAGAAGTAAGCACTCAATGAAAGAAACTTTTAATTTAAAATAACTAATTATAACAAAATATTCAGGGTAAGCTAAATAGCTGAAACTATGTTATAATCCTAAAACACAGAAAACAAAACAATGACAAAAATCTGATCTTAGGGGCGTCTGGGTGGCTCAGTCATTAAGCGTCTGCCTTCAGCTCAGGGCATGATCCCAGAGTCCTGGGATCGAGCCTTGCATCCTCGCATCGGGCTCCCTGCTCTGCTGGGAGCTTGCTTCTTCCTCTCCCACTCCCCCTGCTTGTGTTCCCTCTCTCGCTGGCTGTCTCTCTCTCTCTGTCAAATAAATAAATAAATAAAATCTTAAAAAAAAAAATCTGATCTTAAACCTTGTCAAAATATTTTCAATCTCTTTGAGCTTGAGTTTAAAAGAAATTTTATATTTATCATGAACTTAGAGATAAATTATATAAAGGCTTGTATGATGATTCCTTAAGTATGAAATCTTACAGATAGAACACAGAGTCATGTAATAAATGTCTGAAAGACAGATTACATTTGTTCAAACATTACTTTTGAAGGAATACAAAAGAAAAAACAAAATCATGTCCTACCTATTACTACGAAGTAAACGCACCAGTGATTTAGAAATAATGCCAACTTCAGATTTTGGTGATATGTGCCAATACAGCTGAGCAACTGCCATAACCACCTAAAAGATAAAGTATGAAAACAGTAAGAACATTTAACATGGGAGCAATTTACAGTTTCCAAGTACATTCTCACATATTGTTCACTCCTACAAAATTCCTGTGAAGATGAATATCCTGCTACCCTGTAAAGCAGGCTGAACAGTGTCCTCCCAAGAATTTGTAACTACCCTCAGAATGTGACCTTACCCAGATAAAAGTCTTTGCAGATATTATTAAGGTAATGATGGAGATGAGATCACACTGGATTAGGGTGGGCCCCAAATCCAATGAGTGTCCTTATAAAAGACAGAAAAGAACACACAGGGACACAGAGAAGGCAGTGTAAAGATGGAGGCGGAGACTGGAGTGATGAATCTATAAGCCATTGAGTGTGGAACTGCTGGCAACCACTATAAACTAGCGAAAAGCAGTTTCTTCCTAAAGCCACCAAAAGGAGGCAACCCTTTGATGCCTTGATTTTGGACTTCCACTTTCTCACCGAAAAGTGAGAAAATACATTTGTTTTGTTTTTTTTTAAAGATTTTATTTATTTATTTGACAGAAAGAGAGACAGTCAGCGAGAGAGGGAACACAAGCAGGGGGAGTGGGAGAGGAAAAAGCAGGCTCCCAGCGGAGCAGGGAGCTTGATGCGGGGCTCAATCCCAGAACCCTGGGATCATGCCCTGAGCCAAAGGCAGACGCTTAACGACTGAGCCACCCAGGCGCCCCCATTTCTGTCATTTTAATTCACCTGGTTTGTGGTAATTTGTTATGACAGCCCCAGGAAACTAATACATTCTCAGAAAAGAAAATAGATGTTATCAGAAAACAGATGTTAAATGAACTACCCAAAGTCTGCCAGTCAGTACACAGCAAAGCTTTACATAACACTCCAAACCCCATACTCTTCTGCTGTTGCTCTGAGATTGGGAATATTTTGAAAGTTGTAAGTATGCCTTTCCAAATGAAGCCCAGATACTTTTGGAAAAGTAATAAGTTGAAAATTTTAAAAATCAGTACATTAAAATTATAATTAAATGAACTCTATTAAAACAATTCCTCTAAAACAGCACCATTTGAAGTAATTTTTTTTTTTCAAAATACAGAACCTTAAAAAGTCTTTGCTTCAAAGCCATTATAAGGGTGATGAGAACTTCTGTCATACAATATAAGAGTACTGTTTCCCCTACATGCCTCTACACTTAGATCCAGAAATCAAAAGTCCAAACTGAAAAGTGATCCAATGCAGAGTTTCATGTGTGACAAATGCAAAGAGAGTTTAAAAAAACAAACAAACAGGGGTGCCTGGGTGGCACAGCGGTTAAGCGTCTGCCTTCGGCTCAGGGCGTGATCCCGGCGTTCTGGGATCGAGCCCCACATCAGGCTCTTCTGCTATGAGCCTGCTTCTTCCTCTCCCACTCCCCCTGCTTGTGTTCTCTCTCTCACTGGCTGTCTCTATCTCTGTCGAATAAATAAATTTAAAAAATCTTTAAAACAAAAAACAAAAAAACCAAACAAAAACAAAAAACCTTTTTTTCCCACAGAGTCCCAAATTTACTGTTGTTTGGCACTTTGTTATACTTTTTTTTTTTTTTACAACGCTGATTTATAGCTTTCAGATATTACTTGAGAATTTGAGGAATTTAAGGATATTTTATTTCTTCACTTGTGATCCACAAATACACTGTAATTACAGAACAAACTCTCCTAAATTTAAAGTCTTATAAAATAAGGGCTCCTGGGTGGCTCTGTCGGTTAAGCGTCTGCCTTTGGCTCAGGTTGTGATCTCAGGATCCTGGGATTGAGCCCCACGCCAGGCTCCCTGCTCAACAGGGAGTCTGCTTCTCCTTCTACCCCTCCCCCCATCTCATGCTCACGTGCGTGCACTCTCTCTCTCTCTCATAAATAAAACTATTTTTTAAATGTTGAAGAAAATAAAAAATAAAATCTTATAAAATAAAATCTCTATGACTGACTTAATCTACAAGTAGGTGATTGTCATTTTTATAAATATTAAAGTATACAGTTGGCTAATAAGTATTAGTATAAATAGAAAAGAAAGTGAAACTTAATTGTATTGTATTTTACAGAAATTAATTAAGCCCTTTTCTATTAAAAGTAGTTCAATGCTACTGGCAAGAAGGTAAACTGTACTTTCTGTATATGTCAATGCTTTTAAGATTCTAGATGCCACTCAGTATGTCATCTCTTCTAATGTATTAATTAGGACACTCCCTCAATCCCACAAGGGGTACATACTTTTCATTTCCCCTAGTATTTACAAACCTAAAAATTTAAGGTTTCTTCCATAACCAGAATTTGAAATTTATAGTCTAATTTGTAAAAGCCAAGAGGGAAGCTCCCGTATCTCCTAAGTCCAAAATGACTGAAATATACAAATAGATAGGCCTTCTACAGTTAAATAATGTGCATTCATGATAAAGTATATCCTATAAGCACTTTTCTATTCCTACCCACTCATATCACTATCACCTCATCTACATTGTTAGAACAGCCTCCCAACACTGCCGCCAATGCCCCCCATCTCCAATTTGATCTACACAGCACTGACCAAGTTTCCTGAAAAAAATTCTCAATGTCTCTCCTTAAACTGTAAGGCTAAAAGAAGGAAATCTACTCACAATCCTTCAAAAGTCAACCTTTATATGTATTTACCAGCATCAAATTAGCAGCATACCAAGATATATTGGGACAAAAAAAACCTACCTCTATTTGGTACACAATCAAATAAGTAGGGAATCAAAACATACTGGGAAAAAAATACAAACTACTTCTATTTGTTTCACCATTCAAGAACATTTTGATAAGTATTTAGACTATAAAATCAATTCCCAAGACAAAGATAAATAAATAGTGAGTCAATTATAAAGACAGTTTTAGGTGCAAGTTACAGCTACTTAAATACAATCTGGCCAGGATGGGCTCACTGACATATAACCACATTTTACAACATTAGTAAAATAGCATTTTTTAAATTACTGTGTATGGTTATTTAATAATGATATAGAGACTAAATTATCAGGTATAAGATTAAAACTTGTGCTAATTACTAAGATACATAGACAAAGCTCTAGGCTCTGAATTTGCAGGCATCAGAAAACTTAAAATAATTCAAGTAAAATTTCACATTTTCAAAGTTTTTATTAATTGAACAGAACAATTCATTAACAATATTTTTTTAATTAAAAATACTAAGAAAATGTTTTACTTGACTCCATCAAATGTTTAGATATAACTTTCAGTTAACAGGTAACACACAGGACAGAAGAAAAAATTAGACAGCACTATAAAAGTAAGCAAAGAGAAAACCCAGAAGAACATTCTGCAAGACTTGAGAAGTTTAAGAGCTATAATAACCAGGTACTATAGATACTGGTTTAGATCACCCATTTATAAAAGATAAATTAAAATAAATAGGTATTAAATGAGATGAAATTTTATTGAAATAGAGGGGACTGACTAGGGAAAAAAAGATTTAAAAAGTGCTACATACAGTATGATTTTTACCTTGGCTTAAAAAATATGTATGTGTAAACAAACACACGTGAATATATGTATATTTATGCAGAAAAAGGGTCTGGAAGAAAATGCATCAAGATACAACAGTGATTTCTGAGTGATGGGAATATGATGTTTTAACTTATTTAAGTTTTGCTAGTCCCTATTTCTTCATTTTTATTGTGCACACGTATTCTTCTGAAATATAAAGTGTATTTAAAACAAAAAGATGTAAAGCAAAAGAAAACAAACTCAGGACTATTCCTACCAGTTAAAATTTATTAAGTATGTGGCATTATGCTAGACGCTTTCTTCATGTGCTAGTCCCTTAAAAACTCTTACCAAGTTCATATGAATATTATGGACTGATAGCAGATTAAATATTCTCAATTACAACCAAGTAACAGAGAAATATGCACAGTCTTCCAATCCAATGAGAAACAACTTGAGCTCATATCTTAGGAAAAGCCAAATAACAAAACCACAAAAAAGTAAATGAAGTCCAGTAGGCATGTAACTACCAAACCAAGTAATCTCATCGAAACCTGATTTTTTGGTGTATGATCAAATAAGCAAACAAATATTCCATTAGCACACTGAAAAACTGATTACTGAACTTCTATACTTTTAACCACTGTTTAAAAAAAAATCCATAAATTATTTCTTGTTTTAACATACCGCTGCATTCCTGCTCTGAAGCAAAGGCTTTGTATTCCGAATTAAAAGTCTATGGTCTGGATCCATAGTATATGGCTTCTTCCTTTGGTCAGTCTTTTCCTTCTGTTCATCATCGGATTCATAGAAATTCTTTTCATTGTCTTCTAAACCATCATCCTGTAAGAAATATAACGAAAACTTTCTTTTTAATATCTACAATCATGATAGTATTTTACTGCAGAATACTACTGTTGGAAGGAATTTGAAAATATTATGCTACCTGTATGTATAAAAGAAAGGCCCTGCTCTTTCTCATGTTTTATAACAACATAACTGTCCTTTAGTGCTATAGATAATACTTCTTTTATATTACATAATAAACCTCTGAAAATATTAAATCCCCATAGACATATCCATAGCTGACCAAAGGCAAAACTTGACCATGAGACTCTAACAAAGCCTATAACGGAAGATTACCTAAAACCTGAGAACTATTTCTATACATTATCAGTCACTTTGTAACTGGATCAAAGAGTCCTGTTTCAACTGCAGTATGCATAAAGGAAATCATAATAAAACTTGACAGGTTAAAAACTAGTGATTAAGTACATCCCTGTGTTGTCAAGAAAGACTCAGTTTGATACTTAGTATATATCCACAGGGGTTGACTCTATATTTTTGCTTTGTACTTTTAATTTGAATTCATTGTTTTTTCTAACAATAAAATCTGCCTACAGGCATTTAGTGTTAAAAATAAACAGAAAGCATATGAAGACAATAATTTCTGCCTAGATCCAACTCAAGGACTGTTCAGAGGTAATTTTTGTTACTAAGTACCTGAAACACACTTTTCACTTCTGAAAAGATGGAGTGGATGTACTTTTCCCTATTCCTCTACGTACAGTTAGAAACTGGAGACATTATATATAAAATAAACTTAAGTAAGGAAAGGCAGAGAAGAAAGACTGGATGTGGATCTTAGGACCCAAAGAATGAAACAACAGAAGTTCCCTGGGTTTTCATGTTTACCACATATATCAAAGACTGAGAAACTGAGTACTAGAGAAGCTGATAAGCCAAAAACACCAAGCACAAATAAAATAAACCCTCCAAAACCCTACTCTCTGTAGCCAAAAGGACCAAGAAAAAGAAAATCTAGCAGGACATTTTTTTAGAAAATAACTACTCTAGGGCAGCTACCAACAGAGAAAAAAAACTAAGGCCTCATTCCTACCCCACGAGCAAAGGCTGATGTGGGAGCCTAGACTTCCAACCTCCCCATGCTGTAATGAGATGCCTCAATCATCCCACTAGTGATGTCAGAAAAGGCTACCATAGCCAAGACTTTAACTCCCACCAGGAGATCACACAGCACCTCCATGGGGTCAATGAAGACAAAGTGGGTGAGGGGGGGGGGAGAGATTTGCACATCTAAGTTGGCCCATCAAAAACAAAGTGACCTTATCCCTCCCTGCTGAGCTACTGTAAGAAAAGACTGAGTGGGCACTCAAGACTTACAGCAGCACCACCCAGTGGTAACAATGACACTAGTGGAGGAAACATGTGGAACAGCAATGAGGCATTTCTACCCCCCGCCCCCAAGCCTGACAGCTATCAGGACAGAATTACTGGGGAGCCAGAAATCCCACATTCACCCACAGGAACAGTGAATACAACCTCCCTGAGGTGTCAATGGAAGCTGAGTGGGGAAACTGGACTTCTACCATGACCTGTTAGTAATGAGGCAGCATGCACCCCACCTTTTCCTAATGGAGTGGTATCAAACAAACCCAGCTAAAACAGAAGATCTGAATAAAATCTAGAATCTCATAATATCCAAAATGTCCAGGTTTCAATAAAAATTACTCATCATTCCAAGAACAAGGAACATCTAAAACTGGATGAAAAAAGATAACCAGCAGCTGCCAACACTAAAACAACAGGAATGTTAGAATTATCTGATTAAGATTTTACAGCAGCTATCATAAAAATGCTTCAATGAGCCACAAGGAACATCCTTGAAATAAATGGGAAAAACAGAAGGTCTCAGTCAAGAGTTACAGTCTTAAGAAAGAAACAATATGCTAAAAAAGACCAAACACAAATGTTACAACTGAAAAATACGAGAATCAAAATTAAACAATGACTGAGATCAAAAGCAGTATTAAGGGGCAAGGAAATCATCCGTGATCTGAACCATAATAAAACAGAAACTGCCCATTCTGAACAACAGTGAAAAAACAGACTAAGGACAAAGAAAAAAACAAAAACAAAAAGAAAAACATCCCCCCCCAAAAAAACCCATTTTAAAAAAATTATTCTTAAAACAGCATGTGAATCTACAGTTATCTTATATTAAAAAGTTTGATTAAATAAATTAAGGAGAAAAAAATCAATAAATTCTTTCTCTTTCTTTCCTTCCTTCCTTCCTTCTTTCTTCCTTCCTTCCTTCCTTCCTTCCTCCCTCCCTCCCTCTCTCTCTCCCTTTCTTCCTTTCTTTCTTTCTTTCTTTCTTCCTCTCTTTCTTTCTCTCTTTCCTTCTTTCCTTCTCTCTTTCAGGCTCCACACCCAGACTGGAGCCCAAAATGGGGCTTGAACTCACGACCCTGAGATGGAGACCTGAGCTGAGATCAAGAATCAGATGCTTAAGTGATGGTGCACCCAGGTGCCCCAAAGCAATAAATTATTTAAAAGCTATTTGTATATATTTATTCATTGTTACAATAATAAAAGAAACGATCTTAAATGTTATAGGTTAATATCACTTAATGAAGTATTTTTCCTTTGCTAAATGTGTACAGGTAATATACAATCTTTACCTAATTCTTGACTTAAATAGCACTGAAAATACCCTTCAACAAAAATATGACTATTAGGTTTTCTAGACGTAAGGATAACATTATCTCAATGTTTTTAAAATCCATAATAAAAAAAATCTTAAAGTCTCCAAACAGAAAAAACACAAAATTTACACTCTTTGGAAACAAAAGGAATTTTTAAAAATACCCACCTTCAAAAGTAAACTAGAAATTACAACATTATCATCTTCCCTTGAATGCATAATTCAAAATAAACTACATCAACACAGGATTTAGGGGTACTAAGCCCTACACAGTTGAAAATCTGAATAGAACTTTGACTCCCGCAAAACTTAACTACTAATAGCCTATGTGGTTAATGGAAGCCTTACTGATAACATAAACAATCGATTAACATACACTTTGTATGTTATGTGTATTACACACTGAATCCTTACAATGAAGTTAACTAGAGAAAAGAAAATCCTAAGAAAATATATCTACAGTACTATACTGTATTTATTGAAAAAAAATCTATGTATATGTGACCTGCACCGTTCAAATCTGTGTTGTTCAAGGTTCAACTGTACTTGTCTCCCAATCCTTTAAAGAAAAAAAAAAAGGACTATAATTGAGATACTTTTTTTTTTAACTTTTATTTGCATTTATTTTATGCAGTATTTACTCCTGGGCCATAAGTTTTTGTTTTTTCAGCTTCTTCTGGGATATCTTTTCCTTCTGTGCAACCTCTTATTCTGGTTTAGGAACAGCCTGCTCTTTTTCAGTAAGGATCATCTCAGTGTGGCAGGGAGAACTCATGTACGGGTTAATCCAAACAAGAGCCCTCTAAGTTCTATGACCCATCTGGGGGGCTTTGTTCACCAGAGAATCAACATCTGAACCCTTAAGTTTAATATTACTCTCTGCATTTTTAAGCATGTACAATAAAAATTCAGCACTCTTTTTGGGTCACTGACCCTGTGTCCAGGCCCACTATTGGGCCTGGCACATTGACCAACTCCACCATTGTAGCGATGGAATGGCACACATTGCTTCTGCAAAGTGACATTTTTCAGATACTCGGTAGCTTTTCAAATGTATACTCTTGATGGCCTGGGCAGTTTCACGTGTATTCTTAAAGTGAATACAAAGATGTGACCTCTTGCTTTACATGATTTTGTATGGTTTTCTGGGTCACGTAAATAGTGAACCATTTTCAGAGATCACCTCAGCCCGTTTATAGGAAGAAATGATAACACTCTTACAACAAGGCCAGACTTCAATGACTATTCCTTTATGGAGCTCCAGGCCAAACTGATTCTATTACATGCGTTAGTAAACTAATAAAAAGATACCCAAACAATCACATTCTCTAAGCACGAGCACTCTCCTACAATCTTTAGTCAACTTTAATCAAACAAATGTTCAAACTGAAACTGATATATGATGAAACTGCTGTGTTAACACAATCTAACTAGCAAAATCCTCAAATGCACATAAAAAGCTACTCACTAAGCATTCATTTATTCATTCCATTTCTCCTTCATTAACACACTTTATTAAAGTTCAATTATATTATTTTAATAAAAGACACTTGAATTGCTTAATTAATTAATAAATGAAGGGCTGATGTGTTTATGAGGTTAATGAATGAGATAAGGCTTCCACACAGAATGGGAACCAATCTCCAATAACTTATATCTGACTCTGTGTTGCTGCTGGCTCTATTTTTCACAGGTTTTCAATCCATCAGAACAGCCAACAGCCCAAACAGAATGGAAGCCAGGTATATACAACCCAAATAGGTATATACCACATCATACTACTTCCGTAACAGTGCTGGCTGGCAAATTACTTGACTTCTCCTTGTCTTAATCTACTCATCTGTGAAAGTGAATAAAAGTATCTATATCAAAAGTATTTATAAAGACTGATTACTTTACTGGAGGTACTAGGCACCTCGTGCCTATTAAATACTCAAATAGTAGCTATTACCACTGCTTTTATTAAGAAATTTTCGTTCTAAAAACCACATAATAGAAATCATTAATTTACCTCAAATCAAATATCCCTAGTTTCCATATATAAACAAAAGTTTACCTCTAAAATTTCCCTCCAAAAAGAAATTGTCTCATCTTTGAGAATTTGCAAATGTACAATGAGGCTCTTGTACAACTGCTTCATTTTGACCATGATGTACTGTTTGGAGAACTCATTACAGTGAAACAACTTTAATCAATGCTATTTATAGGTGCTTAAAAGAAGTCCCAAACTCCAGTGACAAAAATGTCATTATAAATAAAGACTTTAAAGGTCACTTTTTTAAAACAGGTAATATAGGATTATAGAGTTCTGCTTCCAGTAATAGGTAAATAGACAATTTGAAATAAACCCTTCTAGTGAGAACCAGAAAAGCTAGGGAGAAAACATGAAACATATCTGAAGGCACTAACTAGCTAAAAGAACAGTGATGAATTCTGTAGGCAGGACCCAGAAGTGGTACACCTAGAAATCTGACTGAAATTTGCAATTGCTTTCCCCTAAAAACATGTGCTATTACCTAACAGTAGTGTGAGAGGCCTATAATCTGAGCAGAGCTTTCAACAGATTCACAAAAAAAGAAACAAAAACTAGACATGAAGATCCACCAAAAAGCAAAATTCCAACTGACTCTCCCAGTCTTGAGTTTTAAAGCTGAGAATCTTAAAAAATAAATCAAGTAAATAAATAAAAGCAAGCGTTTTAGGGAATAAGATGCTAAAATTAAAGCCCAACTCTTAATCATCTCAATCCATACCTGAAATTAAAGCCCAACTCTTAATTATCTCAATCCATACCTGAGGTGACAAAGTGAATCTGATTATTGATACCCTTACCTAGTAATATTCCACAAGCAAAAAAAAAATCCAACAACCAAAGCTTCAAATTAGTTCAACAACTTGTTATAAAGTAAAGAAGGAAAAGAAGGGAAGAAGAAAGAAAATGCAGTATCATTAAGAGTAAGGATTCAGTTTCCATTTCAAAAGGCAAACAGGTATTAAGTGGAAAGTGGCAAAAAAGGGGCTTCTGAAATGTATCTGTAATTTCTGCTTCCTACTCTGAGTACTCATTACATACGTATATTCATTTCATGAAAACTCCCCAATAAAGTCATTTGCTCCTGCAACATGTACATTATATATTTCTACTTCAATAAAAACTTTAAAAAATATGCATATAAGAAAAGACACAATGATGTGAATACAAGTCCAGAAAAAAACACAAATAAAGAGAAGCTAGATAATAGGGATAAAAGGCAAAAATTTAACATGGACTGTAAAATAACTAATATGTTCAAGGAATTACATGGATAAGATCAAGCTTTTGGAAAGGAATTTAACACTATTAGTTTTCATAAAAAGTGACATTCACTTTTTAATATCATTTAATATAAGGTGTTATAACCAGCAACCACTTATAGTTAATACAGTAACCTTCTGAAATTAGACTTTGACTAATTTTACATGTCATAATTTAGATCGACAAAGAGAAAATTTGTGCTTAGAGGTAATAGTCCAGATAATAAACTTTAATATACTTCCATGTGTACTTGAAAGCAGTATGTGGAAATATTTTGTTTTTTAATAACATACCTTTAAGGGAAAAAAAACCCTATTATTTTCCAAAATAAAACATTTAGTTAGAAGAGTGGCACTGGCTTGTTTTTCGAGTATAGTATAGTTGAAACACAACATTACATTAGTTTCAGGTGTACAACATAGTGTTCAGACAAGTTTATACATTATGCTACCCTCACTACAATTAAAGCTACCATCCATCACCATATATCGCTATTATAATATCACCGACTATATTCCCTATGCTGTGTCTTTTATTTCCACTACTCACTCATTCCATAACTGGAAACCTGTATCTCACACTCCTCTTCACACATTTTCCCCATGTTCCCTCCTCCCTCCTCTCCTCTGGCAACCATCAGTTTGTTCTCTGTATTTATAAGCCTGATTCTACTTTTTCTGTTTCCTCAATTTTCTAAAATTCCAAATATGAATGAAATCATAGAGTATTTATCTTTCTCAACCTGATTTATTTCACTTGGCATAATACTCTCTAGGTCCATCCGTGTTGTCACAAATGGAATGATCTTTTTGGGGGAGGGGAGGGTCAGAGAAAGAGAGAAGAGAATCTTAAGCAGACTTTCACACCCAGCATGGAGCCTGACATGAGCACGATCTCACAATCCTGAGATCATAACCTGAGCCGAAATCAAGAGTCAGATGGTTAACTGACTGAGCCACCCAAGCACCCATGATCTCATCTTTTTAAAGACTGTGTAATATTACTATGTGTCTGTGTGTACATATCCTTGTCCATTCATCTATCAATGAACCCTTAGGTTGCTTCCATGTCTTGGCTATTGTAAATAATGCTACAATAAATACAGGGGTGCACGTATCTTTCTGAATTAGTGTTTTCATTTTCCTCGGGTAAATACCCAGTAGTGGAATTACTGGATTACATGGTATTTCTATTTTTAAATTTTTAGTGAAACTGCCTAATTTTTATAAGTTATTCTGTACCTTCTAATATTTCTTATCTAAAAACTGATAATAATGTAGTCTCAAATTATTTAATACATTCATGAATTTGGAACTAAGTAGAAAGGCCTCTTCTATATAGCTGAGATAGTTATTATGAAGCCTTTAAAAATTATTCTAAATATAAAGTCCTTATTCAGAGTATACTATATATATATAATTTTAACCATCTTAATAGTCTGGTTTCCTGATATACAGATAATAAAAAGTAAAACTTAAAAAGAAAAAAGAAAATATTATGTTATATCTCTCATTCTCTGTCAAGGTGCCGAAAAATAGAAATGCATTTTAGATGTGTTTACATCAATAAGGTAAAAAAAAAAAAACATTTGTTATATATATTATGTCTATTGAGCCTGGAGAAATGAGGCATTACCATACATAGGGTTTCTAATGGATATTAATTAAATCACTTTATATTGTGGTTTACGCTGGTGATTTTTCAAACCACACGGTCATCGAGTAATGTCACCTTTACTTCAATAAGTTACTGATATGACTATTACAAAAAATAGATATATTTCAAAGAAATCTGACTGATATAAAAAAACCAATAATCCTTTAAAACCTGCTCTTTTGCACCTTGGGAAAATGGATGGTTCTAAAGCAAAGGGAAGTAAAAAATAATTTAAACAAACTCCCTAAGGCTAAAGCTGAAAAATTTGGTCAACAAATTAAATAATAATAGTATTAGTTTACAACCCAAAGAATAAAATAAGTATCTCCATGCCCATAGTTATACAAACAAATAACTAAAAAGATAAATAAGTAAGAAAGAAAAGCCAGGTCCATCTTATAGAAGAATTCCAAATAACACCTATGCTAATATCATGCAAATATGCACTGGAGGCTTAAAATGTATTTCTTTGAGAGCACGTAGGTTATGTGTATCTCAAACAACCCAAGCAGAATTAAAGACACTACCCTATGAAAAACTACTATGTGACTTAAAAAAAAAAAAAAAAGCCCTACTTATTCAGGACACAAA
Organism: Ursus maritimus; assembly: GCF_017311325.1. NCBI lineage: Eukaryota > Metazoa > Chordata > Mammalia > Carnivora > Ursidae > Ursus > Ursus maritimus. The sequence continues at coordinate 29,094,771 of NW_024426663.1, read as the reverse complement.
TACATAAAATATATGTGACAAAATTCCTAAAATGAGTATTAAGAAGTTGTACTTATAAATGAATTATATATTTTCCTGAGATTTAAAATATAAGTGTGTGTATAAAATAAACCTATATATCACAATAGAGACTCTCTCCATCTTTCTAAAAAAGTATACCTTTAAGCTAAACCAAAAAACACCCTTTAAATCTTTCAGAAAACAGGAACCAACTTGCATTTAGGAAAACTTTTTAGCTTCCTTAAAGTGAAGATACTGTTTTAGAAATACATTCTGATTAGATATAAATCAAACTATACCTAGAGTATCAATAATTTTATATAAAATCTGGAAGTAGAAGTTGAAAAGGGATGAATTAAAACGAAAGCAGCCATGAGTTGATGACCAGGTGATGTGTACAGGGGTATACAACAGACTGGTAGGTACTTTTGTGATGCTTAAAATTTTTCCATAATTAAAAATTTAAACAGTGAGTTTGACTTCATGACCTACTATCAAGCTACAGTACTCAAGACATTATAGTACTAGAGAAAGAATAATCAGATTGTGACAGAACATAAAAATAGACCCACTTGAATATGTAGCCAACTGGTATTTGACAAAGGGGCAAAGGCAAATCTATGGAGAAAAGGTACTCTTTCAACAAACGGTACTAGAACAACTGGACATTTACGTGAAAAAAAAAAATCAATCTAGACCCAGACCTTATACTACAAAAACTCACTCAAAAACAGGTTTACAATTATAAAACACAAAAACTATACAATTCCGGAAGATAACATATGACAAACTCTAGATGAACCTGAATATGATGATGATTTTTAGATAAAACACTAAAGGCACAGTCCATGAAAGAAATAATTCATGAAGCTGGATTGCTTTAAAATCAGAAACATCTGCTTTGCAAAAGAACGTCAAGACAAAGGGAAGACAAGCCACAGACGTGGGAGAAATATTTGGAAAAGACACTTCTGATAAAGGGTTGTTACAACATGGAAGGTTTTTTGTGTTTTTTTAATACTTTACAAAACAATTACCTCATAGGTCCAGTTACCATCTGTCACTATACAAAGTTATTACAATATCAGATATTCTCTATGCTATACATTACCTCCCCATGACTTATAACTGGAAGTCTGTACCTCCTAATCCCCTTCATCTCTTCCGCCCACCCCCAAAACCCACCCCTCTGACAACCACCAGTTTGTTCTCTGTGCCTGTAAGTCTGTTTGTTCTCTTTGTTTCTTAGATTGTACATATAAATGAAATCATAGTATTTGTCTCTGACTTATTTCACTTAGCATAATACTTTCTAGGTACATCCATGTAATTGCAAACGGCAAGATTTCATTCTTTTTATGGCTAGTATTTCAGTGTGTGTGTGTATCACATCTTTATGCACTCATCCACTGATGAACCATTTTAGGTTACTTCATACCTTGGCTATTGTAAATAATGCTACAATGAACTTATGGGTGCATATATAACTTTGAATTAGTGTTTTCATTCTCTTTGAAAAATACCCAATATTTTGAGGACTCTCTATACTGTTTTCCACAGTGGCTGCACCAATTTACATTCCCACCAGTAGTGCACGAGAGTTCCATCCTCTGCACTTCCTCGCCGACACCTGTTATTTCTTTTAGGTAATGGCCATTCTGACAGGCGTGATGAGGTGATATCTCACTGTGGTTTTGATTTGTATTTCCCTGATGATCAGTGATACTGAGTATCTTTTCATGTGCCTGTTGGCCATCTGTTTCTCTTCGGAAAATTCTATTCAGGTCCTCCATCCATTTTTTAAATTGGATTTTGTTTTATTGTTGTAAGGTGTATTGAATTCCTTACATATTTTGGATATCAACCCCTTATCAAATATAACATTTGCAAGTATCTTTTCTCATTCAGTTAGGTTGCCTTTTCTTTTTGTTGATGGTTTCCTTCACTGCATAAAATCTTTTTACGGACGCCTGGGTGGCTCAGTTGGTTGGGCGTCTGCCTTCAGTTCAGATTATGATCCCTGGGTCCTGGGATCAAGTCCTGCATTGGGTTCCTTGCTCAGTGGGGAGCCTGCTTCTCCCTCTGCCTGCCGCCCCCCCCCCCCCCCCCCCCCGCCGTGCTTGTGCTTTCGCTCTGACAAATACAATCTTGGGGGGGAAAAAAGCTTTTTAGTTTGATGCAGCCCCAGTTTTTGTGTGTGTGTGCTATGGTTGTTGCATTTAAGAACTGTTGCACAACCCCAAAAATACTGTTGTATCTGATATCAAACTGATATGTTTTCTTCTAGGAATTTAACCGTTTCAGGTCCTACATTTAAGTCTTTAATCCATTTTGTGCTTATTTTCGTATATGGCATAAGAAAGTGGTCCAGTTTCATTCTTTTGCATGTAGCTGTCCAGTTTTCCTAACACCATATATTGAAGAAACTCTTTTCCATTTTATGTTCTTGCCTCCTTTGTCATGAATAGACCATACAGGTGTGGTTTTTTTCTGGGCTCTCTATTCTGTACCATTGATCTATGTGTCTGCTTTTGTGCCAGTAACATACTGTTTTGATTACTATACCTTGTATATAGTTTGAAGTCAGGAAGCATAATTCCTCTAGCTTTGTTCCATGTTCCCAAGATTATACTGGCTACTCAAGGTCTTTAGTGGTTCCATACAGATTTAGATTGTTCTAGTTCTGTGGGAAATGCCACTGGTATTTTGATAGGAATTGCAATGAATTTGCTAGATTGCTTTGGGTAGTGTGGACATTTTCACTATTAATTCTCCTGATACATGAGCAGGGTATATCTTTCCATTTATCTGTGTTGTCTTCAATTTCTTCCATCAATGTCTTGAACTTTTCAGAGTACAAGTTGTTCAACTCCTTGGTTAAATTTTTTCCTAGGTATTTTATTCTTTTTGATGCAACTGTATATGGGATTATTTTCTTAATTTCTCTGATAGTTCGTTGTTAGTATATAAAAACAACAGATCTCTATATATTTTGTTTCCTGAAAGTTTATGAATTCATAAGTTACTACTAACAGTTTTTTGAGTCTTTTCTATATCTAGTATCATGTCATCCACAATACCTACAGTTTTGTCAATTTTGTCCTTTCCAATTTGTATGTCTTTTATTTCTTCTCCTTGCCTAATTGTTTTGGCTAGGACTTCCAATACTATGATGAATAAAAGTGGCAAGAGTGAGCATCCTTGTCTTACCCCTGATCTTAGAGGAAAAGCTTTCATTGTTGATGATGATGTTAGCTATGGATTTATCATATATGGCCTTTATTATATTGAGGTACGTTCCCTCTATACCCACTTAGTTGAGAGTTTGTACCATAAATGGATGTCAAATATTTTCAAATGCCTTTTCTCCATCTATTGAGATGGTCCTATGACTTTTAACCTTTGTTTTGCTAATGTGGTACATGATGTTGATTAATTTGTAAAACCATCCCTGCATCTGTAAAACAAATCCCACTTGGTCATGGTGTATGACCCTTTTAATATATTGCTGGAATTTAATTTACTAATATTTTGTTGAGGATTTGTTCATCTATGTTCATCACGGATACTGGCCTATACTTTTCTTTTTCTGCAGTGTCTTTGGTTTTGATATCAGGGTAATTGTGGCCTCACTAATTAAGTCTGGTAGTTATCCTTCCTCTTCAGTTTTTTGTAAAGTCGAGAAGGATAGGTCTTAATTCTTTTTTAAATGTTCATCAGAATTTACCTGTAACACCATCTGGACCTAGACTTTTGTGTGTTGGGAGTTTTTGATTACTGATTCAATTCATTACTATTTTTCAATCTATTCGTATTTTCTCTTTCTTGATGATTCAGTCTTCAAAGATTGCTTCTAGGAATTTATCCATTTCTTACACATTGTCTAATATGTTGGCATATAATTGTTTATAGTATTCTCTTGTAATCCTTTGTATATCTGTGGTACTGGTTACAATTTCTCCCCTTTCATTTCTAATTTATTTGGGCTCTCTTTTCTTCTTGATGAGTCTGGCTAAAGGTTTGTTGATTTTGTTTAACCTTTCAAAGAACAAGCTCTTTAGTTTCACTGATCTTTTCTATTTTTTTTTAAGTCTCTGATCTATTTCAAAATGCTCTTATCTTTATTATTTCCTTCCTTCTACTAACTTTGGACTTCGTTTGTTCTTTATCTAGTACCTTTATCTTTTTTTAAAAGATTTTATTTATTTGAGATAGAGCAAGAGAGAGGGAGAGAGAGAGCACAAGCAGGGTTGAGGGGCAGAGGGAGAGGGAGAAGCAAGGAGCCTGACGCTGGGCTCGATCCCAGAACCCAGAGATCATGACCTGAGCCAGAGGCAGATGCTTAATGGACTGAGCCACCCAGGTACCACTTTCTAGTTCCTTTAAATACAGTGTTTTTGAAATTTCTTTTTTCTTGAGGTAGGCCTGATTACTATGAACTTACCTCTTAGAACTATTTTTGCTTTGTTCCAAAGATTTTGGATTGCTGAATTTCCATCTTCATTTGTCTCAAGGTATGTTTTGATTTCCTCTTTGAATTTTTCATTGACCCGCTGTTTAATACCATGCTGTTTAGTCTCTACATATTTGTGTTTTTTCCACTTTTGTTCATGTAAATGATTTTTAGTTTCATACCATTGTGGCCAGAAAAGGTGCTTGTTATGATTTAAATCCTACTTTTATGGATACTTGCTTTGTGGCCTACTATGTGATCTATCTTAAAATACTGCTACCCCAACGTTTTGTTCAAATCAATTTGCAAGGTATATGTTTTTCATCCCCTCACTTTCAGTCTGTACATCTTTAGATATGGAGTTTCTTGTAGGCAAAACTTAGAAGGGTCACATATTTTTATCCATTCATCCACACTATGTCTTTTGAATGCAAAATTTAGTCCATTTACATTTAAAGTAATTATTAACAGGTATGTGCTATTGCCACTTTGTTAATTGTCTTGTTTTTGCAGTTCCTCTCTGTTCCTTTCTTCTCTATCTTCCCTTGTGGTCTGATAACTTTCTTTAGTGTTATGTTTAGATTCTCCTTTTTCCTTTGTATATTTACTTTTTCAGTTTTTTCTTTGTGGTTAATATGAGGTTCCCATATAACATCTTACATACATAACAGTCACTTTTAAGTTGATAGTAAATTAATGTTGAACACATTCCAGAACTTTATATTTTTATCACACACCCGCCATTTAATATTTCTGTTGACACTTTTTTTTTTTAAGAGAGAGGGGAAGAGATAGTGCACGTGCAAGCAGGGGAAGGGGCAGAGGGAGAGAGAGAGTCTCAAGCAGGCTCCATGCCCAGCACAGAGCCCGATGTGGGGCTCGATCTCACAACCCTGAGATCATGACCTGTGCCAAAATCAAGAGCCAGACACTTAACCAACTGTGCCACCCAGGTGCCCCTGCTGACACATTTTACATCTTTGTATTTTATGTATCCCTTAACTAATTATTGTATCTTTAATTAATTTTACTACTTTGTCTTTTAACCTTCACACTTGCTTTATATGTGTTTGATCCACAACCTTTATTATTTATTTACTTTTTCTGGTGAGAGTTTTACTTTCTTACACTTTATTACTAATTACTGCCTTCTCTTTTTAGCTTACAGAAGTTCCTTTAACATTTCTTGTAAGACCATGTTAGTAGTAATGAACTCCTTTAGCTTTTGCTTATTTGGAAAACTCTTAATTTATCCTTCAATTCTGAATGATAATGTTATAGGGTAAAAAAATTCTTGGTCGGCAGTTTTTGCCTTTCAGCACTTGGGATATATCATCTACCCCTTCTGGTCAGTAAAGCTTCTACTGAAAAATCTGCTTATGGTTTTACAGGGTTTCCCTTGTATATAATGTTGCTTTTCTCTTGCTCCTTTTAAGATTTTTCTCTTTATCCTTAATCTTTACCATTTTAATTATGTTTCTCAATATGTTCATCTTATCTGGAACTCTCTGGACCTAGATGTCTCTTTCCTTCCCCAGATTAAGGAAGTTTTTGGCCATAATTTCTTCAAGTAATTTTTCTGACTCTTTCTCTTCTCCTTCTGGGACCCCTATAATGAAAATGCTATCCTGTTTGATGTTTTACAAGTGTCCCCTGGGGTATCTTCACTTCTTTAAAAAAACTTTTTTTTTTTTTACATTTGCTGCTCTGCCTGATGTTTTGCATTGCTTTGTCTTCTAGCTTGCTGATGAGTACTTCTCTTTCAACCATTTGGCTGCTGGACCCCTCTAGTGTTTTGTTTTGTTTTGTTTTTAAAGATTTTATTTATGTGACAGAGAAAGACAGCCAGTGAGAGAGGGAACATAAGCAGGGGGAGTGGGAGAGGAAGAAGCAGTCTCCTAGCGAAGAAGCCTGATGTGGGGCTCGATCCCAGAATGCCGGGATCACGCCCTGAGCCGAAGACAGACGCTTAATGACTGCACCACCCAGGCGCCCCCCCCCCCAGTGTATTTTTCAGTTCAGTTATAAATTCTGTTGGTACTTACATTTTCTCTTTGTTGAAATTCTCATTGTATTTATCCATTCTTCTCCAGAGAACCATGAGCATATTTATGATAATTACTCTGAATTCTTCATCTGGTAGGTTGCTTATCTCCATCTCATTAGTATCTATTTCTAGGAATTTACCTTGCTCTTTGGTTTGAAACATATTCCTGTTTCTCCATTTTGCCTGTGGCTCTGTTTTTCTATATGTATTAGAGGAAATGGCTACCTCCCTCAGTCTGAGAACTGCTCATGTGTATGAGGTGTTCCATGTGGATCACAACTGTAATCTCCTCCAGCCTTCAGAGCCAGGGACTCTCACAGGTAATCCCTTGTGTAGGCTTTATGTGTCCAATGCCTGTGATAGAGCTGTGGCTGCTGCACAGGAAGTCAGGGCTGGAAATATTCACCTGATCTGGGTGTGGCTCAGCCACTCTGTGAAGCAAGCAGGGTTCAAATTGTTTGACCATCCCAGTTACAATTTGCTCTCTACTCAGGGTGAGTGAAGCTAAGGGCTTTTGTCTGGAATGCTGCCAGTTACAGATGGAATCCTGCCCAAGGAGCATGGGGCTGAGGATGCTTGCCTGGCCCTGTTGCACCTTCGGTGCTACATGGGATGGACAGAGCCCTCCCTCCAGTCCTAGCTGGCCAGAGGGACAGCACCAACAACGATGCTTATTTGCTCTATCATCAGCAAGTTAGGATGAGATTGCAAAAATAGCATCCACCAGCACTTCCATCCCCAGACAAAATCCCTGCAGGTTCCTATCTCTCTGGCAGGCACTTTAAAATTAGTAAGTGGGTCTCCCTCATTTATGGTATGTGCTTTCAAACTGTTACTTTTGCACTTAATCTCAGGATAGGTGGGATTTGCACTTGAGCCCTTTAAGAGCAAAATCTCTCTTCCCTATAGTTCTATGATTCTTTTGGTCTTAATCCACATTGAATTTTAAAACCAGGTATTCTGGGGGCCTGCCTTCCTGGTGCAAGCCCCTAGAGCTGGGGTGCCTGAAGTGGGACACAATACCTTTACTCCTCAAGGGGAAATCACATATTTTGGAGACCCCTCCTGACTGTGTGGTCACTATATCTGGGATAAGGTCATGGGTGAGGCCGTCTTTGCCTCTCCTACCCATCTTAATGTGTCTCTTTTGTCTTTGCAAAAGACAAAGTGCTATTCACCCAGTTCTCAAATTCTTTTCAGAGGAAAATTATTCTATTTATAGCTCTAAGTGTGTTGTGTACATGGGAAGAGGTGAGTTCAGTGTCTTCCTATGCTGCCTGAATCCCCCTGAAAAAAAAACTGTTAAAACTCAACAATTAGAAAGCAAACAACTCAATAAGCAGAAGATCTAAGCAGAAAAATCACCAGAGAATATATATAGATGGCAAATACACATATAAAAAGATGTTTAACATCATATGTAATTAGAGAAATGCAAACTGAAACAGTAATGATACGACTACATTCCTATGAGAATAACCAAAAACCAGAACACTGACATTACTAAATGTTAATGAGGATGTGGAGCAACAGGAACTCTCAATTCACTGCCAGTGGAGACGCAAAATGGTACAGCCACTATCAAAGACAATTTGGCAGCATCTTACAGAATTAAATATACTACTACCAAAGGATCTAGTAATCATGATCATTGGTCATACTCAAATGAGTCCACACAAAAACCTACAAAAACTCAAAAGAGTCCTACACAAAAAAAAACCTCAAAAAAAAGGTTTATAGCAGCTCCATTCATAATAACCAATTCCTGAAGACAAACAATCCTTCAGCAAGTGGAAGGATGCACAAACTGTTGTACATTCAGACAATGGAATATTTGGGACTAAAGAGAAATTAGTTATACAGCCACGAAAAGATGGAGAGAAACCTTAAACTCATATTACTAAGTGAAAGAAGCCAATTTAGAAAAGCTACAAAGAGTATGATTTCCAGCTATACAACACTGCAGAAAAGCAAAACTATGGAGATAGTAAAAAATTCTTAATTGCCAGGGTTTGTGTAGGGAGAGGGATGACTAGGCAGAACACAGAGGACTCTTAGGGCACTGAAACTATTCAGTAGAATACTACAACGGTGGAGTCATGTTACACAGAATATACAACACCATAGTTGAACACTAACGTAAACTATGGACTTCATGGGATAATTGATGTATTAATATACATTCACGGACTGTAATAAATGTACCACTGTGGTATGGTTGAGTCTGTAAATAAACAGGGAATACAAATGACCTTTGAACAACTCAGGGGCTAGGGGCACTGACCCCCTCATGCCCAGCACTCAAAAATCCAAGTACAACTTACGATTCCCCAAAACCTTAACACTAATAGCCTACTGTTGATCAGAAGCCTTACCAATAACATAAACAGTCAATAGACACATAATTTGTACATTATATGCATTAAATACTGTATTCTTACAATAAAGTTAGAGAAAAGAAAATGTTATTAAGAAAATCTTATGGAAGAGAAAATACATTTACAGTACTGTATTTGCAAAAAAAAAAAATCACATTTAGGTAGAGTCAGGCAGTTCAAACCTGTGTTTATCAAGGATCAGCAATATATGGGAACTCTGCATTTTCTGCTCTATTTTGTTATGAACCTAAAACTGTTCTAAAAAATAAACTGTAATTTAAAAAAAGAACCAGTGGGAGTAAAGAACCAGTGAGTTTAATATCTGAACCTATCTCATATGAAGACAGGTCATCCTTCACTGAGTACTGACCACACCAAATGCTAATATAAAAACATCAGAATAAAATTAGCTTTTCACTTTGCTCTAAAACATTTACTTTCAGTAAAGAGAAATGTTATTACATTAAATATAAGCTTTATGAAGGCAAAAAAAAATTACCTTCCACTCTACAAAGTGTATTTATAAAGGCATAGTTTATACATCTTTAAAGTACCATTATTATTACACAGACTCATGGAATAAAGTGTGAAATTATACTTAAGTAGTAATACTGTACATAAATTTTTTACCTGAAGCCCCAAACACAAATGTTCACAAAAATTGCAGTAAGTCAGTGTTTAAACCCACAATTTTTTACTCAGGATGAACTTTGATTTTAAGAGATCTTAGGACACAGGGAGACTTGCTCATTTTATCTCAATGGATTAACTAAGAAGTAAATTATGATCTTTATGTTAGTTCGCAAAGGAGTAACAAATAAAAAATAAAACTGACAACTAAAAACTACATAATGCAAAATCTGCTCATATATGAAAACTGATGAAGGAATCAAATATTCCTGAAAAACATCTTCTTTTGCAACATGTGACCAATAACACTGGAGTCAACAGAAATAAACAACTCAGCTGAAGTAATTCCTAATGTTAGCCAAGATCTTTCACAAATATCTTACTGGATCCTTAACCCCATGAGGTAAGCAAAGCAGGTATTCACTGTCTTTTTCCCAAGATAAAAGAACCAAGATATACAAGCTTATCTGAATTTATGAATAATCTCATAGACTGAAAGTGGTGGGCCAGGATTTTACCCCTAAATCATTATTATTTATCCTGTCCTCTCTCTCATTAACTTGGCATTTGTAGTAGTCAAGAAAAAGCCACTGAATGTACCCATGTGCCTTCCAAATTCAGCGATAGCCGGGAGGGCACTAGCACAATCTTCAGATTTGTACCAGGACAAAAGAATCTCTGTAGTCTGCTGTGGACAAAGACTATGACCTAATGCTTAAATGCTATGAGGGGAATACATCATAACAGTCTCACCTGATCTGAGATACCTGTATTAGTCAGTACAGTAACAAAATACAACAGATTGGGTGGCTTAAACAATAAACATTTAATTCTCAGTTTTGGAGCCTGTCAAGTTCAAGATCAAGATGTCAGCTGACTGGGTTCCTGGTAAGGACCTACTGTCTTGCAGATGGCTTGCCTTCCCATTAGGTACTCACATGGCAGAAAAAGAAAGAGGAAGAAGCTCTCTGGTACCTCTTCTTTTTTTTTGTTTTTGTTTTTTTTTTTTAAGATTTTTTATTTATTGAGAGGGGGAGAGAGAGAGAGAGAGAGACAGCGAGCACGAGCGGGGTGGGGGGAGGGATGGAGAGGGATGGGGAGGGATGGAGGAACAGACTCCCTGCTGAGCAGGGAGCCCAATGCAGGACTCGATCCAAGCACCCTGAGATCATGACCTGAGTCGAAGGCAGATGCTTAACCAGCCACCCAGGTGCCCCTGATACCTCCTCTCGTAAGGACATTATTCCTTACGAGAATATGGTGAGGCCCCACCCTCATGACTTCATTTAAACCTAATTACTTCAAGGGTGCCTGGCTGTCTCAGTCAGTAGAGCATGCGACTGCTGTTCAGGCTTCTAAGTCTGAACCCCATGTTGAGTGTAGATATTACTTTAAAAAATACTAATAAAATCTTAAAAAATTGAAAAATAATAAACCTAATAACTTCCCAAGTCCCCACCTCCAAATACTATCACCCTGGGGGCTAGGACTTCAATGTAAGAATTTGGGGGAACACAAACATTCAGACAATAGATACCACAGCAATATACTGGTGGTACATCTCTCTGATATTGGGTTAGATATTCCTAAGAAGACCAGAGTGGGTAGGTGATTAGCAGTATCATAATCACTTAAATTAACTATTCAGTATGGATATAGCACACCTTATCAGAGAAATATATCCACTAGGGAAAAAGAAGTCATGTTTAATACAATTTTAAACTTAATATTTTTCTCAAAGGAAAAAAAGAAGTCGTCTCTCTCCCTCAAAATCATGTCTATACAAAACAAACCAGGATATGCATATTGGTTTGAGACTTTTTTCCTTTCATGAGGTAAATGCTATGCTCTTCGCTTTACATGTTTTATATCACAGCCCAGTGACCACTATGCCACACAGGTGGAAGTGTGGGTTTGAGGACCATTGAACACTGAATCTCCCCCAATACATCACAATTATGAAAACACCTGTGCCCAGTAACTTTCTGTTGAGCCACTATGAAAATTCACAGTGTTCAATTGCCCACAGCACTTTTCATTTCTTATGACTGTATGTTCAGCTCCAATATATAAGAAAGAAGCTTTCTGAATGCAGGTTTCCAAACTTTGTTACTAAGAAGTCTAAATCTATATAAGGATTTTTTTCAATTTTTTCTGAAATAAAATATACTCATGACACATGCTGTTAAGTCTAGAGGTTCTAAGACATGAGAAAGGGTCCTAATTATGTGAAACCTAATTCCTATCTAATGATGAGGAATAAATAAGAATTGCTTTTTGTTATGCAGAATGTATTTTAGAGTGGTTCTCATTCAATCATCATAAATTATGAAATAATATTAAAATCAACCTAAGTAGAACTAATTATGATTCTTCATGTATTCATTCTCTTTACCTTAACCTCTGAAATAAAGAAAATATATAACAGAAGGTAAATGTCTGCTGAATTGAAATTAATGAATATAATTCTCCTTTAGGACATTTTAAAAAAAAGAATAAGGTTAGTGCAGAGGTCTTAAAATATTCGTGGACATTTCAAGGAGGGAATAAATCAGTAAAGGGGTTTTTTAGTCTTATGGAGAACCCTAAAACTTACACTTTAGGGGAAAAAATTACATTCTATGGAAAAAAAAGTCTATACTCTAGATAAAGCAAGGGTAGGAAATAAGGGCTCCAAGAAACACCAATTTAAAAACTTTAAAAAGCTAAAGTCTAGGTTATGAAAAACTCTTTAAATAAAACATAAAATTTTATAAAGGGAGCATTTATTCTTGATTAATTCCAAAATATGCCTACATCTAAATTAAATGACATCCTTTGAGTCACTTCTAAAAGTTATATAAGTTGTTCTAAAAATAATATATGGATAACCAGTTGAATACAAAGCTAAGAATTGGAACTGATTGTTCAGAGAGTAGGAACTAGAGATAAGAAGAAGCAGAGCATATACTTACTATACAATGCAGCAATTCCACTCCCATACAAATACAAACATATGTCCACACAATGACTTGTGGCAATTTAGACAAAGGTTACAGCTCCATGGGTGTACAGAAAAGTTCAGAGTTCAAGCGTAAGCAAGTGCAGTCTGTGATTGTCAGAGACAAAGAGATAATTTGTGTGTACGTGTGTTACAGAAACTCTATGTTAAGAAATGAAGAGGAAAAAGAAAAAGCGTAATTTATGATATCTACCCACATATATGCCATTTCTTTCATTCTTTATTCTGTTCTACACTTACAAGTTACCATTTCTGTTCAACCTAAACAATTTCTTGAAGTATTTCTTATAATACAATTTCCCCATGTAGGAATTTTTCAATTTTGTTCTTCTAAAAATATCTTCATTCCACCTTTACTTTTGAAGACTGGATTTGTTCAACATGGAATTCATTGTTGACAGTTTTTCCTGTCAATAATTTTAAGACGTATTCCATTGTTTTCTAGGCGCCATTGTTTCTTATCAGCAGTTAAGTCGCATCATCATTCTTCTGTATATAATGCATTGTTTGTCTCTGCCTGCTTTCACTGTTTTCTTTTTCTCTTTTGATTTCAGAAGTTTAACTATAATATGTGTAAGTATGACTTTTTACTTGTTTTGCTGGAGAATCTGATAAGTTTCCTGGGTCAGTGTGCTTGGATTTTTTCCCCTTCAACTAAATTTGACATTTTTTTCAGCCTTTACTTCTTCAGGTATTATTTCTGCTCCATTCACTCCTTCCTCTCCTTTTGGGAATTCAGTTACAGGTATTTCATTCTCTTTGATATTATTCCACATGGCTCTGAGTCTTACCTTGTTTTTCCGTCTTGTTTTCAGACTGCATAATTTCAACTGATTTACCTTCAGGATTCTTGACACTCTTACTGCCTCTTCTTGGCTGTTAAGCCCATCTAGTATATTTTTCATTTAATCATTGTATTTTTCAGTCCTGGATTTTCTATTTGGTTCTTTCTTATGGTGTCTTTTCCCTGTTAAGACTGCTCATCTATTCATTCAACATACCTATATTGCTTTTAGTATTCTGGCCATATATTTAATAGCTGCTTTACTTACTTGTTAAGTGCCATTTCTTGATTATACTGAGGTGCCTTTCTACTGACTGCTTTTTCTCTTGAGCAATAGTTATTTTCTTGTTTCTCACATCCACTGATTTTTTAAAAATTGTATTCTGGATATGATCAACCACACACCATGAAAGTCTTTCTTACATTGCATTCCTCTGAAGTGTACTGGTATTTGTTGTAGCAGGTATTTCACTGGTCTCAAACTGGAAACTCTGTCTACCTTAATGTGGCCAGCAAGTGAAATCTCCATTTAGTTCTTTTATCTTCCAGGTGCTGCTTTTTTGCTAGATCCACTAGAGTCTTCCCCACACATCGACACTGTATTGTTTGGCCAAGGATTTGGATGTTATTTAGTATGCATTTCCAGGGGGTTCACCTTCTGGAATTTCCCCCAAATGTTTAGTTATTCTGCCAGTCTTGATGTCTGTTCTCTGACAGCTAGGTAAGTAAGGCTCTGGTGTTTTCCATTATTGTAGGAGTCTGGGGAGTGACTTCAGACAAAAACCTGCAAACTCAAAAACCTTACACCTTGAAATTTTAGCCTTGCAAATACAGAATCCTCTCTGGTTTTCTCCTACTTTTGACTGTCTTACAGTGACTACAGTGACTTTAGATGGCTAATTTTTGCAAAAATTTTTAGAGAGTTAACCAAATCAAGGCATTCCATCAGTAGAAGCTGAAATGCCAAGTCCATGAAGTATTACATCTCAACTGCAAGTCAAACTGCAAGTCAACTGCAAGTCTTGATGTGAAAGTAAACCCTTCTCGTATACCCCACCTCCACATTCCATTTTCCTCACTCTTCCCATTAGGTCTCATTAGCCAGAACTACATTATATCCCCATTCCTAACCCCATCATCTACAAACGTACTGTAGTTATTAACATTAGACCAGATTAGCCTGGGGAGCAACATGGCTTCTTTAAAAGTATGTGGGTGCTCAATCCCTATAGAAAATCTGTTTGCAAGGAAGATCTTTTTCAGTGGGGGTCAGCTGTTTAAGACAGCTAACAGTGCTGCATTCTCCACATCACCTGGAAGATTCCATTCCATTCTATTCCATTCTCTACATGCACTGGGAGAATCTGTCTGATGTGACTACTTTGGAACTGTGGAATCTACTGAAGGCTTGCTACTTCCAGGAAGACTACAGTGATTTTAAGGTCTATCAGAAATTTGAAGTCAATACAAACACAACTAAATGGATAACTGAATGGAATAAAACTGGATGTTTCAAATTACATTATTAGTTTACATAAAATCATTATCTTTTCTAAGGTGAATATAGAAAACTATTAAGCAGCAAAATCACACAATTAAAGATTAATATAAATAACTGACTTGTCAGAAGACTGAAGTTCATTATTAAATGTATCCAGTAATAAGTAATAAGGCTAACACAGAGAAAAATGTAAGGAAACAAATGGATGATACAGACAAGAGAAATTACAACGATGTAAGTATCTATGGGAGGAAAAAAGCTCAGGAAGAAAGATGAAACTTAGCAGACAGACATGAGAAAAGGGCGGAAAAATGAATCACATTTCTTAACTTCTTAAACTCTAAGTCTCTCCTCCTAAAATTAAGTTGGTACATGTTGAAAGTCATAAAATACTTAAAATCATGAACATTCTGGGACTTGTAAAGATGGTGAAATAAAGACAGAGAATATCATCTCTTTCTGAAATGTAAAAAATGTGAAGAAAATAAAAATATTAAAACTAGCAAAAGATCAGTCAATAGTAATGCAACAAGAAGGTCACCATCTACTGGCACAAACTTTAAGTTTTTTTTAAAACAGCAGAGTCTAGAAAAACACATTCCTTGCTTTTTGAGAATGTTCATTAATAATCATCTCCTCCCCAAATTTAAATAGAAGAAAACAAAGAGGTTATTCTTATCTTTTCACTCTACTGAGGGCAGGTGGGGTGGTGAGGAGGGTTAGTGGTAGAAACAGGCAGTGAGCAGAAGCAGGTGGGAGAGTAAACAACAAAGCTGGCTCTCCCTGAAAGAGGCGAGGAGACTCTGAGGCAACTGTTCAAAAGAAACTTTTATGATAAGGAAACGTTTTGTATCAGCACTATCTAATACATTAGGCACTAGCCACATGTGACTATTGAGCACTTAATATGTGGCTAATGCAACTGAGGAACGGATTTTTCAATTTTAAATAGCTACATGTGGCTGGCACCTACTACAATGAACAGCACAGTTCTTGGATTAAACAATGAGTAAAGGACAATAATATAAAGATCAAGAATATTTCTCCAGAGAAATATACTAGGTGGCACAAATGCTAGTATAGGGCACTTAGGAAAATTCCAGAATAAGTGCTCAGGCATTATAAAAAAACAAAAACAGAAACAAAACAAAACAAAAACCTTCAATCTCTGCTGAGGCTAAATTTACTATCCCACAAATTACTCCTTTCTCCAAATATGACATAAAATACACACAACTCAAATTGAAATTGAGAGGAAGAAACAAAACCGTCTTTCAGTGTGGTTGTCCAAAACTAAGAACTCATACTGTATCAGAACAAATGTCTGCACCAGACCTTCCCAAGGATTCACAATACAAAAAGAGCACAATAACTAAGTAACATATTCACAGCACACATTAAAAAATGCAGAAGACAAATCATTCTGGGAAAAAAATATTCCCTATGTATCAAAAGTAAATTCTCCAAGAAGTTACTAAGATCATGAACTCAAGAAAACATAAGTTCAAAGATGAGATGATAAAATTATATAATAAAGAAAATGGAAGACTGAAACCTAAGTGAATAAAAGCCAAATCACTATCATTATCAAATTAAGTAAAAACTGTTAAAGATTAAAGGGATGCCTGGGTGGCTCAGTCGGTTAAGTGTCTGCCTTCAGCTCAGGTCATGAGCCCCAAGGTCCCATGATCAAGTCCTGTAGCCGTTCCTTGCTCAGCAGAGAGCCTGCTTCTCCCTCTGCCTGCTTCTCCCCCTGCTTGTGTGCTCTCTCTCTCTGACAAATTAATAAAAATCTCTGCCTTTTTTTTAATCTGTAAAGATTAGTAAGATTGCATCTCAGAGTGCATCATTCTATATGATCTACATATTCACTTTTTTATTATGTAGAATTTTTTTTAATTCTTTTCTTTGATCTTCCACGTTTTTTTTCTTGCTCCATTTGTCATTTATATGCTTCAGAAACACCACTCTATTTTACATCTTTCTCTACTTACACCTTTTTAAAAAATTGCTTTAATGTTTGTCTTTTTATTTGCATTTTTATTATCTCAAGTCTTTTTATCAGTAATTTGATTTTCATTGATCTACTCTGTTTTGTTTTGGGGTTTTTGAGATTTTTTAAGATTTTTTTTTTAAGATTTTATTTATTTATTTGACAGAGAGGGAGAGCACGATGCAGGACTCGATCCCAGGACCCCAGGATCAGGACCTGAGCCAAAGGCAGATGTTTACCCCCAAATTAAAAATATTGTTAAAAAGAAACCTCATGAGGGGCGCCTGGGTGGCACAGTGGTTAAGCGTCTGCCTTCGGCTCAGGGCGTGATCCCGGCGTTATGGGATCGAGCCCCACATCAGGCTTCTCCACTGGGAGCCTGCTTCTCCCTCTCCCACTCCCCCTGCTTGTGTTCCCTCTCTCGCTGGCTGTCTCTATCTCTGTCAAATAAATAAATACAATCTTTAAAAAAAAAAAAAAAAAACTTCATGAGTTAAAAATCCAAGCAAAAATAAATTATGAACAAGAAAAATAAGGACTCTTTAAGATAAATGTTTCATAACCAATGGAGGGAAGCGAGACCCCATTTCAGTATCTGCACACAGTCCATGGTTTCCCAATAAACTACATATTGAACTCTTCATCAATAGGTGCCTGGAAAAAGTCCCCAAAAACTTTTGTATTTGTATTGTAAAGCATGGATTCTACCATAATTCCTCACTACTGTTATTTAAAAATTTCACACAATAGGGAGACTCAAAAATAGTTCACTAGTAAGGTACAATACAAAATTTATTTTACAAAGAAAATTAACCTATAAAGAAAATTCAATAAAAAATAATCTCTAACATGTAGGTCCTGGACGACAGGACATAGTGCACTCCTTCCCCCTACCTTTGTATTTCAGAAAATTGCTAATCAAGAACGATGCATATGAATTTTGTGTTCTGATGAGTTATTTTATAGCTGTCCCTGAAAATCTTAAGAAATTTATCTCAAAATACTTTAAACAAAATTTTAACTTGGAACTTTCTTACACCTATCTAAGGTTTTATAACTGAAGTACAGATATATTGAGAGAAATAAAAGTAAATTCATCACTCCAAATTTCAAAATAGAATGCATACTGCCACTAAAATTATATTACCTGGATTCATAAGTAAAAAGTAACTCTGAGTACATAAAGTTTTAAGTTCTAAATCATGAAAGTAAAAAATTTTGATAATTCTTGCAAAACTGTCATCTCCTAGAGAAAGTTCCAACTTTTAAAGAGCTAGATTCATAAAATTAAAAACCTTTCTGTCAGTCCCCAGTGCCCAAGCTTTCTTTCAGTTTATAATTAACAACACTAAAGGTTTTTGGGTTTTTTTAATACTCTTAAAATTTACTTGGTGTTTTATAACATTTATTTTTTAAAATCCATTGTTTCTACCAAAACAACTTTAGTCTTAGAGATTTACATTAATGCTCCAAGTATTCTCCCATAATCAGCTTGAATGACAAAGAAAATATTTAAGGAATTTTATATCCTTGAAAATTATACAAACTTGACCTAGAATTAAAAAAAAAAAAAAACAACCTACATGGACTGCAAAGAGTAAGGTAAATTTGAGAAAATAAAAATGCAAATATGCATTTTAGCAGTCTCTTGAATTTATTAACCTAAAAGGTTTAATTTCCATTTTCCTGCATCAGCTTTATTTATAAAATGTCGTGCCCTATAAATACGCTGTTATTTTCTATAGTCAAGCACCCTCTTAACAAATCTTCTCATTAATATGTAAATTTAAAGTCAATCGGTCTTCTCCCTGACAGCCCCATGAATTCCTAGTGCACTGTATAATCGGCTTTGACTTGGCATCCACTATTTATCATCAAAGATGTCAGTTAGAAAAATTATGGAAAATGCACTGCAATTGATATGACTGCAATCTACTTTGTCAACACTTAATTGTTCCTCAAATCATACATTTACATATAAACAGCCTAAATACTGATCTATAATGATGCAAATAAACTAAATTAAAAATCTCTTCTGCCCTGAAGAAGCTTGTTTGTATATGATGTGTTCATTTGAGAACTTATTGACAAAAACACGTTACATGAGCTCATCTCAAAAAGTATTTCTACTAATTTTCGATTCCTCAAAAAAACAATTTTGTTACCTTTCAAGCACATAAACATAAACAAATGTTTTAAAAATTAAATGAAAAACACAATTTTTCTCTTTGAAAAGCGAATTTAATTATACTTGTTACCTAATTGCAATGTCTAAACAGTATGGATTGGGGGGAGGCTTTGAAAATGGCTTCAACTAGAATGCAATAAGCAAAAAGAGAGTAACTTATTAAAGTAAGCAAAAAGATATTTTAATTTAAAAGTCAAGAGGTTTAAAAAAAAAAAAGGTCATGAGGTAATAGAAAATAAAGACTGTTGACCTAGGGATCAGATTACTCTGTTTATATTCCTGGCTCCACATTTTATAAGCAATATCATCTTAGGGGGGTTGTTAAAATCTATACGCCTCAGTTTTGTCATCTATAAAATGGGTATAATAATTGCTACTGTCCAATCTCCAATAAAATACTATATAAGTAGAGCAAAATAACAAATTGCTAAATTTAAAGTATCACGATGTTATTTTTCACATATTATCTTAGTACCGGAGAAAGAAATTCCTTGATTTTAATGAATTTGGTATGGATAGGCGGGTTTTTTTTTTTTACTTTAAATAACTTTTAAATCAATATATTATTTTAATGAAACTGTTCTCTCACTTGTAGAATCTTTCACTTCAAGATAAATAAATGGCCCTTTATATATCATAAAATGGTGTTTATACAGCATTTATATAAGTGACTCCTGCCTGTATGTAAAAGGGGATGAGGTGCTAGAATGAACACCTTTACACTCTACTAATTTCGTGAAAAAAATACATTCAAGACCTGATGGTAAAATAGGATTGTAACAAGAAAGCACTGACTACGACAGAATACTGTTCCACTTTGTCCTTCTATCCTATAGTATTCTTAGCAGGTCTTTACTACATGGTATGCTTTCTACAAACATGAGAAGTGAAAAATGAAAGCAGACAGGAATGCAGAATACTTCTAAGTTTCTTCCAGCTTTATAATTCAGCTTGCCAACTTTTTAAAAAAGATATTTACTTATTTATTTGAGAGACAGAGCACACGCTAGGGGGAAGGGGCAGAGGGAGAGGAGAAGCAGACGACCCACTGAGCAGAGCCCATGCGATGCAGGGCTCGATCCCAGGACCCTGAGATCATGACCTGAGCTGAAGGTAGATGCTTAACCGACGAGCCACCCAGGCACCCCCTTTAATTTAAATAAAAAATTTTAATTCTCAAAATTAAAATTACCATGTGTAGTCCTAAAAAGTTGGATGCAAAAGCCTCCAAGATTACAAGTGCCTGGGCTCCTCGCTGAAAAGTTGCTCGGTGAAACAGAATTCTAACAAGCCATACAGGAAGTCTGAGATGGGTTAACTCAAAAAGTAAGCATGGACATGGTCTAAAAAAATGATGATAATCCATCTGAACCTTAATTTTATAAAATATATTTGTACCAAAAGTTTAACATCTTGGACAATCTCTAACTTCTAATACTGCAATAAAGGATGACCCTTCCAAATCTTTCCTGCTGGTATGGAACAGAAGACATATGTATACAAAACAATAAAGGCCTGTTATCTTATTTTAGAATCAACTAATATCACTTTAAATTAATAAATAAAGTGAAATGTGTTATCCGAAGTAAAATTTACAACCACTAGAACAACTGAAATTTAACAGTTGCCACTAAATACCTCTAAGGGGTCAACCAAGAGGTTATAAGGAAGATTTCTATTTTATTTCACTGTGTGCCTGAATTCCTTCTATAATTAAAAAAAAATAGTTATAGTTACAGTTACACTCTTACAAATCTTCTATTTTACTAAGATTTTCTTCTTTTCTTTTCTTCCTTTAAGCCAAGGAATCTTTCTCAAAGGAAATCATATTTATAGCTGTATATGAAAGGCAGATAAAGATGAAGGCTGCTCTATCTGGAACACAGGCAAGAACCCAGAGAGCTGCAGAGTCTAGAGCACCACTGCCCCCTATGGTTGTTCCTGTGGCAGTGTTACAGCATCCTGAGGCCTGAGGTGCACATTTGAACACTAATGAATTAGTCTATCAACCACATAATCTAGAATAATGCTAAGGTCAGAGTGCAAATAAGTGGCAAAGGTAAGAAATTACGTAGCCCAGTTTCAGCGTACCCAGGATAAGGACCGGATTTCATCTCACGTTTGTAATAATTAATGTCCAAAGAATCCACATGTGAAAACACATGGAATACATGCATATAGACCCAACTTTTTAAATTACCTGTCAAAAGAGTAACTATATATGGTAGTACAACATTTACCTTCCTTGATTTGCAAATAGCTCTCAACATGAATTTTATCCAAAGTAAGATAAAAATAAAATTCAAGGAACAGAAACACAAATAAATAGACAAACTATAAACACAGATTTTAAAGTCTCTTACATATTTTTAGGAGATATGGCAAGGAAAGATGTATTTTAACTCCAATTTCTACACAATAACAAAGCAAAGGATTATTTGTATAGAGATACTGAAAATGATTTGATGGTGATAGGAAAGTAAAATTTTAAATCTTATTAAATAGTGACAGTGGTTAGATAAGGCAAAATTACTTTATAACCTTCTAACAGGAAAAAAATGTATCTGAACAGCACTCTGGAAAAGAACTGGCCAAAATCAAACAACTATTACTAGTAGCAAAAATCTCTTGTCAAAGTTATCATTTACATCAAAGGGCCAAGACATTTGCAACATAGGCATGTTGTTGCATAATCCAGCAAAAGTGCCTTCAAGAGTTTACTTTGTTCAGTGACAAATAAACTTTATAAAAAAAAAAAGCAATCATCAATTTAAGTGTCATATAGCATGAGATTTTTATATTTTAATAATTCAAAACAGATTTCAATTTTAAACAACCATAACACTTTCTTAATACTAAAATTAAGATGGAGTAGGTATTACAAATAGCCTATGGATAAAGATATACCTTTTAAAAATTAAAAATACTTTTTAATACTAACAATACTAAATTACTGTAAAAAGCATCGATGAATATTTCAAACATTTAAACCGCTTAAACATCTGAAAGCTTAACATGTCATCTAAAATACATATTATGAACATTCATCCATTTTATATATTTTCCTCTCACTTTATTTCTAATTAACAAAAGTGAAATGAACTGAGCACTCAAATGTACTGAGCCAACAAAAGTGTAGGTATGCATAAGTTTGTATACAAACTGTTATAATTGGGGTCTTTCTGGTCTTTTACTTTATACGCAGTTGATTTTAAAAGTCTATAATACTACTTTTTCCTTTTTAATTGAAATATAAGTTGACACACGTTACATTAGTTTCAGGTATACAACATGGTGATCTGACAACTCTATACATTATGCTGTGCTCACCACAAGTGTACTACCATCACCATGCAGTACTTTTACAGTATCACTGAATATATTCCCTAAGCAGTTCCTTTCATCTCCATGATTTATTCGTTCCATAACTGGAAGCCTATTATCTCCCACTCCACTTCACACATTTTGCCCATCTTCCCACCCCCCACCTACTTTTTATTTTTTTATTTTTTTTTTTAAAGATTTTATTTATTTATTCGACAGAGATAGAGACAGCCAGCGAGAGAGGGAACACAAGCAGGGGGAGTGGGAGAGGAAGAAGCAGGCTCATAGCAGAGGAGCCCGATGTGGGGCTCGATCCCATAACGTCGGGATCACGCCCTGAGCCGAAGGCAGACGCTTAACCTCTGTGCCACCCAGGCGCCCCCCCCCACCTACTTTTTAAAAAGACAAAAAAGAAGTATCACAAGATTAGAATGAATGTGCTATTCTTGTAATATTTAATTTCTTTTTTTAAATGAGTTTAAAACTTACACTTAAATATTAAATATATACACAAAAAGATCTATATTTCAAACTATGTAATAAAATTTCCTCAACTATCAATTAAGTAAAAAGAAGGTATTAAGTATGCCTCTAATGTTAATATGCACTAAGAAAACAACTTCATTTTCACGTTTATTTAATTATAAATTTTACAAAAATTCTATCAGCTTAAGTGAAAAATAGGAAAACAAACATTTTAAAATACAGAACTAGGAGAAGGTAGTTTAAAAGTTCAGCAATATTTACCTACAAAAGCAAGAAATTCTCTTAGGTATAAATTCACATGTGCTAGAATCACATTACCCACTTGCACAAGTGAGTCATTCAAACAGTTGAGACTTAAAGAAAGCAACTAATTTCAAAAAAAATCTATGATTTGGCAATATCACTGCAAACACTGTGCCAGGCAGACTCTGCTCCTAAGAAGGGCCTCTTGCCAAGTAACAAACTAAAAGTTTATAAACTATGTCATTAAGCATATATCAATCAGTGCCAAAATAATGAAAAATCATCCTTGATTTTTGTTTCTTGCTTTCCAAAAGAACATGAAAAAAAGGAGTCCTCCACAAATATGCAGATCTCTGTATTTTACAACTATACACATTTTTAAAAGCTCATCCATTTTCTTAGTATACTTTATAAATGGAAATCCGTTCAACACTTACCTCCTTCCAAGGACTGACAAATTGTGTACGAGCATATCGAGTTAGCATGTGGATTATGACAACCTGTCCCCACTCTTCTACATCAACTAGTAAATTACAGAGCTTGCGGTAATTCTTGTGAATCAGATCTATTCTATCCGGGCATACTTCTTCAAAAGCCATCACAACACTGCCAGCTACCAGCTAGAAAAGGAAGAAATAGTAACTCATTAAAAAACATTTTCCCTCCATCAAAGATTCTACTCAAGCACTACAGAGATACATTCAATGTTACGACAATATTTAAAGTATTCAGTTATTTGATTTAAAAAATGATTGTTCATGTATAAATAATAAATTTTAAGTGTCACTCCCTTAAAGAATCATTGCTCTAACATGTCTGAAAAGCTAGTACCTTCCTGAAATATTACAATTAGAAGTGTTAGTGTTAGAAATTCCCACAATTTTTTGTCAAGTTAAATTTTAATAAATTGTTCATAGATTCAACATATTTGTCATACACATTTTTCATTTTTAAAGCTAACCTAAGTTCCAATCAAAAGATTCATTATTTAGTATATAACAACATTCAGAAAAACAATCAAGACAATAACAAAGACCATATCAGGTCATTTTAAAATGAGAAAGACAATGAATTTATTTTAAAGTGTGTGAGGAACTCTTAAGTGTTTCTGGTACAAAATACTTTCAACTCTTCAACATTTTAATCCACCTGTTAATTTTTACCAATATTTCATTTACAAAGAAAACACACGTAAAATTTTAGTGCGTTATTATAACCTATGTAACAATGTATACAAGATGAAATAATGTATTACCAACAAAAGTCAGCTCTCTCCAAGACCAATTAATGAACCATAAATGCTGTTTTTGTAATTGTCATACTTGGGCAAAGCGGTGAAATTAAGATATCTTTGGTATAAAGATACAAGCTAAGCAGAATACATAATACACAAATACTTCTATATATGTACCACTGATATATATGCAGTTAGCCAACAATATAATACTGTTGAAAAAATAAATTAATATCATATTCTTTCTAAACACTAGGGATCTTCATTTTAGTGTCTAAAATTTCCCCAATGACTTAAAATAAGCAATTAAATAGAAATGTAACTTATTGAAATGGTACTTTCTGAAAAATATTAGATACAATAATATTTGTATTTTTAGTGTTTGTCCCTCTACTTGGCTGACATTTAGTTTATTAATATGCAACCAACAATACAATTGAAAGAAAACAGCTCAGAATATAGACTTGCTATTATGCTAAACAAGTTTCTAGTCCTGTGGGGATTTTATGAATTACCAATCAGTATAAACGTGAAGCCGCATTTATTGACTCCAGCCCTGCCCATGTACTGGTGCCTGCTGGTCCCAGCATGAATGCACTTCAATCGAAAAAGCAAAGAATTGATTATTTGTGTGAACTAAATAAAAAATGTATTATACGTATAATTTCCTATTTGCTATTGATATGGAAAGGAAGTGAAGTTTATGTCTTCATCTCCACACTTTGATATCTTCTGCACAAATCACTCTCTGAAAATTATATTCTGTGATAATCATATTTCTAAACAGATTTAGTATAATTTAAAAATCTCTTCAAACAACTAAAGTTTATGACATCAAACTATAGAATAACTTAGTATTTGTGAAATCTGTCTATCCATAGATATATTTTATATATAGGCCATTCTTACAGTAACAGAAGATATACATATCTATTGATAAAGGATACTTAAAGTACAAAACTAAATAATACCACTTAGAATAAAACAGTCCATGAAACTGAAATAGCAGTTCAACAAAGTTTCAATTTAAGAAATACTATGTAAAATCAAGTATTTTGCCTAAGCCTAGATTTTTTCCAAGTGTTTAATAGAGACACCAATTAAAAGAAAAATCAGCTACCAAATGTTATTAAATTTATTAAACTGAGTGCTATAGGTACAACATAATTCTAAAGTACTAACCGATAACATGAAAAAAAGAAAATACTTAAGTACAAATAAAGTTTAAGGAAACACAAAAATAATCAGAATATAAAATAAAGTACCCTTACAAAATAAAACTGACCATTTTAGGTATTTCATTGTATGGATTTAACGAACTGACCCAAGGTTAAATAACGCCAGAACTGATAATTTTGGTCTATTAAACGTTCGATATTCTATAAAACTTCCAGAATTAAAATAAAATGATCTACTCAGATTTCAAAACCAAAAATATTGGTTTCCCAAAAACAGACAGTTAATTTCCATCTCACTGTGTCAATAGTAGCTTTTTATATAAGGGGAAAAATAAATCACTCCAACAAAACTAGCAATGAGCTCATCAAATTCAAATGCAGTTTTCCATTTATGTATTTTTTATATTAAAGCTATAAACATGGTTCATTTATCTTCCCTTGGTTGCCACGTTTTTCTGTGCTGTTGCTATGAACTTCAGCCATTAGCTGTGCTCCAAGGTAAACTACATGAACCATCAACAAAAGTGACACCCCATCTATGGAGTTCATATTTTCTCCAGATTATCTATGCTAGTTGACAAGCTGGTAATGAAAAAAATCACACTAAGCAAATGGTTCCTCTAATAACAATAAATTTTCTATAAAATTATGAAGGGTACAAAACGTTTCCTTGCATCTATTTTGTCATGAATTCTAATTAACGTTGCAAAAACCTGAGAGTGCTGGGTCATCACAAGAAGTGCATCAAGGTTTGATTGATAATATGGTATAAGTTGGCCAATGCTGCCAAGATTTTCTTCTTTTAAATTAATGGCCATCCAACCTGCCCTAATCATACAGCCCAAATGATATTCCCCTTCTTATTTCAATTTTCTTGAGGCATGGAAAACAGGAAAGATCAGTCATTTATCTTCTAATAGCTGGATAATAGATCTATCACAATAAAACATCTGCACAAAATCAGAGATATGGGGTTTTTTTCACAACAGTGAAGCTTTTACCAACATTAAGTCAATAACTTATAAAACGGTGTCTTACCCCCATAGTTTAGTTATAACTACCAATATATTCATTAAACATCGTTTTGTAGCTAAATTAAGGAGAAACTTTGTCATAAAAAATATATAAACAACTGAGTTTTTCAGTAAGCATTGACCTAATCTGTTTTCGTAAGAAACTCTGTTTTCTATTAGAAAGCTAAAGCTATCCAAAGGATTTCTTTAAAATTAACCTGAAAGAAATAGGAAATAAATACCACCTTGTTTTTGAGGTGTTCTAAATAAGACTGTCCACTGCTATGCTTACAGTGCTCAACAAATATGGATTTCTACCTCTTAAAGACAAACCAGAGAAAGCATTATAAATTTTAAAAATAAGTTTGTAACTGAACATCAGAAAAGGTGTGTTTAGAATATGCTAAATAGGGAATATAAGAGGTTACCGGTAAATCCAGGAATATACAATGAAGAAATTATATAAAGAAAAGTTGTAACAGCTGATTGGGGATAATGGAACATTAATAAAATACTCCCTTTTAATTTTACTGACTATAGTTGTGGGGTGCCTTTCAAAATTTATAGATAACCTTTAAACAACAGTTACCTAAGTAGCCCTAAAATGCTCTTCCAGTTATCTTACCATAACAATATCTCTCAACCCTACAGGACGTATTTTTAGAAAAGGACTATTTTTATGACAAATATTGATCTTACTCTAGTAAAATGGACAAAGCATTCTATTCTAATATGTTTATATTTCCAACTTTCCTTAAAATGAGAATTATAGAATTCACTGTCTTTGAGATCTTAACTGTCAGAAAGTCTTCTCTTTAGGCTAAAAGAAGCAACAGAACATGTATCTCAAAGTCAAAATGTTAAGTGAAGAAAAATTTTAAATACATTAACATCTTTCAAATTTGTATTTATCAGCAGCAATAGCAATGTTAAAATCATGACAGTGATCCCAAAAAGCTCCTGCTGATAACAAATAAATTCCTTTTCAAAATGTGGAAGTAAATGAGACGTGCACAGTTAACTGGGAAATTTTTAAACAAAAATGATTTGGGATTCTTACTGTTTCATTTTTATTTTATTTATTTATTTGAGAGAGACAGAGACAGAGCGAGCATGAGCAGGTGGGAGGGGCAGAGGGAGACGGAGAAGCAGACTCCTCACTGAGCAGGGAGCTGATGTGGAGTTCGATCCCAGCACCCTGAGATCATGACCTGAGCCGAAAGTAGATGCTTAACCTACTGAGCCACGCAGGTGCCCTGATTCTTACTGTTTTAAATGTCAATACTGACATTATTAATTTTGGGGAGGAAGGAAATACACCTGTCTTCCTTCAATAAAGAACTACAAGAGACAAAGTAATAATAAAAACAAGATCCGTAAATATACGCATAAATGTCAGAATAAACCTTTCTACAAGATTATAATCATACAAAGGAAAAAAATTATCACAAAATGTTTATAATTAATTTAAATAATGGGTAGGCAAGTTACAATACCTGGGTAAATCTGAATCTCCCAAACCAAACCCAGAAAAATCAAAGATGAAAACCTATGTCCTAAGCATAACTAAAAAACAGAGAAACTCCAAACTTCAAATTACATGTAAGTAGAGAGTTATCTCTCAAGCTTATATCATAAAACTTCACAAAGACCTATGGCAGTCCGGAAAAAACTGCCCATAACAAAGCCATTAGGAGTTGGTGGAAAGCAAAAGAGGGCACTAAAATCAATAGGAGAAAGAAAAAGAGTGCTCTAAAGTGTAATACTGCATAAGATTCCTGGGGGGTCCAGCAGACTACAAAGAAGAAATTTCAAGAGGGTAGGAGGTGGAGGAAGTATTCAATGAGACTACCTTGGAAAAGAAAATTTTCAAGAAGATAACAGTTAAAAAATGAGGTAGAGGAAAAGGAGTCCCTTAGAAACTATAAGGTGACAGAAAAAAGAATAAGAGGAGGAAATTTAGGATCCTGAAGGAACAACAATAAATAAATAAATATAAATAACTTTAGGACACACACCACTTCCTATGGATGCTCTCCCTCAAAAAAGCCAACTAACAGAAAAGCATACTTTGCTATTCTGACAGAAAGGGTGTTCTTATACAAAGAATTCTGCATGCTACCTCAAACTCAAACCACTAGCCCTGTCCAAATAAGTGTAAAGATGTAAGTAATCTACACGTATTGAAAACAGAAAGTGAAAATCAAAACAATTCAACCGAAGAAAAGTACCCACAAAAAAATTAATGATGAAGCAAAAGAAAACTATCCAACACAACACTCCAAATTGAAGTAAGCACCCTCAAAGAAGCATCTGAGAATCAGAAAAATGAGTATGAATCAGAAATTCATAAAAGACAACAGAAATAAACAAAAGACATCAGAAAGAAATGAAACAGAACCTGATGAAACCAGGAAAGAAACCGAGAGGGGAATAAAATAATCACACATGATGATTAAGTTGCAAGATGTCCTTGCAAGAAAACAGCTGAATGAACATTTAGTAAGGGGAAATTAAAGAAAAGCAGAAAAAGAACCAAGTGAACAGAAATGAGGTAAAGAAAGAAGTAAAAAGTTTAGAGAGACAGTGGTTGAAATGTAAGACAGGCAAAGAAGATCCAACCTACATAAAATTGAAGTCCCTAAAGAAATAAAAGTAACTGAACAGAATTAATGTTTAAAACCATAATCTTAAAAAAAAAAAAAAAACACTTTGCCAGAAATAATGTAAGTTCTGAATCTACATTTTTAAAACGTTCACTGAATACCAGGAAAAAACTGACCCACATCAAGTAACCCTGAGACACCATTTAAAACTATCACATTTCAAAGACAGAAAATCATCAGGGTCAGTATCTTACTTAATGCAGACACATTACATGCACTTCCTTTAGATTAAAACAAGACAAGTATGCTCACCATCTCCACCACTACTAGTACACAAGTATGTAATTACACAAGAGAAATTAGTTAGTCATAAGAATTGGAAAAGAAGAAGTAAAATCACTCTATTGGCAGGTGATATATTTTCTAGAATAAACAATGGAGAATGAATGATATAACTAAATCAGACAAAAGAACTTGGTAAAGAAGCAAGATATAAAATTACCATACAGAAAATCAAGAGCTTCTTGATATACCAATATAACAAGTTCAACAATATAAGGATGAAGCAATTTCAATTTACAGTAACATCAAAGAAGTCAGACTACATATTAATATAACTCTAAACCAATATTTAATTCAATTAGCAATCCCCCTCTCACCACTCCCCACAAAGGTACATGCTAGCAATTTTGAAACACTTGCTCTTCATCTTGAGACTGAATAAGTAAGTAAATGTATTGAGGATAATGAGAGCCACATTTTTTAATGTTGGAGAAAGAAGCTGAAAAGGTAGGAGGCTAGAAGGAACCCTGTACTATTGTACTGGAATTAGAGGCATCAGTGTAAACTACTGCCACTTAACACAGATAGAAAGACAGAGATACATGTCTTTTGAGTAAAAAAAAAACATATAAACATGTAACACTTCAGGAAAAAGGAGTCCCTCATAAGTGACAGATCATCAAAGCTCCCCTAAAATCTACCTGCGAACACTGAATATGACATATACCATTTGGGAAGCGAAGTGTTAAAAATGATAATAAACAGCTAATTTACTATCACCAAAAAAAAAAAAACAGTAATTACTAATTACTATGACTAAAAAAATGGTAGTAAACATCGAATTACTATAACCTAATTACTATCACCAAATTAATTCCACAATCATTTGACAAATATTATATACCTACTATGAACAAGTACTCAATGTTTTCTACTGTACTTTGGAAATAAATGGTCAGAAATTAATAACCAACTGTTGCAAATTTACAAAGAAATTATCCTTTACATTCTTTTTTCAGTCATTTATTTCTTATTTGGAATATGTATTAACCCCCTTTTATGGTGTCAGGTGCTATGATCAGGGTTATATATACAACAGCCCTTCACAACAAATAAAACTTTATAGATTAAAAATTACAAGGTATACAAATTTGGAAACTGCAACTTATGAAGGCTTCATATATAGCTACCAAGGGGTAGAAGTTCAGACAGAAACCCAATTCTGTCTTATTACAAAGATTGTAATTTTCACCTGTGACTAATCTTTTTAGGAAGAGCACACATTATAAATGGAGATTTCGTTCCTGAGCCATGCAACAAATTTCTTTTAGTCTATAATGTAACAGAAATCGTGGTAAACTACATTAAAATAAAGTATCTGTTTCTTATAGATCTTACTATATTCTCCACAGTCCTTGGCAAATGTCTTGCACGTCAAAAAAACTAAATGTTTTTGTATTATTACTAAAATCAAGTTAATTATAATACCAATAATACTGACGCCACATCTGGGTCCTAGAAGCAGATAACAAGTATACCATACAGAAGACAAAAAGAAATCAAATTTCTTTTCTGCCTTAATTTATTGGGCAAATCCTTATTTACTTACCTCCTACATTATATCAAGCACTATAGAGGAAACACAATGACGATTTCTGCTACATTATAGACTAAATTTGCTGAATGGCTTAGGAATGAAATCCCCAACAATAATTTCATGTATAATATAATATTTTCAAAGTACATAGTGGGGAAAAAAGTACTTAGTGAAAAACTCATTAAAGGAAGTAAACTGTTCAAAAGAACGTATTCGCTTAATGTAAATAGAAAGCAGTAAAGGAGGAAAGAGGGACAAAAAAGACGTGAGACAGAAAAGTAAAGAGCAGCTATAAATCCAACTATTCAATAACATTAAATGTAAATGGATTAAACAATCTAATCAAAAGCCACATATTGTCACAGTGGATTAGAAAACAATATCCAACTATATGCTGTCTACAGGAGATACACATTGGATTCAAAACTACCAACAGGCTGAGAGTAAAAGCAAAGAGATATATCATGTAAAGAGCAACCATAAGAAGGCAAAATAGCTGTACTTCTATCAGACAAAATAGGCAGATCCCGTGGGTCATCACTATTCCTAGATCTCATTATCACAATACAAAAAGAATGGGAGTGGGGAAGGGAGGGGGAGGAGATTAAGTACATTCACAAAAGATGACTCATATTAGCCAGTAAGATCACTCTTACCAGCAATAAAACAGTCCTACAAATAAAAAAATGTTTTAGAATATTTTTTTAAAAAACACATTTATAATACTCCTCTAATTTTTTAATATTGCTTTAATACTTACTGATACTTTATTTTAAAACAACTACTTGTTCCCACGTGATTCAGCCTTTAAAAATTCTAATAAATCATTGCTTGAAATAAAAACTTTTGCATGCAAAGCAGTCAAAAATTTAGCCACAGATTAAAGAAAGGATTTTCCCCCCAATTTGTTCTTCTGATTCCAGATGAAGAAACACGTAACAAGCTAAAATTCTAAATACAACATTTCTCTTTATAAACACATTTTTATTCTTCAAGGATTTTAATGAACTCCATTAATATTTATACCACTTCAAAATCAATAAAAATAATTACACCACATATACAATGGCAAAATGATACTATGTAAATAAAACACAATTTTACTTTGACATAAAAAGGTTATCACTTACTGTGCTTTTATCCTTTAGAAGTTTTTCAATTACTTCAATTAACATTTCCTTCTGCTCTGGATCAAGGCTAAAACATAAAAAGAAAAGAACATACATTAAATGTTTTCCCTTTAACTCAAATTTTAAATGAAGCTAATGATTTCAAGAATATTAAAAAAAAAATTTTAGGGGGGAGGGAGAGCAAGAATTATGTAAAGATGGAAACAAAACAAATCTGAAATAAAATGGGATGTTTTTTCTCCCAAATGTGTCCTATCTTTCTTTTTAAAGTTGCTCATATTAATTACACCCAGACACTAATTCCATTAAGAAAGCATTCAAATATCAACTTCACTTCCAAAAAATAGTTGGAAAATCTTAAAAAAGTAATTATAAGTAGATAAATAATGAATTCTTTTTTTAACTGAGGGAAAAAAGTAACAGAACAACGATTTTTGACTAGGGATACATAATGGTCAAAAACAACTAGCGAATTCCCAAGTAAGAATCTTCTATCATTTCAGTTCAGTAATAGAGACATGCATTACCAAACCTGCCATCTAAAACCCAAAAAATTTGAGCAAAGGCTTACATATATACAGAAGTAAGAAATGCATCCTATTAGAGGCTCTAAGCACTAAAATATTGATAACAATATAATTTCTTCCTAACATGGAATTCAACTGTTGTCCATTTACTGTGAAGCTGAAGAATAATTATACAAAGACAAATAAGACAGTCTAGTAAAGAAAGCCCTAAACATAATCATTCCATATAACAGAAATATGTATAAGGGATAACAGGAATAAAATGAGCACCAATGGAGGATGAAGGACTATGGAGGGTTTCTTACAGGAAGTGACATCTCCGATGAATCTTAACAATTTGGCTTTAACTGAAAAAAGGAGAAAATTCTCTAGGTCAAGACTAAACAAATGGTTACAATTTAAAAACATTTTATGTAGAGTACTAACAGGCAGTACTGAGCTATTAGACGATAAATTCCAGGCAAGGAGAATAAGGGTTGGGGCTGGAGAGGTAAAATGGGGTCCAGTGATGGACTTCTATCTGTCACAGTGAGCTTGGATCCTATTCTGCAAGTATATAAGCAAGAAGAGATAGTGATAAGTGTGATATAACTTTGTCTGACAGTTAACCTAAGAAAATGAATTTTTACTTTTTACACACTTATATAAGTTTATTGCTAACTATTATAATTATCTGAACAAACGTTTTAATTCTTTCAAATTCTAGGTCCAGTCTCCCTTCTTCAAGCAGTCTTTCCTAACTAATCCCACTTCATTACAAATCTTTACATTTTGAAGCCCTACATGATAATCTCTGAGCCATAGCCTATCAAAGTCATGGTTAGTATGCCTTTCTATATACATATATATCATATGCTAATATCTTATTTAATGATAGATTGCCTTTAATTATTTGTCATTGGTTTGATTTTTTTCCCCTCAAATATGTGGTAATACATCCTCTACCATTTTCACACATCTTACACATATAACCCAACACCAAAACACAAAATGATCTTGACAAAAGCTTGTGGAATCAATGGTAACAGAAAATAATACCAAATTATTATAGATAATAACTCTTTCATTTAGGCAATATGTTTTCCACAAGGATTAAGGCATTGTATGATATTTTAATAAATATCACATAAATACAGTATCATGCTGCATTTCAAAATCAGCATTTTAAAATTCGACAAAATAGATCTATAAAAGAATCAGACAAGGAAGGGAACATCAGGGCCAAAGATGAAATAAAGGAGAACAAAGTGCATTGATAGGTATTTACCCCAAAGATACAAATGTAGTGATCCGAAGGGACACCTGCACCCCAATGTTCCTAGCAGCAATGTCCACAACATCCAAACCTTGGAAAGAGCCCAGATGTCCATCGATAGATGAATGGATAAAGAAGATGTGGTGTATATATATATATATATATATATATATACACACACACACACACACACACACACAATGGAATACTACTCAGCCATCAAAAAATGAAATATTGACATTTCTAACGATGTGGATGGAACCAGAGGGTATCATGCTAAGCGAAGTAAGTCAATCAGAGAAAGAGAATTATCATTTGATTTTACTCATATGTGGAACTTAAGAAAAAAAAACAGAGGATCATAGGGGAAGAGAAGGAAAAATAAAATGAAACCAGAGAGGGAGACAAACCATAAGAGACCCTTAATCACAGGAAATAAACTGAGGGTTGCTGGAAGGGAGGGGGTGGAGAGATGGGGTTACTGGGTGATGGACATTAAGGACACATGATGTAATGATGAGCATTGGGTATTATGTAAGACTGACGAATCACTGACCTCTACATCTGAAAATAATAATACGCTATATGTTAAACAATTGAATTGAGGGGCGCCCGGGTAGCGCAGTCATTAAGCGTCTGCCTTCGGCTCAAAGCGTGATCCCAGAGTTCTGGGATCAAGCCCCACATGAGGCTTCTCGCTGGGAGCCTGCTTCTTCCTCTCCCACTCCCCCTGCTTGTGTTCCCTCTCTCGCTGGCTATCTCTCTCTGTCAAATAAATAAATAAAATCTTAAAAAAAAATAAAATAAAATAAAATAAATAATTGAATTGAAATAAAAAACAGAATAAAAAATATTTAAGAAATTTAAAAAAAGAACACAGTGAATTAAGAGGATAATACACTTAAGACTCTACCCTACAATAAACAGTAAAAAATCTTAATTTTCTAACAATATACATGTGTATGTACATGAGAGATACACTACATAAATGAGAATTCAAATTCCATTCATTTTTAAGTTATAAAATTTAAGTTATAAAAGTTATCTGTAAAATTATCACAGGCCCTAATAGGCTCACAAGTAAAAACCAGCATAGGGTCTCTATAACCAAAATAAAGTTAAAGATGTCTAAAGAATGTTTGTCGGGGGGCGCCTGGGTGGCGCAGTCGTTAAGCGTCTGCCTTCCACTCAGGGCGTGATCCCAGCGTTCTGGGATCGAGCCCCACATCAGGCTCCTCCTCTGGGAGCCTGCTTCTTCCTCTCCCACTCCCCCTGCTTGTGTTCCCTCTCTCGCTGGCTGTCTCTGTCAGATAAGTTAATAAAATCCTTAAAAAAAAAAAAAAAAAGTGTTTGTGGGGAGAAAAACTGTCACTGGGTTTACTTAGTGTAAGTACAGACTAACTGTAAGAGCTAATCAGAGAAGCCTCCATGGGGTGTAATGTTCCACATACCATTAGAAATCGTTGGCATTATTAACAAAGCACCTACCTGTACAATTTCTGTATTGCATGGGCTGCATTCTTCCTAACATATGGTGATAAATCAGCAGAAGCCTCCTTAATAGCAAGCATCATAATAGGTACAATAATTGGTACTCTAATACTTGACAGAACTCTCAAAGCACTTGCACGGATTAGTTGATTTGGGTCCTGAAAAAGTTCAAAAATATTCATCAAAATTTCAAGTTTAACATTTCAATGACATCTTTATGACACAGCTAATTGGTGTTCACAGGGTACAATATCACAATAGGAAAAAAGCTACTTAATTTAAAGAATTAGTATATAGAAATGGGTTAAGGAAAAAGAGTTAGATAAATGTTTACTTCTCTGAATAATGTTTAAACAAGAAAAGTAATGGTTATAATTCTAGTTGATCATTCATTACTAAACATGTTAGGTTTTTAGAGTTTCACAATGACAAAATGCTACAAGCTATAAATTTTATCTTTAAAAAGTCATGTCCCCTCATTACACACTTTGAACAACTAGTTGGTATAATGATGAAGAGTTCTTTGATGCATGATAATGATTAAATAGAACATAAAGGAACCTACAGAAAATGAAACACACTGGGAAAGGTCTAGTTGGTCATATATATTATTTTCTAAGGACACTGACTAGGCAATGTGAGAGGCCTTTCAACTCTTTCAAAACACTACTGTGCTATTTAGATTATTGCTCCAGTTCTTTAAATCACACACCTTCAACTTCACACAAACCTTGTAGCTATTTGCTGGCTCAGTCTATTATTTACCTTTAGAGCTCGCTGGAAAGTGCTTATGGACAAGAGTGCCAGATCCTGCTGTTCTTCAGCATACCGGACCAGGTAAACATATACTAACTTCTTGATCTGTTAAAAAAAAAAAATCATTTAATCCTAGCCAAAATTAAAAATTCAATGTTTTATATACCAAATCCATTCTCAATTTTCCTTAAGTAAATAACTGAATAGCTTATATTATAACGTTAATATATTGTAGGATAATGAATGGCAACAAAAAAACGCTTGTAAAATAAGCATTTTAATAATCTATAACAGTAACATCCTATCAAGGTGTTTTGTAACAACACTCTAACAGGTCTTAAGGGTTCTTGCTTCAAGCTTATGCAATCCTTGTTTGCTGAGACTTTAAGTCTGTAGATGAATTAACCTACTTTCCTTGAGAACTGCAGACCACCAGCCTTAAGGAGTAAAGGACCAGTCTTCCCCAGAGAAGTCCTGAACACACTGGAACACAGCTGCTGCTGCTGCAAGCAAGTCTGTTCAGGGTCATGTCAACATATGACTATTTGCCTGGGCACCACCTCCTCCTGCAGATAGCCCACCCCGAGCCCCCAGTGTCTCACATCTTCCCCTTTAAAACTTTCTGGCTTTGCCTGGACAGGGAAGATGGTCTTTGGGAGGTTAGTACACCATCCTTCCAGGCTGCCAGCTTCCTGAATAAAGCAACCTTTCATTTCTCACCATCACCTGTCTCTCTACTGATTTTCAAACAGCGAGCAGGTGAACCTGAGTTCAGAACCAGTCTGTCTTATACACTTTCTCTTGAAGGGAATAAAAAATCCCTGAGCAAAGCTCAAACAAGAATATTAAAATATTAACTGAATTGTAAAAACATTTTCAAAATAAGGGATACAAATACTAGAAAGAGCTGGGTTCTGTCCACTAACTACATAGTATTTGAACTTATGTTTCCTCATCAATCAAAAGGTGCTAGTGTCCCAACTCTGACCATATGGCAATATTCACATTCCAATATACACTACATGATATTTTCAGCTCAGTAAGAATAAGTTATGACAATAATACCAATTTAATGTAATAAAAATTCCAAAAGACTGGAAGTGTCTTTCAAAAACTGTTTTAAATGACAATTTAATCACTGTCTATAACAGAATTATGAAAATTAAATAAAAATTAGAATTTGAGTTGAAATTCATCAACTGCTTCTTTTGGACACTGCTCACAGCCTATATCCTCCTTCTCAAGTATCTTCAGACACCAGTGCCTGATTAATTTCTTAGGTATCAGCAGAGTACAGATCTAAAACCTTATGGAATGTACAAAGAGCACAAGAAATGAGGGGAAGTACCTGCAAATAGGTGGAATTGATGCTGGAAAGGAAAAAGAGTGCTACACCAGGCCATATTTTAGGTCCTACTAACCAATCTGAACTTTTTAAAAGATTAACTGCCATGACTATCCTTCTCTCATCCCCCAATTTCCTTTGACGCAGTGTAGTTTTGTTTTGTTTTCCTTAAGTAAGCTCTAGGCCCAATGTGGAGCTTGAACCTACAACCCCAAGATCAAGAGTCACATGCTCCGCCAAGTAAGCCAGCGAGGCGCCCCAACACAGCATAGTTTGGAGTTCCCTCACTATCCTGTTTGCTTCCTTCTGAACTCTCTCCAATTTGTCTGAATTACTTTCAGTGTAGTACTCCAAACCACAAATGAGATTTAAGTAGAACAAACAAGTTGAGGCCATCTTCTGTGTGAGGGGCTTCCACTGACACAGCTAATTCTTAAACATAACAATACATCTTTTCTACATGTACACTGACTAAATCAAGCCATATTTAAGTAAATGCTCTGGTCAGGTTTTCTTCTTTTAAAAAAAGGGCAAGATCTTACATTTATCTATAGAAACTGTCAACAACTTAAATTCAATCCATCGCGGCACCCTCTTAAGATAATTTTAGACCTTAACTTGTATTTCAACCTATTTTGGTATTCTTTACAATTTTATAAGTACAAGTGAAAACTTAATGAGCATACCTTCTACATCTTATCATTATTTTTAAAAAATGCTAAACACATCATGTTGTTGATACCAATCCATTCTTCTACAGTGTACAGACAGGATTATAGGTGAAAGTAACAAAAAAATTTATTTACAAATACTCTTCAGTGGTGAATGGATCAACTAAGTCTTAAAAACAAAATTAAAACTCTTAAAAAATTAAAACTCAGTATCCAATGCTGTCCATAATCTGCCCCAAAATTCCTTTCCAGTCAAAGAGGAACAGTCCCCAGATAGAACTTGCACTTTTTGTCTCCATCTCCACTCAGGTTATCATCCTACCTTCCTCCAAGTTCTGCTAATCATATCTTCCACAAAAGCAAAAGTGAAACAATAAAATGTCTATTAAAGATGAACAGTAAAATAAATCACAGGATACCCACATAACAGTACACTATGTAGCCACTAAATAGATTTAAGTAAATCTATACTTGACATTAAAAATACGTCCTTGTAAAATGTTTGAAGGTGCAAAATAGTATGCATTATATGATCTCATTTCTATATTAATAAAAAACACATATTTTATTTTATTAATCTAAGGTACACCAACAACAGTAAGATGTACCATTATTTTATGAACAAAAACCCTGCCAACTGTAAGTCACCATCAATTCTTAAGTCTCACTTGCAGAAACTTTAAAATGCAAAACCAACATCTTAGAATGGACATAATATGGTAATAATAGCAAATACTTTATATATAGCACTAACTATATGCCAGGTGCTATCTCAGTGTTTTACTTAAACTAATTCATTTTAAATTCACAATTCAATAAATAGGTACTATTACTTCTATTTTACACATGAAGAAACTGAAGCACAGCGAGGTTTAGTAACTTGACCAAGATAGCACATCTATTAAATGAAGAACTAGAACTCAAACTTAAGCCTAAGTTAAGAAATCTATATAGTAGGGGCGCCTGGGTGGCGCAGTCGTTAAGCATCTGCCTTTGGCTCAGGGCGTGATCCCAGTGTTCTGGGATCGAGCCCCACATCAGGCTCCTCCCTCCGCTAGGAGCCTGCTTCTTCCTCTCCCACTCCCCCTGCCTGTGTTCTCTCCCTCGCTGGCTGTCTCTGTCAAATAAATAAATAAAATCTTAAAAAAAAAAATCTATATAGTAAAATGTTAATGGTGTTTATAACTGAGGTAACATTAACCAGTGACCTTCACTCTTTATGTCTTTATTATTTAATTTTTTTTACAATGAATATTAATTTTTTGTTCAGATAAAACAATAAAGATATTTTAACTTTGGGATGATTCTCATCTTTCCAAATGTCTTCTACTATAAAATAATAGTACTTTTTCTGATTATAAAAGTATCTGAAACTTTTTCATTATTAAAAAAATTGTCAAACTGAATATATTTTTAAGTTCTTACATTTCCACAAAGACAGCTTTTTCTGTAGCATCGATAAGATACAGCCACTAGAACTGTTTTAAACCTCTCTAATAGGTCAAAAAACTCAAGCTAAATGAACATACTTTTGCCAGTCAACCAATCTGTGACAGTCCTTCACTTTGGAACATCAGCCTATCAGGAACAAACTCACTCAAAAACAAAACAAAACAAAAACAAAAAAACACCTCCAAGGGCCAATCAATCAACAGCAGTCTCACCCAAGTGATCCCATACATACAGATGGTTATCAGCTCACCTAGGCCACTGAAAGTCCACAAACCCTTCAATGTTCACATAGAAGTAAGCAATCTTACACAAGAATACAAGTAGGTTCCAAAATTATGTGATACTACTATGTAAGCAACCATATGATCCAAAATATAACGAATGTTTTAGATTGTATTTAAATGGAAATATAAAGTTTTTAATTACAGTTTAAGAAGCATTTATCTAATTGTCTGAGCTATACATAGCTTTCTCCACTACCAGATTTTTAAGTTCCTAAGATTACAACAGTGCCAAAAAGCAATTAACACTTGCCAGTTGACTGATTTATAGCATTTTCAATAAATCAAATCAACACACCGATGCATTTTTATGTAAGATATTTCTCAAATCCACCTTAGAATGATAAAGAGGTTACTTAAATACAGGAACCATTCCTTATTCATCCGTATATTCTCAGTACCTATATCACAAGCCTGGCATATAGTAAGAGTTCAATAATTGGCTGAATGAAACATCACAGCCCAGTGGTATACTGAAAAAATTTATTAAGACATTTCCCATTAGATTGCTACATCAGGAATCTAACTTACCACCACAATGGTTATACTTCACCAAAGAGATGCCTAGAAAAACACCAACATATTATGAAAACATGATAGGTATTACAAAGATTGCCTCGAAAGTCTTTAACTTATGGGTTTAAAAAAATTAATCATTTAAAGTATTCTTTCTCTTTACTAATTATATATATTCAGATCCAGTCTATAGTTCTCTGGAAAGTTCTGAAAGAAAATGGGTTAGAGTCTACCCATCCCCTCATCCTCCTGTGATTTATTTCTCAGCAACACCTTTATTTATCAAGTAAGGTACAGGCAACTTTTAAAGCTGAATTATGAACTCCAGAATATATCCAGGGGTTTATATTGGCAACACTGAAACATTCAGAACCACAGCTGAGCTAGCAGGCATTGCTGTAATTACTCACTATTGGAGAAGGATTTTTGTGACTGTTATAGCAAAAAGCATAACAATATTAAATCACAGAAGGTTGCAAAACACCAAATTTGTTCTAGTTCTGTTATAAGAATCAATCAATATTGACCACAAGAGGCCTATGCACTGACTGGCTGCAGGTGTGCAAAGAAAGCCTAGTTTCCCTGAAACCATTCTGTGACCAGAAATGGGAGTACTTAAAGCTCCGTGACTACACCATTCTCTCATCAGTTACCTTCATTCAATGTTACAACACTCCTTGCTGTAAAGCTAATCATAGCAGAGCCCCAGTAGGCTGGAAGAACACAGGCAGATCTGTTTAATTAGTTTATCAATACTAGTACATCAAACTTCATGAGTTATTGACTAAACCTTTGATTATTTTTGTACTATAACCACTGA
The DNA here is from genome assembly GCF_017311325.1 of Ursus maritimus. NCBI lineage: Eukaryota > Metazoa > Chordata > Mammalia > Carnivora > Ursidae > Ursus > Ursus maritimus. The sequence goes on along the minus strand of NW_024426663.1, from coordinate 29,053,589 downwards.
TTGCTTACTAGGTAACTTTTGGTATCATTTGACATCAAATGGAAGATGACGTACAACTTAACTGTGTCTAAGGCAACATGTACTAATAAAAATGAAATTTTGCAGTTGACAGCAATGAAACATCAATCCTCTAAACATAAATTTTAAGAAGCTTATGTCAGTTTTCCCACAACATTAGAGAATTAAAGCATATTTCAAAAAACAAGGTATTTCAAGAACAAAAGAAATCCAACAAATAGACCGATAATTATGTTTATACTGACATTTTTGTTGCAGAACATTAGGCAGTATAAGAGAATCTGAGTGTAAAGGGAAAAGATGAACAAACAGGTAAGTTCTACTATTATAACTACTGAACAGTACAAACAGCTTTGGATGAACAATAAAGAATACAGAATTTTCTGTTTACAGGAAGACTAGAAGTCCAGGGGGAACTAGTTAAGTTACTACCAATTTCTAAGGAATTGCTCATTTCTACCAATCTCTAAAACATAAAAAAATGTATACCAATGACAGATACCTCCCAAAGGATAGCTAATACCAGATGTTGATTTGGGGCCAAAGTAACTAAGGCAGGAGGAGGAGGAAGGAAGCACCAAACAGGCACGATGGCTCTAAAAGGGGAATGGGTCTAAGATGGGTTCTAAAGACAAGCCACCTGGCTTTCAATTCTGAACTCTGAAACATAATAGCTGTGTGACCTTGGTCAGATAATTTAACCTCTCTGTTATCTTGCCCTAATATATAAAATTTGGGAAATGACAGAATCAACCTCACAGGGTTATTTATGAGGATAAAATGAGGATATATGTGAGGTACTAACAACCTAGCACACACAGCATCTTTTAAATGTTAGCAATCATTGTTCCTAGGAATAGAGACTCACACCTAAGTCCAATATTAAATCAATCAAGTGTTCTGATATTAATTTACCCAAGTTAGTCAAACTGAGTTTATGATGGCTAATCATTTTGGTAGCAAAATTCACCTATCCAAAATATATAATGTATGCATTATCTAATAAAAAAAAATTAAGTAGACTTTAAACAGTATCTAAAAATGGGTTTAAAGTACTTATCTTTAAAATCTTATAAATTATTCTAATAAAGTTAAAATGGTGAGGAAAATATTTCTTTTTATATATGGAAATGTGTACTCTAGAAATTGTATAAAATATACTCCTACTTTTACTTTCCAGATTTTGAATACATAAATCCAAGATTATTTAAACTAACTTACCTTATATGAGGAAAAACTATTTAAACTACATTAGAGACATAGTAACACCCAATCCACTGTTATAGTGTTAAAATAATAGCTAAGAGTCTACTTCATATCAATCTTGTATTTGTATTATATAACAACTAAAGCGTGACCTCACTGATCTTATTGTTCTACTTACACAAAAAATTCTACCATCATTCTCAAGTTAAGATTATTTTAGTCACTCTTTCTGTACCTACCCAATCCTTTCATTAAAAAGAAAATGTGCTCTGTTTCTAAAACTAAAAATACTTAATCATTGACGATAAAATTGCTAAAGATATATGGCTCAGTCAGTATATTCTGGCCATAAAGCACTATAAGACACTGCTATAGAAGTCTGATGTAGAGGTTGGAAAAGATGATGTGAATTTTCAAGTTTGTCACCAGTTATAAATTGACAATTCCACATACAAAGTAGGGAAAACTGAGACTAATGTTTCATTTGATCAATAACATTCCATATATATTTTAAGGCTTTAGGAACAATTACAGATTTTTATATGAAGCTATAATTCAATAATAGCTGAGAGACCTGATTTACCCTCCTACCTTAACCAAAGAAGATCGAGGGAAAAATAGTTTTCATATGTTGGACAACAAGCAGCACAGTATGTGAATCCTCAGAGGGAAAAGTCAAATGAGTGTGACTCTAGAGGGTAGTATATCCACCAGCACACCAAGGGCAACTCAAACAGAATCCAGAAGACTCACCGTGCTGAGAGAGAAATTAAAGTTCAGAGGCCAACGCTGCTAGAATTTGCAGAGCAGAAAAACAAACAGAAGGAAACTTCACAGAGATAGTGAGAGGGAGAGAGAGAGCACACACACTGTAGGTAACAATCACCAAGTCTTAGACTAAGCACTGACATGCACAAGAGTGAGCTAAACTATTTGAGGCCAGACCAAAAAAACAAAACAAAACAAAAAAACAAAAGAACACAGAACACCAAAAACAAGCACTGGAAAAACGTAGGCAAAACAGATCTCAAAGATCACAAAAAGCTAGGAATAATTCATGTTTCTACCAGCCAGAGAGAAAATGTCTGATGAACACATGGGTTTTTGAGTAGAATCCTAAAAACAGCATCACCTTAGGAGTGGGATTAAATTAATCTAGACTAAAAATATTTCTGTACTCCCTGATTAATCTTAACCACATGCTTTGCAAAATCAAATGATTCCATATAACTGTACACTACAAAAAAACCCAACACAATTTAAAGGAATACAACAAGATCTAGCAGACGACAACATAAATTTCATATTGTTTAGTATCTAATTAAAATTTACTAAAGATATTAAAAATCTAGGAAAATATAAATCATAACCATGAGAAAAATCAATCTATAGAAAAAGACTCAAAATGACAGAAATGATAGAAATAGCAGAAGGGCACCGGGCTGGCTCAGTTGGTAGAACATGTGACTCTTGATTTCAGAGTCATGAGTTTGAGCCCCACACTGGGTATACAGTTTACTTTAAAATACAATTTTTCAAAAAAAAGAAGAAGAGAACTTTATAGTAACTATTATAAATATGCTCCATATGCCCAAGAAGGTAGACAAAAATATGACTATCTTGAGGAGAGAATTGCAAGACGTGAAAGTGACCCAATGAAACATCCAGAGATGAAAAATACAAGAGTTGATAGTTGAAGAGATTAACAAGTTAGACACAACAAAGGAAAAGTCAGTTAACTTGAGTATACAGCAAGAGAAACTATCAAAACGAAGCAGAAAAAGACTGGGAAAAAACCGAACACGGTATCAGTGACCTGTAGGACAACATCAATTAGTCTGTATGTGTACCAGAAGTGCCAGAAGGAGTAAAGAGAAAATATATTTTTGAAAAATTAATGGCTGAAATGTTTCCAAATTTCAAGAAAATCAAAAGTCCACAAATAGAAGATGCTCAACAAACTTGAAGGAGGATAAACATGAAAAAAAAGACGTCAAGGCATATCATAATAAAGTTCAGATCCAGTGCTAGAAAGAAAATCTTAAAACCAACAAGAGAAAAGAAAGACACATCACACACAATGAAATAGAGATTAACAATGACAGGAAACTTATAGGACAGAAAACAATGAAATATTTTTTAAATACCAAACAAAAAAGACCGTAACCTAGAACTGTAGATTTTACTAGGCAAAAATATTTTCAAATTGTAGGCAAAATAAAGACTTTTTAAAACAAAAGCTGAAATACCAGCAAAACAAGAAATGTCCTCTAGTCATAAGGAAAATAATACCAAATACGCTATTTGGGCCTATACAAAGGAATGAAGAGGGCCACAAATGTTAAAAATGAGAGAACATGTAAAAGACTTCGGGGAGCAGGCAACTCATTTTTAAATCTCTTTAATAGATAACTGAACTTCGGGTAATTTTGGAATAAAATTGTACCAGAACAATTTCCCACAGAAAACTAAAAAGCTAGGCGTATTACAAAAGCACTGTGGGCCCTGGTGGTGAAACAGCAGCAGACATACTCTGGTTAAGAGTATATGCTCAAAGGTGACAAGAAAGAGCCATGTAAAGTAAATACCCCATTCCCATGGCTTTCTGACAAGGCCAAGTGAATACTGGATGAAGCACAAATAGAGGCACTGATGGACAAACCAGTCTCTCTGGTGAAAGGAACCAAAAAAAAATGAACTTAGGAAAATTATGGCCACTGAAGAAAGTAGGGGAATCCCAGCAGGGAGAAAGCTGGAGACAGGCTCCTCAAACAATCTCCACCCACATCTCTGACGAACTCCTGAACCATGCAAGCAGAGAACAGACTCAAAGCAGCTCAGCAAAAGACAAAAAATACAAAATGAGAGTGAAGCTGCTACTTAAGAAATAGAACTTCCAATCTGAACCCAGTCAAGATAACCACCCTCAAAAATACCACATGTGGAGGAAAAATAAAAGAATACAGAATCTCCAGGATTTAATGTAATGTCAAGAACAGAACTCAAAATAAGAATAACCAAGGAAACAGAATACTGGAATACTGTGTACATATACACAGACACAAGAAACACAAGAAAATCAACCAAATGCAAGCTTGAGATAAACAAGATATTGGAACCAGCAGACAACAACTTTAGAGATGCTATTACACTTATTCTTAATTAGGTAAAAGAAAATGTTGTGCTCTCAAATAATGAAGAATAAAGCAAATCTTGGCAAAGGAATAGAAAAAATAAGAAAGAAACAAATTCTAAAATGAAAAACGGTTCACTAAATGTACAATCAAATGGAGATGGCAGAAGAATGAGGAGGTGAAACAGAAAACAGATGAATAAAAATCCAATGTGAAGAAAACAAAAAAGATATAAGAAAAGCAACAAAGCTTCATACACTGTTAGATAATATCAAAAATATAACATACATGTAATTTCACTACCAGAAGAGGAGAATGGAGCAAAATATTATATGAAGAAATAATGGCCATGCTGATGTTTACAGTAGCATTAATTACAAAAGCCAAGATATAGAAGTAGCCCAAGTGTCCATCGACTGACAAATGGATAAAGAAGAGGTGGGTGGGTGGATGTGTGTGTGTCCGTGCATGTGTTTGTGTGTCTATGGATATATGGAATATTACTCAGCCATAAAGAAGAATGAAATCATGCCATTTGCAATGACGTGGATGGAGCTAGAGAACATGATGCTAAGTGAAATAAATCAGTTGGAGAAAGACAAATACCCTATGATTTCATTCCTATGTAGAATTTAAGAAACAAAACAAAGGGAAAGAGAGAAACACAAAACAAGAAATAGACTCTTAACCATAGAGAACAAAACAATGGTTACCACGGGGCAGGTGGGTAGGGGATGGGTTAAATAGGTGATGGGGATTAAGGAGTGCACTTGTCATGATGAGCACAGGGTGATGTTTGGAAGTGTCGAATTATTATGCTGTACACCCAAAACTTAAAAAAAAGAAAACAAAAGAAGAGAAAACAAATAACAGCCAAAATTTCCCTAAGTTTGATCAAAGGCAGAAATTCATGGATCTAAGATACTCAAGAGACACCAAGTCAAATGAACGCAAAGAAGCTCAAAGCAAGACAACCGAAAGTCAAAGAGTAAAACATGAAAGCATCAAGAGAAAAATGACAAGTTACATAAGTGGTATCAATTATTCAATTAATAGGGACATTACATAAGGAATTACAGAGGATCTTTAAAGCAAAGAAAAACAACAACAACAACAACAACTATATAACCCAGAATTCTATGACCAAAGAAACGATCCCTTAGGAACAGAGATAAAATGGAAACACTTTCAAATAAGAGATTTCATCACCAGCAAATCTGTACCACAGCAAAAGCTAATGGTACTTTTAAAGGCAGGAAGATAATGATAGTTAGAAATTTGGATATTAACAATACAAAGAACAATGGGCATGGTAAATACTGGATAAATGATAATCACCTTTTTCTGTTTTTTTCCTCTTAATTTCTTTAAAAATCATGAGTACTTAAAGCAAAAATTGCATTATCTTACAATGTTTTTAAACTGACACACATAATAACTAAAACATAAAAGATGGGAGGAATATAGATGTATATAGCTGCAAGATTTCTATATAAGTGAACAGATGCAATATTAAATAAAACTACAAAAGTTAAGAATGAATACAGTCAACAGTAAAAATAAGGCAAAGATAAACAGGTTAAAAATAAAAACAATTGGGGCGCCTTGTTATTAAGTCATTAAGCATTTGCCCTTCGGCTCAGGTCATGATCCCAGGGTCCTGGGATCAAAACCCCACATCGGACTCCCTGCTCAGCAGGAAGCCTGCTTCTCCCTCTCCCACTCCTCCTGCTTGTGTTCCCTCTCTCGCCATCCCTCTCTCTGTCAAATAAATAAATAAAATCTTTAAAAATAAATAAATAATAAAAACAAGAAAATTTAAAATGGGATTTCTTCTGAAACAGAGGAGGAAAGGAAAAAAGAAACAAAAGGAACAAGTAGAAAAGAAACAGTATAACAGTACACTCAAATCCAAACACATCAATTATGACATTAAGTGTTAAAAAAATAAACAATCCGATTCAAAGGCACAGTTTGACGGAATGGATGGGGAAAAGATGGAGCTACATGCTGTGAATAAGAGACGCATATTAGATACAAAGACACACATAGGCTGAGAGCAAATAGATGAAAAAAAGATACACCATACAAAGAGATGAGAAGGCTAGAGGGGCAATATTAGTAACAAATCAAATAGACTTTAAGACAAAAAGTATTACCAGAAATAAAGAAGGACTTAATTTTAGGATAAAAAGGTCATTTCATCAGGAAGACACAAAAAGAGTGATGCCTGATGGGAGTGCTTTAAAATATATGCTAGAAAATGACTAAATTAAAGGGAGAAATGAACAATTTCAGAATCATGATTGGGAGATTCAAAATCCCTCTCCTAGCAATCAGTGGAACAACTAGACAAGAGGTCAGTAAAAACAATTTTAAAAATATAAAAAAATAACACTATCAACCACATTTATTTAAATAACACTTACAGAATATACATTCAACAACAGTAGAATACACATTCTCTTTAATTGCACATGGTATGCACACCAAAATAAACTTTGGTGATCTATAAACAAGTTCTCAAAGTTTAAGAATGAAATAATACTAGGTACGTTTTAAGACTAAAATGGAATTATGTTAATAGCAATCAATGTTAAGATCATTAAGATAACCCTCCCACCCCCAATATCAGGAAATCAAACAACATACTTTTAAATAATCCATGAGTCAAAACAGAAATCATAAAGTAAATAAAAATATTAATTAAACAATAATGAAAATACATAAAATGAAATTTGGAAAACGCAAGTGAAGTAATATTAGGAGAAAATACATAGTGTTAAAGGTTTTACAGTAACAAAAAGATTTGATCTGAGTTTCCAACTCAAGATATTAAAAAAAGAACCAACCCCACATTATGTATAAGCCTGAAATATGAAAGATAAATACAAAAGTTATAATAATAATAATAAATCCATGACACAGAAAACAGAAAAAAGTAAACTGATAAAACCAAAAGCTATTTTTCAAAAAGGTCAATACAACTGATAAGGCTCTAAATTGGTCAAGAGAAAAAGAGAAAATATAAGAACTACGAATATCAGGTATGAAAGAGAAAATATCACTGCAGAAGGCACAGACACTAAAAAAATACTAAAGGAATATTATTAACAACTTTATGTTAATAAACTGACAACCCAGATGAAGTGGATAAACTTCCTGAATGACAAATTACCAACCCAGATCCCAGAAGAAACAGAAAATCTAAATAGTCCTGTGTTGGGGGTTCACCAAAACCATCTTCAGGCTGGATGATTGGCCAGAAGGATTTACAGGACTCAAAACATTGTTTTACTTAGGGTTATGGTCCATTACAGCAAAAGGATATACAGTAAAATTAGTAAAAGGAAAAGGTACATGGGTGAAGAAGTCCAGAGGAAACCAGGCACAAGCTTCCAAGAGTCCTCCCACCAGTGGAATCACCATAAGATCTGCTTAATTCCTTCAGCAACAGTATGAAATGACATGTACAAAGTACTGCCAACCAAGGAAACTTAACTGAGAAAGACTGTCCAATGCATGCAAAAGCAGCAATGAGATTCCACTTTATACCCTCTAGGATAGCTATAATCTAAAAGAAAATAATTTTTTTCAAAAAACAAAAATAAATATCAGTGAAGATGTGGAGAAATTAAAACACATACGGTGTTGATACAAATATGAAACGATGCAGCTGCTGTGGAAAAGAGTTTGGCAGGTCCTCAAAAAAACATACAGTAACCATAAAACTCAGCAATATCACTACAAGGTATACATACAAGAGAAATGAATACACAGGTTCACACACAAACTTGTACAAAGTGTTTATAGTAGTGTTATTCATGATAGCTAAAAAGTGGAAACAACCCAAGTGTCACTTATGAATGAATATACAAAACTCAGTACACATCCACAGAATGGAATATTATTGGCAATAAAGAGGAATGACGTACTGATGCACACTACAACACGAATGGACTTTGAAAACACCACTTTAAGTGAAAGAAGCCAGACACAAATGTCACATACTATATGACTTCATTTATAAGAAATGCCCAGAATAGGCAAATCCATAAAAACAGAAAGTAGATTTAATGGTTGCATAGGGCTGGGGGCATAAGGAGTGACTACTAATGAAAGCGGGATTACTTTTTGAGGTGATAAAAATACAGAGGAAGTAGACAGTGGTGATGGTTGCACAATTCTGTAAATACACTATAAATCACTGAATGGCACACTTTAAAAGTTATGGCATGTTAACTGTATTTCAATAATCTTTTAAAAAGATGACTGACTAGAGCAAAAATAACCATGTATTTTTAGGAAGTTTTAGCATATTTAAAATTAAAATTCATGATAATATAGGAAAAGATGGAAGGGGAAAATGAAAATTCACTGTCATAAGGTTTTCAAAGTATATGTGAAGACAGTGCTAACTTAAAGATGTATACTGTAGTGGTAGACTGTAATAAGATGTACATTGTACACCCTAGGGCAAGCACCTCCTAAATAAATAAATAAAACAGAGATATAGCTTTAATAGTAATATTAATAGCTGATTATGTGAAAAACTCCCTTATATTCTTAATTTCTACTTCTTATACTCCATCTAACTCCACCTAAAACATCTGCCTCGATGTCACTAAGTCCTTGAAAATATTCTGCAGTGGAAATTGCTCCTTCTGTCAAACTTTCCAGACTCAAAAACAGAGTCAAGCACATTCCCCACAGTTGATGGTCACAGTTGTTAGCAATGGGCAAAGAGGAAGCATGTGAGCTGGCATTTTCATTCTCATGCATGTATCACTACTTCTTACTGAGTAAACATATCCTCCAGACAATCACTACCACATCAATTGACAGTGAGATGCGTGACAGACATGATCATTCAATCCTCTTCCTTACTACCTTGTATTCTTTCAAAAACAAGCCATTTGCTCAGATCAATCTCTTATCCCTTTCACTGAACTCTTCATCCTACTCATCTTGCTCAATGGTTTCTACACTGGCTCTTATTTTTCTTTTATACTTTATCAAAAGTCATTAGTCCATCTGACCCAACATTACCTTGGCCTCAAAGATCTTTGAATTCCTGTTTCAAACACCACTTACAAACCCACACAAAGACAAGTAATTGAAGGCTCACAATACATCCTGACTCTGCCCACCTTCTGCTGTACAGAGGCAGAGTATACCAGAGCTAAAATGTTGCAAGAAAAACACTACATTTGGAGAAATAATACTTGGGTTCAAACACTGCCCTTATACTGCATGAACTTAGGTCTGTTGCAGTGGACATGTGCTATCTTAAAATTAAGTCCCTAGAGCAGAATTTCAAGTAAACTGGCTTCTAAGAATAAGCAACAGTTACCATCATTCACCCAGGTGAATTAATCTCAATTTACTTTTCACATTCTCCATCCAAAAATCCAAATACTGTTTATTTAAGATTATGGACATTTTAACTATAACAAAAAAAATTAGTGATACTTAAGGATCTTATGCTGCATTTCAAAGTAACTGAAAAATATGACTCTTTTACAAAAGGAATCATGAAAATTATGAATCAAAATAGCACCTCAAGGGGCACCTGGGTGGCTCAGCCAGTTGAGCAGTTGAGCATTAGACTCTTGATTTCACTGAGGTCACGATCTCGGGATTGTGGGGTCAGGCTACACACTCTGCACAGAGTCTGCCTAAGATTCTTTCCCGTGCTCCCTCTCTCCCTCCCGCTCTGCTCTTACCAACCCCACCCCCACCGGCTCCGCATATGTGTGCACAGGCTCACACTCTCTCTAAAATAAATAAATCAATAAAATCTTAAAAAAAAAAAAAAAACAGTACCTCAATATTTTTACTGGCCACATTCTTCACAACAGCAGGAAACAGTTCAGATGCATTTTTCCCTTTTGCAATCATCTGAAGAATAAAAGTAGAGTATTAGAGCTGAAACCTTTTTTAAATTAGTCATTTGAAAATAAAACATAAATTCTAATACATTAAATATTTAGAAAACGATGGGGCGCCTTCAGCTCAGGAAGTGATCCCGGCCTTCTGGGATTGAGCCCCACATCAGGCTCCTCTGCTGGGAGCCTGCTTCTTCCTCTCCCACTTCCCCTGCTGTGTTCCCTCTCTCTCTGGCTGTCTCTCTCTCTATCAAATAAATAAAATCTTAAAAAAATATAAATAAATAAATAAATATTTAGAAAACGGAATCAGCAAATAAGCTATGGAATTAACAAGCTTAATTCTTTTTGAGTTATCTTATTACTTATCTAGACTATCTGCACCAAAGAACCAATGACTTGTGTATCAACATAAATACACAAATACATAGATACATTAAAGAAGAAATATCTAGTAATTTAAGACATAAAACATTTACAGTAGTTTTCTCTGGCTAATGAGGTACGTGTAAATGCTTTTTAAATATGTATACTGTTCTTTATTTCCCAGGTTCTTATATTAAAATTACACTTACATTTGCAATGGAGGCGGGGAGGGGGGGGAGGAGTGGAATGAATGTTATTTTGAACAAGCTATTTCTCCCCCTGGCTTTCTTTTCATGGGTTCTACTTCTCCAACCACTACTTTCCAAAGTTCCCTTCGCCAAGTCCTCTTTTCTGTCCACTAAAGTTCTGTGCACCATCTTTCCAGGCTACACTATTCTGTAATCTCTGAAACTCCTAACATTTCATTCACCTTCAGGACTTAACTCTCACCACTATGGGGGGATCAATTCTCCAAACTCTAGCCCTAAATCTGAGACCTAGTAACACTTCTATAATTGGACATTAGAGGTCTCTCTCATCTCAAACTTGCTGTCTAAAACCAAACTTATTTTTCATGATAAAATGGCATTCATGCTAGAACTTCCTATTTCCACTAATTTTCCCAGATACCAGAAACCACAGAATTATCTGGGTTTCTTTTCAAATCTACAAAATAACTAGGTCCCGTTGTGATTTCTTTGTACAATCACATTAATCCTTTCTCACTGTTACTATCCTAAAATAGGTCACTATCACCTCACAAAGACTTTTTCCAACAGTCTCCTGCTCCTGTCCATAATGTACATCACTGACAGTTTCACAAGCTTAAAACACTACTGTCTTTATGTAAGCCCCTCTCAAAGATTTCAAAAGCCCCTAAGTGCCTAAGAATCCAAACTATTGGGCGACTGACAGGGTTGCTCAGTAGGTTAAGCATCTGCCTTCAGCCTGGGTCATGATCTCAGGATCCCGGGATCCAGTCCCGCATTGGACTCCCTGCTCAGCAGGGAGTCTGCTTCTCACTCTTCCTCTACCTGTTCCCCTGCTCATGCTCTCTCTCTCTCTCAAATAAATATCTTTAAAAAAAAAAAAAAAAAGAATCCAAACTATTTCACTTAATAGCACATGCCTTCAGAGTTTGCAACACTGCTTTTAAGCGCATCAATCATTATTGTTCTACACAAATGCTATTATGAAAGTAAACTGACCAGTACCAGAACATTCTCTGGCTCATCTATGACTGTACTCATACCACACCCCCAACTAAATTTACCTTTCACATTCCTCCCAAATTCTAATCGCTCTCCCTTCCTAGAGTCATCTTCTAATACCTGGCCTTCCATGTCACCCAATTCTAATTTCTTCTACAATTTTTTAATTCATACTTTTCATTTGGAATTTTCTATGCACTATATTTTATTGCTATTTATTATAGTTGTATGTCTATCTACATCCCCATTTCCTTTACTCTCATTCCCAGAATATATCTTTATGTCTATTAATAGTCAAGACTTTGGCAGCCACCAAATAAAGTTTAAACTATAGGATAATTTTCTGGAAAGGGATTCTTTATGAATTACACTATATCTAGGAAACTACCTGAAAATATGGGAACTATTAGTTTTATAAATTTATAACAAGTGTTTTACAATATGCTACTTGATATTTTGAGGATTATAATCCCAGTTAGCAATTTCTCAATAATCCTTTCTACAGGATAGCTTAAAAATACTCTAATACAAGCTAGTTTTTTTATATTCTATTTCCTTACCTGTCATATTATGATTTGAGTATTCTGGGTTTTTTTTAAAGATTTTATTTGTTTGAGAGAGACAGAGATCAAAAGAGAGAGAGGGAGAGAGAGCACATGCATACACAAAAGGGGGGAGGGGCAGAAAGGGAGGGAGAAGCAGACTCCCCCCAGAGCAGGGAGCCGGAAGCAGGGATCCTGGGACTCCAGGATGACAACATGAGCCGAAGGCAGATGCTTAACTGAATGAGCCACCCAAGCACTCTGACTTGAGTATTTTGTAAACCTGCTGAGTAGTACAGAAAGCTAACAAAATACTGCAGCTAAAACATCTTTGTATGATTTTCACACCTCCTTCAATTTCCTCATCTGTAAAATAAGGAGAGAGGGATCAAATGTTCTCTAGGGCCCGTTGTTTCAGTCACTTAGTGACTACCTGAAGTCAGAGATCCTGTCCTGTTATATCCTATTCTAAGGATTCCCCAACTGCTCTATAGAACACTATTCAAAAAAATGTTAACAGATGACACAAGAAAAAATCCTATAGTCAAATTCATTTAACAAATATTTCCTGAGAGAGCATTACATGCCAGGGACTATTGCAGGCCTTGATGATACAACTGTGAACAGTACACAATGCTTGCCCATTAGAGCTTACCTTCTAACGGGGGTGAGGGACAATAAACAATTCAATACAATATGTGAGATGGTAAAACAGAGTATTATGGGGGGGAAAAAGGACTAAGAAATGGAAAGTGCTAGGGTGGGGATGGAAGCTGCCCTTTTGTTTTGTTTAGTGTTTTCCTAGTATTATTTCCCATTCCTATATTTTTAATCTATGTCTTTATATTAGAAGTGGGTTTCTCCTTGGAGCACTGGGTGGCTTAGTCAGTCAAGCGACTACCTTCCACTGGGTAGTCCTGGGATCAAGCCCCACATCAGGCTCCCTGATCAGCTGGGAGTCTGCTTTTCCCTCTCCCTCTGCCCCTCCCCCCAACTAGTGCTCTCTCTCGCTCCCTTTCTCTCTCTCCCTCTCTCTCAAATAATCTTTAAAAAAAATAAATAAAGGTGGGTTTCTCCTAGAGAACATATAGTTGCATCCTGATATTTTCATCTAATCTGACAATATCTTTTAGTTGGTGATTTTAGATCACTCAAATGTAATATAATTATTGATGGGGTTAGATTCAGGGTACAGTTTTATTACCTGTTTTCTGTTTACTGTCTGTGTTTTGTTTGTCTGACCAGTGTTATTCCCATTATTTGGGAGCATTTAAGTATTTACTATTTTAATTTTGATATTTATTTTTTGGCTGTACATTTTTGTTTAACTTTTAGTGGTTCTTCCTCTAGGGATTATTAGATAGATAGACAAATCAAGATACAGCAAACCTTTCACAGTCTACTTAGTGTTAACACTGAACCAGGTCAAATAAAATGTAGAAATCCTACAACCCTATAGGCCCTTTTAATCCCACCTTCCTGCTAGCCTTTATATTATAGCTATCATATATATGATATCTATATCCATTTAAAACCTCTCAGTATAACCTAAGAAGGATAAAATTAGTCCTTTACGCTTACCAAATACAGTGGACCCTTGAACTATGCAGGGGTTGGGGGCATCAACCCACAGATCTGAATATCCATGTATAATTTTTCACTCCTTCCCCAAAATTAACTATTAATAGCCTACTGTTGACTGGAAGCCCTATTAATAAGATAAACAGTCAATTAACATATATTTTGCATGTTATATGTGCTATATACTGTATTCTTACAATAAAGATAGAAAAAAGAAAATATTAAGAAAATCATAAAAAAATAATCATAAGGAAGGGGAAATACATTTATAATATTATACTATAAAAATAACACGTATAAGTGGACCCACGCAATTCCAATCTATTGTCCAGGTGTCACCTCTATTTTCTTTCAGTACTTTGAAGATGTTCCAGGGGTGCCTAGGTGGCTCAGTCAGATGAGCATCCTACTCTTCAGTTCAGATCATGATCTCAGGGTTGTGAGATCATTAAATGTGTGCTTAAGATTCTCTTCCTCTCCCTTTGTCCCTCCCCTGCATTCTCTCTCCCCCCTCTAAATTAATTAACTAATTAATTAGTTAGTTAAAATAAAGGTGTTCTATTGTCTTCTGGCTGCCACGGTTTCTGATGAGAAATATGGAGTTATTCCAATCACTGGTCCTTGTATGTAATGTATCACTTTTTCCCCAAGTACTTTCAAGAGTATTTCTTTATTTTTGATTTTCCACAGTTTAATTGCTATGTGTTTAGGCATGGTTTTGAGTTTATCTTGATTGGGGTATTCTGAACTTTTCATCTACAAGTTTATGTCATTCATTAATTTGGGTAGTTTCCAACCATTATTTCTTTAAGTATTTTTACTATCCCAATCTCTTTCTCTTCTTTTGAACATACTTGTTCGATCTTTTTATTTTTCCAACAAAACCCTCACGCTGTATTCATTTCTTTTTGTTTTAATCTGTTCTGCAAATTAACTAATTTCTAATGATCTCTCTTCAACTTCTGGTTCTTTCTTCTGTTATATTCATTTTGCTATTGAATCAATCCAGGACATTTTTTATGTCAGATATGATTTAAAAAAACCAGATTATTTCAGTATGACAGAAATTTCAACATATTTCTACATGATGTAGTTCATGTGAGATACTTTGGGGAAAAAGCTACCCATTAGTTTCTACCTGGAGAATAACAGGATATAGGAGACCCTCTTCCCTAGCATAACTTACCATCTAATCATAAATGGCCCTAATATTACCTACGACTGAAGTATGAGACAAGAGAAATGTCTATTCAAGTCCTCTATCCATTTTCAATTGGGTTGTTTTTTTAGACGTTGAGCTGTTTGAGTTCTTTACATATATTGGATATTAATTCCTATATGATGGGAGAATGGTTTTTTATAGATTTCAAAATATTTTTTCCCATTCTGTGGGTTGCCTCATCACACTGCTGATGATGTCATATGACGCACAAAGATTTTAATTTTGATACAGCCCAAATTATCCACTTTTTCCTTTTGTTGCTCACTTTTTCTTGAAACCTTTGACAAATCTAATGTCATGAAGTTTTTGCCCTATGTTTTCCTCCATTAGTTTTATAGTTTTAGCTCTTACATTTAGGTCTTTAATTCATTTTGCCTTGTTTTATATATATATATGATAGGAGGTAGAGATCTATATTCATTTTCTTGCAGGTGGATATCCAGATTCCCAACACCATTTGTTGATGACTATCCTTTCACCATTGAATGGTCTCTCACCCTTCTCAAAGATCATTTGATCATATAGGTAAGGGTTTATATCTGCATGCTCTATCAGGTATATATGTCTGTCTTTGTGACACTACCACACTGTTTTGATTACTGTAGCTTTGAATTAAGTTTTCAAATCAGGAAGTGTGAAACATAAATTTTTCAAGAATGTTTTGGCTATTCAGGACACATGAATTTTAGGATAGATTCTTCTGTTTTTGCAAATAACATCACTGGGAGTTTGATGGGAATTACACTGAATACATATTCACTTTGATACTGACATCTTAAAAATATCAAGTCTTGCAATCCATGAACAGAGGATGTCTTTCCATTTATTTGTGTCTTCTCTAATTTCTTTCAGCAATGTTTTACAGTTTTCAAGTAATGAGTCTTTTGTCCCCTTGGTAAGTTTATTCCTAGGTATTTAATTCTTTTTGAAGCTACTGTAAATGGGACTATTTTCTTAATTTCCTTCTAGGACTGTTCATTGTTAGTGTATAGACACAACTAATTGTTACGTTATGCTGCAACTTGGCTGAATTCATTTATTTTAAAAGGTTTTGGTAAAATATTTAGTTTTCTAAATACGAAATCATGTTGTCTGTGAACAAAGATAATTTTAGTTGTCTGCTTGTAATTTGGATGCCTTTTATTTCTTCTTCTTGCCTAACTGCTCTAGCTAAAACTGCCATTGAATAGAAGAGACAAAAGCAAGCATCCTTGTCTTTTTCCTTTTTGAAGAAAAAAAGCTTTCAGTCTTTCACTGCTGACTATGATGTCAGCTGTGGGTTTTTCATATATGGCTTTTAACATTATGTTGGGTGAGTTTCCTTCTAGTCCTACTAGTTTGTTGAATGTTTTATCATGAAAGATTATTAAATTTTGTCAAATTCTGTTTCTCTATCAATTGAGATGATCATGTGGTTTTTTGCCCCTTCATTCTGTTAATGTGGTGTATTACAGTGATTGACTTTCATATATTGTTCATGTTCTTCTGTAAATAATAATAATCTAAATCCAAAAATCCACATTAATTTTTTAAAGTCAGGAAGAAAAAGAGGAGAAATTGTGCTTTTCTAAATTTTAATTGTTTTCATTTTTCACAGTAATAAAGATGGTTTATTTTTGAAACTTCAAAATATGCAACTTATAAATACTGGCTAATTTAAAAGGAAAGACGGAAAAGAAGCAAGAAAGACAGATCTTACAGAGTTTCAGACCCAAATGCAACTCTTAAAAATCAGCAAGAATAAATGAAGAAATGAAAAAGAAGTGGTCCTTTTTTTATATTCCAGAAAGTAATAGTGGTGCAAAACTGAGAGAAAACTCACTAAGGTATTGCATCACTCCTAAAAACTCAGGCCTGCTCATGGAACTGGTCCTGATGACTATCAACATGGCAGAAAAGGCTTGGCCCTTTAAGCAATTTCCAACACAAAAACAACAAAGATGAATCCTTTAAAGTATATACACAACTGAAACATTCTCAATGAAGGAAGGAAGAGAATTAGCAATACCCAGAAAGGTTTAGACTAAAATGTTTATTATACGTTAACTGGAGACAGTAAAAATTACACATTAGTTTCTTCTTCTTAAATGGACTTTCCCATTTTTCCAACAATAATACTGTACAATTTGTATTTGGCTTACGATCTTTAAAAAAATATTTACAAAAACATCTGGAACTCTGAAGCTACCTTTAATTTTCTTAGGGTCAATAACATCCCAACCAAATACCCTGGAACATGTATGACTATGAAATAAGATATAACAATAACTCTAGGAATTCTAAGAATTTCATCAAAGAAAGGTTCAGCTTTGCTCCTTATCCCATAACTACAAAGCCAAGTAAACTAATCTGAGGAAGACCTTCGACACCTAACACTTGCTAAAAGAAAATAATCAAAGATTCAATACACAGAAGATTTCAATACAAATATTCCATTCCTCCAAGGACTCCAGAGAGTCAACTCATCAGTATTTTAGCTAAAAAGCTTATTACTAATTCACTATATGAAATACATTGCAAATTCTCCTTAGTCCACCACATTTCACCAAGCAAAGATAAAACAGAGGACACGTGCTATAAACAATTAGACACATATTTTTCAGAAATATTAAGAAAAATAATGTATGAGTGCTTCAACTTGAGTCCGGCTGTGTAGTAAGTGACCACAAGATTTTGAAGTAGGCAGCTTTTCTCCCCTAAGGATGCTTTGGCACAGATGAGACTTTACTTAATAAATGAAACATTAGAAACATTAGCCCATGATTCTAAGTCTCAGATATCACCAAAGAAAGAACTAAAATAAACTGTGATTATCATTATGGTTTTTCAATGTTAGATGTTGCTGAAAAGATTCTCTACTGAATCACAGGACTACTAACTATGAAAGATAGTCAGATATGCATTGCCAGCACTTTGATAAATTTTAGAAAATAATGTGGCAAAATACACAACATTTAAAATTTTGGCAGATTAAATTCAGAAATCTTTAAATATTTTTAACTATGATGAAAAGACCTGAAAACTACTCTGCATTGTATAAAGTGATAAAACCCCATTTTTAGGGCTCATGAAATATAAATTATAAAGAAATTTAAATTTAAAACTTACATTAAGAAAATACAAGAAACTTTGAAACCAATATAAAATTCTGACTGACTGGCCTCCAGGAAACTACTTCTAGCCAAAAGATGTTTTGAAATGATACACACACACATGAACAGAAAAATTTCTAAATGATTTTAAAAGCTTCCACACAGAAATATGGTACTACCTAGAAGTCAAATTAAAAACTGGACAAAAGTAAAGGTGAACGAATAACTGTTCTAACAGCTCACTGAAAAAATGTCAAGTAAAATAACTATTAGTTACTTAATAAAAGGGGGAATTAGCAAACAATAATTGCTTATTGAAAACTGAAATATATCATTCAATAAATACCATTCAAAAACACAAAGTATTTAGAGAAAGTATTAACAAAATAACAGAACTTAAAATTTAACACTAAAAACTATAATATAATACACTGTTGAGAGAAATTAAAGATGATCTAAACAAGTGAAGAAACAGAATCATGATCATAAGGCAAAATACTGTAAAAATGTTAATTCTCCCAAAATTGATCCATAGAGTTAACGCAATTCCAATCTACAGCCCAGCAGGCTTTTTCTCCATATAAAAAAATGACTTAAAAATATTTGAAAATAAAATATAAATCTCTCATAACTTCCCAACAATGTAATTATCTATCCAGAAAATCCAAGCATACGAAACTGAAAAACTGTTAGAGATAAGGAGCGAATTCACTGAGAAGGCCAAACGCAGAACACAGAAAAGTCATTTGTCTTCCTATATACCATTAATAATTAATGTTAAAAATATAATGAAGGGGACCATTCATAATGCCCACCAAGATTTAAAAATACACAGAAATGAATCTAACAAGGAATACACAAGATCTCTATGATAAAAACTACAAAATATAAATATAATGCTGCTGAAAGGGAAAGAGGGATGAAAGCAAGAAGGGACTACATTAATTCCATATTATCCTAATCAAAGTTCAAAAACAATTTTTAACAAAACTTGAGAATTTGGTTCTAAAATTTATCTAGAGGATGAAACTTTTACTTTTTATGCCTCATTATTATTTGAAAATTTACATATATATTTATATCACTTGTATAATGAAGAATTTTTTCAGACTTACTGAGATATAATTGACATATAACATTATGTACATTTAAAATGAGATATTACCTCAAGCCTCTTAGAATAACTATCACCAAGAAGAGATAACAAGTGATGGCGAGGATGTAGAAAAAAGGGAATCCTTTCTACTGTTGGTGGCAATGTAAACTGGTACAGCCACTACCAGAAAACAGTATGGAGGCTGCTCGAAAATATAAATGATAAATATATGATTCAGCAAACCTATTTCTGGGTATCTACCCAAAGGAAATAAAATCACCACCTCAAAGAGATATCTATGCTCCCATGTTCACTGCAGCATTATTCACAGTAGCCAAGATACAGAAACAACCTAAGAATCTGTCAACAGATGAATGGAAAAAGGTGATACAGTTATAAAGATATAATGGAATATTATTCAGCCATGAGAAAGAAGGAATCCTGCCATTTGTGACCAAATGGATAGATCTTGAGGGTACTACACAAAGTGAAAGAATAATTTTTAATTACGAATCATTTTCCTATACTTAAAAAGCCAAATTTGAAATTTACCTTTATACAAACTTCTTAATGAGAGACAGCCTGTAAGTACTAGGCATATATGGCTATATTTATATTTCCTCTTTTACATTTCTTTATGATACATTTATTTATAACTACATTTTCGATAGTCCAGATTATGAGAATATCAATTTTTATTTATCAGTTTAAAAGAGGAATTTTAAAAATTACCAAATGCCACATTTTCAGATTTAGGAATTTCCACAGTACCCTCAGGTTTTGTGAAATAATTTACCTACATGGAATGTAAAGGCCAAAATTTAATGAAATTAAGAGCAGGGCTTGCTTTAATATGGTAGTGAGGGATTGTAACCTGCAGGAAAGCAAGCTGAAACCATGCAAAGCAATCCTGATAATTATAAATCTTGCAATCAATCTGTGACTTTTAAAAATTTTGTAAAAATATTAAAACTCTTACTGTCAGTTATAAATGTATAGGAAACTGAAAAATAGTAAAACTAACACTTATTTAGTACCCTATTATTTAGAACATTAGAAACGTTGGAAATTAACTTAGCAAGAGTAGTCTGAATGGGCTTGTCTATTCTCACCATGTAAGACACAGAGCAAGCATCTTTTCTGTCTCTTAGTAAATTACCAACTCCTGTCCAACTATGGATCACCTTCCAACATTTAATCCTTGACACTTTCAATATTACAAATTATCTCCCAGAGTTCCTTTAATGTGAAGTTTTTGTGGCACCATTTCTTCCTCTGGCATACCTTCATCCTTTTCATCACAACCATTTCCCTTATTTATGTTGAAAAGCTCTCCTTTACGACATTCTTCCAGCTACATAATTAGAGTCTCTCAAAAAATGGCCCTGTCACCGTTTCCACAATTGGCTATTTCTCTATAACTCCATTTACATTCTACCTGATTTTCATTTCCTGTGCTATCACCTTTTTTCCCAAGATTTTACTTATTTGCCAGAGAAGAGAGAGCAGGAGAGAGCACAAGCAGGGGGAGCAGCAGGCAGAGGAGAAGCAGGCTCCCTGCTGAGCAAGGAGCCCAATGCAGGACTCGATCCCAGGACCCTGGGATCATGACCTGAGCTGAAGGTAGATGCTTAACTGACTGAGCCACCCAGGAGTCCCAAGTGTTATCACTTTTTACTTCTTCGCTGCGTTTTCATCTTTGTTGACCAAATCTCTCTTTCATTATCCATTTTTGTAAAATGTCAAGTAGGTTTCTCAGTGGGAAGCAAGGAGGGAACACAACTACATGTTTTATTCTCTGTACATAAACCAAGTAATGTACACAGTGACAAATCAATAAAAGACTTTGAAAGAAGTGACATGACTGGTCACTGATCATGATGCATATTTGTTATCTATAATAGCTGCAAATTCAAAAGTTACTTGTGAAGTTTGTACATTATGCAATTACTATGTTAATGTGCTCTGGTAACTGAAATTTGAACCATGTTGCTGTGGGACTGGTGTTACTTAACTGTGTTAACTAAAATCTGTGTGTTATCAAAGCCATGCAAAGCAAGAACTACCTGTCCATAAATGTAATTACTTATACAGCTTAACATTAACAACTGAAAAATTTACAAAGAATCTTGAACATGTCCCCTACATTACCAAATGACATAAACCTGAATGTAAGAATCAAATAACCTGCAGGTGTTCTACAGATAGTTAGTCCTTAACTTTTATAAATTTGATTTTTCATAACAAGTCACCTTTTAACAAAACATACTGATACCCATAATCATCTTTCATAAATGGGATTTGAATTTAATATATCAAGAAAAGAAAGGAAATTTCAAATTTTCATATGGTGGCATTTCCTGCTGGAAAACAGTATTGTTTGACTTGTATTGTCATCTTAGTATAAGATGTGCTTAAGTATTATTTGTGCATGGGGCGCCTGGGTGGCGCAGTCGTTAAGCGTCTGCCTTCGGCTCGGCATGATCCCGGCGTTGTGGAATCGAGCCCCACATCAGGCTCCTCCGCTAGGAGCCTGCTTCTTCCTCTCCCACTCCCCCTGCTTGTGTTCCCTCTCTCGCTGGCTGTCTCTAACTCTTCAAAAAAATGAAAATAAATTAAAAAAAAAAGAGTTTATCTGTGCAATTATACAAATATATTACATTTTGACATTATATAAAAATATGTGGGAAATAAAATCAGTAATGGTGGTGATAAACAGCACAGTAGCAATGAGAAAGACAGGTTTTGTGAATTTAATTCCACTGAGAAAAAATTGAAACTCTTTAGCATTAGACAGTCACTGAATTAACAGTGCTTTCACTGTGAATGTAAAAAATAAAATCAAATGCAAAAAAAACCCAGAGTGCATACAAAACAAACTACAAAAATTTTTATTAAAAATTTTATATATAATTAGGAATTGCATTATATTTTTAGGTCTCTGACAACTGAACTCCTCTAATAACTTATTATCAATTGTTTGAATTTTACATTACAACTGAAAACTGGTGAAAGTTCTTACATTTACTAATATTCATTAGAACTTCTATGATATGGGGCGTCTGGGTGGCTCAATCGGTTAAGTGTCTGCCTTCAGCTCGGGCCCTGATCTCAGGGTCCTGGGATCAAGACCCACGTTGGGCTCCCTGCTCAGCAGGGAGTCTGCTTTTCCCTCTCCCTCTGCCCCCACCCCTGCTTGTGCTCTGTTTCTCTCTCTAATAAATAAATAAAATTAAAAAAAAAAAAAAAGAACTTCTCCGATACTAAACTGAATACAGCATTTGCTATTGGTAGTAAGGGAATATGAAACACAGAAGAATGCTTACAATTTTTAGGCCATTAAATGACACAAGAAAATCCTTTAGCTAATCTAGAATCCTTCTATGAAGGAAGTCAAAATATTGTTATATATAATCTTATTTTGTCTTCAAAATGATTAGCTCTTTCTATCTCAGAGGAGAAATACCTTGATATTAGAGATAGGGAAATTAGAACACAGAAAAGATGGAATTAAAACTCAAGTTCTGAAAAAAAAAAAAACCCAAAAACAAAACTCAAGTATCTGAAACATGACTCTCCAAACTTCCTCCAAAACATTTTAGACAGGAAATACTAAGTTAATATAAAGGGCAAATGAGATGTTTGATTTGGTATTTAATATATTATTTAACACATATTTAATATAATCACTATATGTCCCTTTTCCAAAATTGAAATGATCTATTTCACCTACCCCAACGATCCGTTTCATAGCATCCAATTTAGCAGAATCTTTGTTGCTCTCCAACATTTGCTTTAGATCTTCATTCCTAAGAAAAGAAAAGAAAAAGAATTCTATATTTCGATTTTTTACATTATATAGCTATTAAAATATATTTCTTAAAAATTAGAATGAGGAACAATATTATAAAACTGCATTCTTATATATAATTAAATATATATTTTTTCATCTACTCCATAAATATCAAAGTGCTACACTGCAATGAAGCCCATCAATCACACAAAAATATAAAATTGTACCTCAGTTCTGGGCAAAATATCTATGTGAACATATGCATAAAGATTCTCTCATCTCAAAATCTCCTCTGCATAATCATAAAGAAAAAAAAGAAAGAAGAAAAATCCTTGAGTCACCACTAAAATATTTTCATAAACCAAAAAGTAAGAATTTTCTTTTCTCAAGAAAGAACACTCATTAAAGAAAGACTGTCACTCACACCATCTCTTTTTAATCCCTACCTGTCCTCTGCCAAAAAAACAAAAAACAAAAAACATAAACATGAAGGGATTTTGCTTTGATGTCCTGGCAGTTGGGCAGTTTTATAGAACTAAACCTGTAATTTCCATAGAACCAAGTAATTTCACTCTTGGGAATTTATCTCTGGGAAATGGAAACTGATACACAAAAACCTGCACACAGGTAGTCACAGCAGCTTTTATTCCTACTAGGCAAAACGGAAACAAGCCAGATGTCCATCAATGGATGAATGCTTCAACAAACTGTGGTACATCCATAGCATGGAATACCACTCAGCAGGGAAGGTAAACTATTGATACATAAGATAACTCTGATTAATCTCTAAAGAAATACGCTGAGTGAGAAAAGTTAATTCTAAAAGGTTATATACTGTTATTCCATTTATATAACACTCATGAAATAACAAAATTATAGAAATGGAGAAAGATTAGTGGCTGCTGTACATTAAGATCAAGAAAGGGAAAGGTGGATATATTACAATCTTTAGGTGGATAATTTATTAAATGCAAATTGTACCTCTATAAAGCTGATATTAAAAACATTCATAATGTTTTATTCACATGTGTGAATAAGATGCTGAGTTCTCCAAAAGAAGACCAAAAGACATATCTATTTCTGAGAAAAACATTATGAGGGATCAGATAAGCCACCATTTTACACACTTAGAAATCAAGATATTACATTTAAGCTTCATTCATGCTTACTCAAGGATTTAAATCACTAAATACTGTATTTTAGTACATCAAAGCAAAATCCTCTCAAAGAAATTAACAGGAAACTAAGACTGTATTATTACAAATTGTAATTAACTCCTTATATAGTTATTAGTTTATAATTAGCAAGCTTTCATACTTTTCACAACAAACGGCAGAAAAAAGAAAAAAAATTTACACCACATGGCTACTTCATGAAACAGTTCAATCACCAAAAAGTATGAGAAACCCTTGCATCTCAGCTTAGGCCTAAGAGTAGATGAGAAAAGCTTCTTTAACTACACACAGAAAGCCCTGACACAAAACTACTAACTTTAGTTTTTGCACACTTTACAAATTTAAGCCTAATGTATGCAGTAAGCACTTATCAATAATGAATGATCAATCAGGTGTTATTACAGGCTACGTTGTATACCTTCCAAAATTCCTATGAAGTCCTAACCCCAAGAATGTGGCTATTTGGAGACAGAGCCTTTAAAGAAGTAATTAAGCCAAAATGAGGTCACTATGGATGGACCTTCATCCAACATGACTGATGTCTTTGTAGGAGCAGATTAGGACACAGACACACAAAAACAAAGGGATGACCAGGTAGGGATACAGCAAGAAGGTGGCCATCTGCAAGGCAGGGAGAGGGGCTCAGAAGAAATCAGAACTGCCCACCTTGATCTTGGACTTCTAGCCTCCAGAAATTGGGAGAAAATAAATTTGTTTTAAGCCACAGAGTCTGTTTCTTTCTGTTATGGCAGCCACAGCAAACTAATACAGAAGGTAAATGTTATAAACGGTCATTACATAAATATATATATATTAAACTGAAATATATATATATTAACTAAAATAAAATTATGGAAGAAAAAAAAATACTCTTCCTTTCTAAGCATCTCATAAAATTAAATACAATGGTGACCACTAGTGGGACACAAAAATAGTTAAATAATTAAAACACTGACTTTTCTCTAAATATACAGCTAGAAAATATAAAAGTAGTACAGAAAGCAATACATAAAAACTATATCTGAGGATATACAACTACCAAATATTAAAATACTATAAATGTTCACTGGATTACATTTAGAATCCCTTCTTAAAACTTCTCACTCTTCTACACTACAAAGGTAACCGAAAAGGGAATATTAAAAATAATGGAACTGGGACGCCTGGGTGGCTCAGTGAGTTAAGCATCTGCCTTAGGTCATGATCCCAGGGTCCCGGGATCGAGTCCCACATCAGGCTCCTTGCTCAGCAGGGAGCCTGCTTCTCCCTCTGCCTGCTCTGCCTGCCACTCCCCCTGCTTGTGCTCTTTCTCTCTGAAAAATTAAAAAAAAAAGAGAGAGAGAAGTTTGCTTCAATCAAAGAAGTAGACAAAGAAAATTTTTTTAAAAAAAAATGGAACCACACATGAGGGTTTTTTTTTTCTTTCTATTTTTTGTTATTTTCCTTCTATTTGTTATTATTTTTCTCTTTTACTTAACGACCAGGTATACTTTCATAAATGAAAAATCTAAACCCTTCGCAAAAAAACCTTAAAAATCTTATTGGGGTAAGAAAGCAAAAAACTGAAATAATTAGATAGGGAATAAATAGAAAATGTGATCACATATACACGTATCAAAAGAAAAAAGAAAATTCATTTTCTCGTCTCTGGCCCCCTTAAACTTTCCCCAAGAGCTTTCCACCATTCTTTTCCACCAGTGTTAGAGAAGTGAGCAATGAAGAATAAAGTGCCAAATTTTAGGACAACCCAACCTCTCCAACCCTAGGAGTAATTTTATTCATGGCCTAATGGAAACTTGGTTTATTCCTTTTAAGCTTGAGAGGCCAGAGTCCCCTTCCCAATCACTTTTAGGCACTGACATACTCAAATTAAAAGTAAGAAAACAAGATCCCAATATTAAAGCCAAAGGTTTTGCTGCTCATGTTTAACACAGTCTTCAACAACAAATATAAGTATCTTTTGTGTTAACACAGGCAGATAGCTGAGGTTCAGAGAAGACTTTAGAAATATCCCAGGCACTGTTTCAACTTGAAAAAAATATTCAAATTCAACTTCACGCAGATATGTCATGAAAATTACTGAAAATTCTGATATAAATTACATATTTCTTCTCAAATCCCTCTTTGCTTGTCACCAAAACAGTAAAGGTTTGGGAAAGTTAAAACAAACACCTCAAAACAAAACAAAACACAACAACCCACACCTCATTTACCCTCAAAATATGTACACTTGTATTGAGTCATTTTAGGTTTACCTCCTTCCTTTTGGATTCAAATACGGCCTATTAACATATATCACTTACTGCATCAATCTTTTAAAAATTAAGAAATTCTTTTTGCTAAACATTAGGAGAGTTGATTCAAATAATGCTGAATTTCAGGCAATACTTTCAGTGACTGCTGAAAACCAATACTTGTTTCAATTTTTTATTTTTTTAATTTACCTGCTTTGTCATTTACCTACTGACCTGCAGATTTCCAGCTTTGAGTACTAGGATACCAACTTTATTTTTACATAAGTGACATCTTGTGGTGATACGTGGTATAACTTTTCCTTTCATGTTCAAAATATATGTTTTTACAGTTTCAAGGAAAATATGTAACTGGAATTAGAGAAAATCTTACTATTACCAGAAAGTCACTCCCATTTCAGCACCAGTAAAAAACATCAACTATAATCAAAAAGCAAAATGTTACCAGTTATACATAAGAAGTTAGGAGGTAGGAGAGCTTTAACATAGCATAAATTACCTCTTAAATAAATAAATAAATAAATAAATCTATCTATCTATCTATCTATCTATCTATCTATAATCCAGGTGCACCTGGCTGGCTCAGTCAGAAGAGCATGCAACTCCTGATCTCAGGTCATGAGTTCGAGGCCCATGTTGGGTGTAGAAGTACTTAAAAAATAAACTTCAAAAATAAATAATAAGAAGTCTATAATCCATAACTCATTTAAATCTTTCACTCCTCTTAAAAACAATGTAAATTAAGAGAATGATGAAGACTATGTAGCATCATACACTGCATCAGTGCTACTCCATGTGATCCAAGAAAGCCCAGTCCAAGAACCATGACCAATCCACAAATTTTGTTACTAATCCATTAAGAAATATGTACAGAAAATAAGAGCAAGCAAAGTTAGAAACTCGACAATAATTCAACAGTATAATGTTCTATATCTTTTGAATCTAATAAAAAATTGGGGCTTGCATTTTGCATGCTTTCTTTCATTCCATTTTTCTAGTAATTTATTTCTTACTGTATTTTACAGAAGATCCAACCATGATAGATTGGAAATTTGAAAGAAAAAAAATAGGTCTTTCATCAGTTTGCAAGCACTGCAATACACACAATCAACTTCTTTTTCCTCAAAACATTCACCAAAATTCGTCATGTACCATACAAAGCAACACCTAAAACTTAAATCCAGGAATGACAGATTGGGAAAAGTAATATGGAATAGCAATTTTGAATTGGAGGTATGTCCCCCAAAGGATACATCAAATCTTTGAGAGGAAGGTGGGCCTTTTCAAGCCCTGCCAAAAAAAAAAAAGAAAAAAAATTCTAAAACATAGGCACCTCTGCATGCTTTACGAACCACTTAAATGAAAAATGTTTCTACTCAAAGTGTTACACTGTACATATAAATAGGTATGCACAAAAAATAGCTGGGAACAAGAGTCAGAATTTACTTTTTTCTAGTGCTAAGTAGCTAAAGGGAATGGCCTTCATGATATATTTATGTGCACAATATGAAAGCTTAGTAACTTAGCAACTTTCAGTTCAGTTATGCCCTATACTTCCCTTGGGGACAAAGTATTGACTTAATAAATACAAGAGTAAGTAAAACAGAAACCTCCAGCTACCTAATCATCCATCTATTAACCCCCTTAAAAAAGTAACCATAAATTATCCAAGTAAATATGAACTTTTCCTCCTATATTGTTCACAAAACTAAAAAAGGAATAGTGTACAATTGCTATAATCACCTCTTCAACCCTGGGTAATCTTTTTCTCTCTTACTCCTCCATTAAAACTTCTCTCACAAAGGTAACAAATAACTTCCTAATTTAAAAATCCATGCAAAAATCTCATGAATACTTTTAGATTATTCCTCTACATTTGATACAACTGACCACTACTCTTCCATCTTAAATTCCCTCCCCTCTTAGATTCTGTAATTCTATTCTCATCTGCCTACCATTTACATTTGTGCCATACCAATGAACAAAAATGACCAAAGTCCCTGCCCTTGTAGAGTTTTCATTCTAATAACTAAAGGAGACAAAACAACAAACATAATAAATAAATTTTAAATCATGAGGTGATATGAGGGAAAAATAGAGCAGAGGGAAGAGAACGCAGGAGGGAACGGAGGAGGCAATTTTAAAGAGGGTGGTCAGAGTAAGCTAAATAAAGAGACATCTGAACAAAGATTTCCAAGTAAAGGAGTTAACCATGCAGATACTGGGAGTGAGGGGCAGGGAGGAAGAGCACTCTAGGCAAGAGACGATGAACGGGGAGTAAATAATATGTTTACTCCAAATGAAAAAGGGAACCACTGGAGGGCTTTGACTAGAGGAGAGTCATGATCTAATACATGTGACAGAATCATTCTGGCTTAATACACTGTAGGGACTTCCACATCCGCCCATGGTTCTGTAGGAAACTAAACCTGCCACAGAAAATAACTACAAAAGCTGGAAGAAATAAGTAACTTTCTGAAGGCACTGGAGAGCAATCAATGCAGGCAGGACTTAAGGAGCAAAATCCTGGAAAGAAAAGAAGCACACAAAGTGAGCTCCTTATTCACACTAGTTTTTTCCCTGAGTATATTTCCCAAACTGCCCTTTGGGAGACTAGAACTCAACAAGAAATGGCAGTTTTAACAGACCGAGGTGACAAATGTTGAAGTTCATAGCTATAAAGGAAATGGAACTTGAAGGGCAAAATTACAGAAGAGAGAAACAGTAAAAAGGTACACAAAAATCCCTTCAAGTACTCACCTACATTTTCACAGGGCATGATTCCAGGAAATCCAACAGAAAACAATGGTGAAGAGGTTACATACCTGCACAGGGATTTCAGCAACTACGCATTGCTATGTAGAGAAGCTGGAATGTAAGTCTCTCGAAAGTACAAGGGGTGGTATATACCCCAGCCTTTCAATTAAGATCACAGAAGGGCCACAAGAGAAGAGTAAGGGTATACTTTAGGAGTTTGAGAAAACTGTGGGGAGGCTGGCGGCGCAAGCGGTGGAAGAATTCACCCAAAGCAGAAGAGAGATAGAAGTTTATTCAATACACTGCAAGGGAGGAGCAGACAGGGCAGCAAAGGAAAGACTAACTGCCACAAGGTGGTGGTGAGAGGCCACAGTTATAGGGCAGAGTGAGGAGGTATGGAACATACGGAATTTTCCCTTTTTGGTAATGGTGCCTGGTTGTAAGTAACCCATTCGTTTTTTAAGGCCTATGGCTATTTCAAGGTGAGTTGCTTAATGAGCCTGTTTGCATCCAGCTCAGTGGTTGTTGTGGGCTTTTACACCTTGCTCAGGTTTCCACTGCTCAAGACTGTTGCCTAATAGTGGCCTCTACAAAAAGTGAAACAGGTAAGGCTGTAAAAGGCCTAAAATTGGGGTGCCTGGGTGGCTTAGACGGTTGAGTGCCAGACTCTTGATTTCAGCTAAAATAATGATCTGAGGCTCGTGAGATGGAGCTCTGCATCAGGCTCCGCACTCAGCACAGAGTTTGTCTGAGATTCTCTCTCTTCCTCTCCTTCTACCCCTCCCCCCACCCATGCATACAAACGCACGCATGCACGTGCTCTCTCCCACGCTCTCAAATAAATAAATATTAAAAAAAAAAAAAAACCCACCCTCTTTGGAAGAAGATATCATCCAGAACCTCATCCACGTTTTTATTCTAAATATCAAGCATATGACTCAAAATTTACGAGGCATGCTAAAAACAAGAACAAAAGACAAAAAAAAAATTTTTTTTTAAAGATTTTATTTATTTATTTGACAGAGATAGAGACAGCCAGCGAGAGAGGGAACACAAGCAGGGGGAGTGGGAGAGGAAGAAGCAGGCTCATAGCTGAGGAGCCCGATGTGGGGCTCGATCCCATAACGCCGGGATCACGCCCTGAGCCGAAGGCAGACGCTTAACCGCTGTGCCACCCAGGCA
The DNA here is from genome assembly GCF_017311325.1 of Ursus maritimus. Lineage (NCBI taxonomy): Eukaryota > Metazoa > Chordata > Mammalia > Carnivora > Ursidae > Ursus > Ursus maritimus. The sequence continues at coordinate 29,023,074 of NW_024426663.1, read as the reverse complement.
CCCCAAAAAAAAAAATTTTTTTTTAAAGAAAAAAAAACAGAAACAGATCCATGGGTAATTTAGATATTATAGTTATCAGACAAAATAACTACAATTAATATAGTCAGGAAAATAAAGCAAAAGAAGGACAAAAGAGATGAAATGATAAAGTCAACAGTAAAATCTACACAAGATAATCAAAAGACATTCAGAACTGAAAAACACAGTATATGGAATTAAGAACTAACTAGATTGGTTTAACAGCAGACTTTTTTTTTTTTAAAGATTTTTTTTATGTGACAGAGAGACAGCCAGCGAGAGAGGGAACACAGCAGGGGAGTGGGAGAGGAAGAAGCAGACTCCCAGGGGAGAGGCCCAAAGTGGGACTCGATCCCAGAACGCCAGGATCACGCCCTGAGCAGAAGGCAGACGCTTAACGACTGCACTACCCAGGCGCCCCAACAGCAGACTATTAATTGCAGGAGACTGGATTATGGAACTTGAAGGCAGCTCAAAAGAAAAATATACAATTTAAAGCACTAAGAAATAAAAGAATAAAAAGCATAGAACACAGCAGCAGAGATGTGGGACACAGTCAAAATATCTAACATACCTCTTAATTAAAAGTCCCCAAAAAGAGAGGGTAGAGAGAATGGGACAAAAGCAATATTTCATGAGACAATGGCTAAGAATTTTTCTGAAGTGATGAAAGGCATAAATCCACATATTTAAAACCTGAAGAAAACAAAGAAAACTGCTATAGGCACAGCATGGTCAAACTGATGAAAATCAAAGACAATGAGAAAAATCTTAAAAGTATGCAGAGAAAAAAAGACATTTCCATAAGAAAAAGGTCTGCAAACCTTCTCTGTAAAGGGCCAGATGATAATTTTTGTTTTTTATTTTTTTCAAGATTTTTTTTTTAAAGACGTATTTATTTAGAGAGGGAGAACATGCACACAAGCAGGAAGGGCAGAGGGAGAGGGAGGAAGAATCTCAAGCAGACTCTGCACTGAGTGTGGAGCCCAATGCTGGGCTCAATCTCATGACCCTTGAGATCATGACCTGAGCTGAAAACAAGAGTCCAACACTTAACTGACTATGCCACCCAGGCAACCCTGGTTTTTTTTTGGGGGGGGGGGGGTTGGTGCTTTTTTGTTTTTGTTTTTGTTTTAATTTTAAGTAAACTCTATACCACACATAGGGCTTGAACTCATGACACCAACATCGAGTCATAGGCCCTACCAACTGAGCCAGTCAGGCACATCCAGATGATAAATAACTTAAGCATTACAGACCACAGCATCTCTGATGTACCTACTGAATGTACCATTACAGAATGAAAGCAGTTACAGACAATACACACATAAATAGGCATGGCTGGGTTCTAATAAAATGTTTTATATAAACAGGCAGACAATAGTTTGCTAACCCTGACCTAAAAGGACCAACAATACTGACAGCCAACTTTTCAACAGATGTTACAGAGGCAAGATAATGGAATAACATCTTTAAAGGCCTGAAAGGAAGAAAAAAAAAAAGTCCGACATACAATTCTATACCCACAGAAAATATCCTTCAAAACTAAAAGTGAAAATAAAGTGATTTCCAAACAAATAAAAGCTGAGGATCTGCTATCAGAACATAAAAGGGCATCATTTCAAAAGGAAGATAAAGTATTTCCAAATTTATATCCAATTTATATGTATTCTGAATTTATAGCTTCCATTTATAAAATAAAAGCTGACAGAACTAATAGGAGAAAAATAGATATTCACAATCATGACTGGCAATTTTAACACACATCTCAGTAACTGACAGAACAAACAAACAAAAAATTTAATAAAGATTTAGAAAATCTAAGCAGCACAACCAACTTAGCCTGACATGCACGGAACACTATACAAAACAACTGCAGAATAAACATTCTTTTCAAGTGCACACAGAATATTTACCAAAATAGACTATACAGTAGATAAGATATCAACAAATTTTCAAAGGTCTTCGATCATAGAGAGTATGTGGAACCTAACCAGAAATCAAGAACAGAAAAATAACTAGAAAATACCCAGTTGTTTGGAAAAAATAAGCAACACACTTTGACCTACGGGCCAAAAAAATTGAAATCATCAGGGAAATCACAAAAAATTTGTAACTAACTAATGATACTGCAACATTTCAGAAATCATGAGATGCAGCTAAAGCAGTACTTAGACATAAATTTTTATTTCTAAATGCAACATAAAAGAAAGATTACAAATCAAAATCTAAGTTTCCATCTCAAGAAGCAAGAAAAAGAACAGCAAACTAAATTCAAAGAACAAGAAAATAAAGGATAAGAGAAGAATTCAATAGCATAGAAAGTAAACTACAGAGAAAAATCAACAAAACTTAAGGTTAGTATCTACTTCGAATAGATTGTAATGAAGACTTAATGAGGTCATTGTAAAGCACTTATTACCGTGCCTAGCAAGTTCATTAATTCAATATTCACATGTGCCAGAAACTGTTCAAAATACTGGGATCCCTGACCTCTTGGGACTTACATTCTAAGTTTGAACACAGGGTGGTTGGAGTAAGGAGAATGACAGAAATGGCAGAAGAAGAAAAGAAGAGGGAGGGAGGGAGGAAAGGAAGGAAAACATAAAAGTAGACAGAAAGACCATACATTAGTACTGAAAGAATTAAATTAGGGTAATGCAATAAAGTAAGACTGGGTGATCACAAAAGTCCTCTTTGGGTGGGGTGATCATTTAAGTTGAGGTCTCAAATAACAAGAAGGAGCCAACCAAAGGAATTCTGCAGATACTATGGCAGAAACAAACCTGGATATATGAGGATCCAACAGAAGGTCTACAAAGGATTTATAAATGAAAGCTATGATTGTTTTCTCAAGCACACTGAACTCTTTAGAGGCCCACAAAAGGCACACAATAAATATCAGTTCAAAGAAAAAATGAATATTTGCTATATACTAACATGTTACTTAGAGAAAAACTCCAAGTTTTCACTAGATTCTCAAAAGGTCCCATGACCCCAATAAAGGTTAAAAACTAGGATTACATATTCTACATATACATCCCATGCATTCAGGTTTTAAAAACCATGATGCCATACATGTATCACAGCAAGTCTCCGTGTTTGCCAAACCTTTTATCAATGACCTCAGCACTTGCTTTCTTGGCAGCAGAAGGTGTTTCACTTTTGCTCGGGATATTAGGAATGTCTTCTAGAATATGACAACTCATCCTTAAAGTTTTAAAGAAAATCTCACAGAGCACTGAACCAGCTAAGTTTACATGTGCTAAGACAAAAAATTGGTTGGCACAGGGAAAAGTTGTTTCACTGCTGAAGAGCACTATAAACCAAAAATGCCACTTTCTATAAAAGATAAAAGATTGGGGGAGTCTCAGAAGAAAGGAAAAATTTGAACATGGAAGGTCTTAAAACTTTCGCACTAAAAAAAACGCCATAAGCTAAGTCAAAAATGAGTAATTTTCTTAATATATAGAATCCTTTACTAATCAATAAGAGCTGACCAACAGGGAAATGGATAAAAGACATTTACAAGTATTCACTGAAAGAATAAACCAATAAATATGAGGGAAAAGACTCAATACACCCACAATTATGAAGACTCCATGTAATAACATTTTACACCTATAAGACTGGGAAATGTTACGAAATTGGATGGTACCCAGTACTGGCAAAGATGCAAAGGAAACAGACTTCACTGTTGGTGGAGGGAGAAAACTGGTGCAACCCATCTGGAAGGTAATTTAGCAATATCTATCATAATTTAAAATGCAATAACCTTTGACCTACAACTCTATTTCTAGGAATTTTTACTACAAATAGATAAATTCTCAAACATATGCAAAAACTTATGTTGCAGTATTCCTTATAATCAACAAAAACTGAAGTCAAATGCCCCTCAAAATGAGAATTAAATAAAGGAAATAGTAGGAAATATTACATAGTGATTAAAAAACACTGAAATAGTTTCAAATGCTAATATGGAAAGGCCTCCAAAATGTATCAAAGGAAAAGCAAGATACATAAAAGAACAGTACACATATTATCACTTGGTTTTAAAAAAATTTCCTGGAAAGGGGCGCCTGGGTGGCACAGCGGTTGAGCGTCTGCCTTCGGCTCAGGGTGTGATCCCGGCGTTATGGGATCGAGCCCATCAGGCTCCTCTGCTATGGGCCTGCTTCTTCCTCTCCCACTCCCCCTGCTTGTGTTCCCTCTCTCGCTGGCTGTCTCTATCTCTGTCGAATAAATAAATAAAATCTTTAAAAAAAAAAAAATTTCCTGGAAAGATATATAAGAACTTTCTCATTGTGGTAATCTCTGAGGGTATGGAATGAGAGTTATGTATTTTCTACATTACTGACTACCTTGCCACTAATATGCCTTGCATTTCTAATGTATAACTGATGTATTTAGCTACCTGACAGTAGTATTGTTTTCTATAACTTATGATACCATATTATTTTACAACCACAAAGTCTCTGCGACACATGTGTGGCTTTATTATTCCCACTTGATAGATAAGGAAATTGAAGCTCTGAAAATACAAGGGCAGCATACAAGCAGAAAATTATACAGACATAAGAAATTGTGAACTCACACAGCTTTTAGGTATACCACACAGAACTAGGAACAGCAAAGCAAGCGATTGAATTTGAGTCTTGTTTTGAAATCCAACATTCTTCCCATTTACCACATTGCTGTCAACTTCTGTTATAATTCAAGGACTATAAAGTAATATCCTGTAAGAATAAAATCTATAACCGACAGTGCTACAGTACTTCCTCTCTAATCTATAATCTACCACAAGAAAACTGTTGTATATTTTTTTCTCTTAAATTCACAATTTTTATGAAAAGAAAACTGATCACTGGAACCGTAATGAACACTAATTCTAACTATTCTCAATAGTAGTCTAAAACATCTGTGATACACTTCTGTATAAGTCAAAATAAATTTTATTTTCACTGACATTACTTTGACTATATTTTGGTTAACTTTATCTCATGTAGATTCATCAGCTCAAAATTAATTAGTATTACAGAATAGTGTATTCCATCCAAACAATTCATCTTTGTTGGCTCACATGCCTCACTGCTATTGGCATGCCACCACAATAACGGGCATGGTGCCACAGTAACAGATGGGCATAAACACAGACATGCCAAAGAGTCAGTATGTGCATCAAGTTTGAGTATTAGTATTAGATTTTCCTCCAAGAAATTCATAAACTATAGTAGAATAAATGTAAATGTTCTACAACTGTGTTAATAAGATATGCCAACTCAAAGCTAGATTAAAAAAAACCACACACACAATTTTCCAAGGCCACAGAAGGCAAGTTTTCCATCTGATGAGTTTGGATCAGCCTTCTGTGTAGGGAATTGAGGAAACCAAATGCAATCTCTGCCTTAGATAAGCTCTGTCCCTGAAGCACTTGAAAATCTCACTAAAAAATTTAGTTTTTTAAAAGTCACATGGCAGTGTTACAAGATGTAAAAGTTCTAGAGACCTATCATATGACAATGTGAATATACCTAACACTACTGAACTGTAGGTGGGGTTAAGATACAAATTCAATGTTATGTATTTTTTATACTTTTTTAAAAAATCACGTTTCCCAATGCGGGCCATGTAGGCCTTTAAACAGAAAAAAGGTCCTACAAATTCCTATTTGACAGGAATATAATCTAAAAGTACAAATCACCTAAATTTACATGATTTTAAATTCTGCCATCTCTTGAAAAGAGATTATCATCTATAACTAACTGCCATTTTCATAAAACTATTTCCACATGAGATTTTAAGTTTTTGAAATATAAAACACACACTACTGACAAAATTATATTCAGAATTTTTATAATTTTTACTACATTAATGAAAAGTTTCAAAATACTAAGAATGCTAAAGAAAATAAGAAAAAAATCATTTGCGATCACTATGATCCAAAATCATCTGTTAAGGAATATAAAAGGTACCAGTATATACAGCACTCTGTATGTGTGTGTCGGTGTGTGTTTGTGTGTGTAAACAAAAACACCTCTGACTTCCAGGCACTTAACCACATTTTCTCTTTAAAGAAATGTTCAAGTATCCAATCTGTTATTTTATAATTGTTGATATTGTTAGATAGCCAGAAACTGTAAGAACTATGTGTTTCTAATTTATTTACTTTCAATTAACCCTAGCATTTCTATAACATGTATACTATTAAATAACAGTCATCTATTTTGACTTTATTAAAAGTACATGAAAGTGTTTGTGAAATTCTTACTGCCCCCAAAGGCTGTGACTTTATATACTCAGAAGAGTGTCCCATGCTTCTGGATTTCAAGAACTAGGTAAGATTTCAACAAAAATTCTGGACAATGACACACAGTTGCCCACTTTTCAGTGTGCCACATAAAAACATAATAAAAACTACTCTTTATGGTCACTATTATTTCATACATGAAAGTAGGAAGTATGTTTGCATTCCTCTGATTACTAGCACAGAAGTCACTTGTATTTCTTTAGTAATCTAACTGCTCACACTATTTGGGGATAATGTTCTTTAGATACTATGATTTTACCTTTTTTTCCTTCCCAAATATTCCCAAATATTTTCATTCCCAAATATTTTCATTCCCAAATGTTATATTGACCTTTCCAATAACCACAAACATATCTCCAGAACAGATTTTTGACAGAACTTCATTAAATCTAATGAAAAGTGCATTTAGTCACAGACAATATGTATTGCTCTCTCACCTCAAAATATTCCCAAATATACACTGACAGTTCTGATCTCTCTTAACTAGAGTCCAACATCACCAATGAGAATGTCTTTTCTCCTTCCCAAATGTCCTCTCAACACTTCCCCATTTCAGTTAACAGTCCCCACATTCTTCTAGTGCGGCTAAAAACCTGAACTTCTTGATTCCTTCCTCCCTTCAACCAAATCCAGTGAATAAGACCTCTAAATTCCCCTTTCATAATATGCTCACAATTTCCTTCCTCTTCATACCCACTTACACCAACAGACTCCAAACCATTATCATATTACTCTTGGACTTTTGTAACAACCGCCATTATGGTCCCCTCTGCCTCCAGTTTCTTTTCTCTGATTCATTCTCCATACAATTCCAGATTAATCTTCCCAAAACCCCGCTGCAGTAATCACTTGCAATCATCAACTCCTGTTCTTAGAACAGAAGTTAAAGTCCAATTTTCTTCACACTCTAACAACTACTTCTCAAATTTTCCACGGCTCCTTTCCAGGAACTCCCCTCTTTACCCACACTGGTTCACTCACTGTTGCCAGAAAAAAAAGGCACAATATGTTACCTTTGTTCTTGGTGAATATCCTACTAAGAACACCCTTCCTCCTGGGAGCACCTGGCTGGTTCAGTCGATAGGGCATATGACTCTTGATCTCAAGGTTGTGAATTCGAGCCCCGCATTGGGTGTGGAGATTACTTAAAAATAAAATCTTAAAAATAAATAAAGAATACTCTTCATCCTTTCCTTCCTTGTATCAAACCCTACATCAAAGTCCTACTCTCTAGCAGCTCCAGCTTTCACTGACCATTGTCTCCTTGGAACCCTGTAGCACTCCTTATTCCATTTGACACTAGGCAAGTACTAACTTTTTTCTTAATGTTAGCGTTCTGACACCTCAACTAGGAATTTTCTAAGGCCCTCCTAGCCCTGGTTTTTATGAAATATGTGAATGTAGAATTTTCATCAACAAAATTTAATGTATTAACCATTAGTTTAAATTTAAATGAGAACACTGTTAGGCAAATATGAAGTTATCTGCCCCATGTTGTAATGATTGTGATTTTTTTTTAAGATTTGATTGACTGATTGATTTGAGAGAGAGAGCAAGAGAGCACAAGCAGAGGGAGTGGCAGAGGGAGAAGAAGAAGCAGGCTCCCCGTTAAGCAGGGAGCCTGATAGGGAGGGTTGATCCCAGGACTCTAGGATCATGACCTGAGACAAAGGCAGACACTTAACTGACTGAGTCACCAGGAGCCCCAACCCAATACATTTTTAAAACAGTTTTTATGATTTAGTAAACACTGCACCATCATAAAAGACACTATTAAAATTGTGTCTTTGTGAAAAAAAATATGAAAATGTTATGCAAACTGATACATGATCAATAGAAACATGCTTTCAAAGAACAAATGTAAAAGTCCTGGAGTTCCAAAGCCAAGGAAGAATGAGCACCCATGAACTCAGACAACATGTAAACTATTTCTCTATTTTGGAAACTAAGAGACCCTACAGATAATTGCACATCTGGGATCATAATAGAAGTCAAAAAAAGGAGAAATAGTAGAAGTATGTAGGCATGGAGTCCTATAGAAATTGAAGGTGGAATCCAAAACAAGTGAATTCACCTAAGAGTATCTGGATGAGAAAGTAATAGGATACAGAGTTAGATGGGGTAAAAAGGCCATCCATACCCATAACACTTGTGAACAGAAGAGTTTTATATGCATTTGGCTCAAATAATTAAGGCAAAAGAGGCCTGGGTGAAGTAGGACCTGAAGATGTCTGCAGCATGAGGTTTAAGGATGGGAAAAAAAGAGTATCAAGTCTATTGACAATGGATGGTTTTGAACAGAAAGAATTTAGACTTACTTCTGTCACCAAGATTCCACAGGAAGGACAGAAGACAGGACCAGTATGTTACTATGAAGACTGGGGAACTTATGAATTCTTGAGGCATATGGGATAGACAGCCAGAAAGCCATAGAAAATGAAAGTACTCTAAAAATACAAGGTATTGTTACTGTTATTACTACTATTACAATGCTGGCTTGTGTCCCCCAATCCAAGAAGAGGCAAAAGAGAGAAGCCATTCAATAAAGGTTTGACAATTATGGTGATGGCGGCATGGAGTAGGAGCAGCGAGTATCAAAAGTAACTGTTATTGTCTCCTACAATTACTTACATATATTTATTTATGTACAGTCCTGTTCCCCAACTTTAAGGGGGATATTCAATTATTCATAATAGAGAACAACACTGTAAAATTTTAATGGGGAAAGGAAAAATAAGGCAATTAAAATAAAAGCAAGAGTAATAAGGCTAATACGCCACAAAGCTCCCTATACTTGCTAGTCATACACCACAAATTTTGCTCTAAGTTTTCTAACAGTCACTGTGTAAAGGAAACAATGATTTTCACTGTTGCTAAATAAGGGGCAAGGGAGGATCTCAGAAGAAATCTATTATTTCTGATACTGAGTGCATCCATAGAAAAAAATCTTCAAAAATAAATACCACTGAGCTTAACTACTCCTTTTATCCTTGCTATTGTCATTTGCCACTCTTCTACTCCTTTAAGACATTTTAGCCACTGGTGATTATTCTGAGTGACTTTAACATTCAATTCATACAACTCTCTTTCTGATCAGTCTCCTATCCTTCCAGGAGTCTCACTTAGTTATTCCCACAACACCTATTCCTTGACTTCTTAAACACTTCCAGTCCCCTGACACTCTATTTATTTTCTTCCCATCAGCCCCCTACTACCATTAGTTTTTTCCCACTCTAGCTTAGATACTATCTTTAAGTACTTCAACATCTTTCTTATCAACATCCTCAACTTCTTGCCGAACTGTCATTCATAGCACCCACCTAGCTAAACCACAATCCTGCTACATGAATTGACCCATTTTCTTCATATTTATGAAAGACTGCTGAGCGCCACTGGAGAAAAAGATCAGACTGTTGTTGACAGTATAAATCAATGATTTCTAATCTCCACTAGGCAAGCCCTCAGTATCATCCCACAAGTCTTCCTGGTTTTCTGTCAGGACAATAGGCCTTCCCCATTGTCTCTAGCAACTACCCAGACTTCTTCTAAAGCTTTCATCCCTACCACTTCCTCTTATTTTTTTTTTTTTTTTTAAGATTTTATTTATTTATTTGACAGGGAGAGAGACAGCCAGTGAGAGAGGGTACACAAGCAGGGGGAGTGGGAGAGGAAGAAGCAGGCTTCCGGCAGAGGAGCCTGATGTGGGGCTTGATCCCATAACGCCGGGATCATGCCCTAAGCTGAAGGCAGACGCTTAACGACTGAGCCACCCAGGCGCCCCCTACCACTTCCTCTTCTATCAGAGGATCAGAATGATCCTCGTCAGACAATCTAACCATTTTCCCCTCTTATTAACTTCTTTTAGTGCTTATTAACTTCTTTTACTTCTATGAGGTGCAAATTAAAGATACTCCATATAATTTAGTAGTTTTAAATGCTTGTGAAATATGATTCAGAAAAACAATAGTGTGAAATTTAACGATAATTTGAAATTTAGCCATATAATTTCATTTGTATTACTGCAGTTGTTCACTTTTCTAAAAGTTTAGTGCTTCTTCCAAGTTAGTGGCTTAATTACAATATGTCCTAAAAAGGACTATCACTTTAAGAGATGAACAGACTCCAAATATTAGTAAATAAAAAGAAAAAATCATAACACCATATTACACTAAAAAAGCATACAGTTTTGCTTTTAAAATACATATTATATCTATATGCAAAAGAAAAATGAAAAAGGAAGATCTATATTATGTTAACTGATTCTCTCTGGTATTGAAATTAGGGTTGTTATCTTTTTAGCTCATCTGTATTTGCTAAATTTTCTATAAGGATAAGAAATATCAGTCCAGTGAGTCTGTCCTGTGTTACTTCACCAATTTTTTCCTCCTCTACACCAGCTGGTTCTATCAGAAAACAGGATAATATAGTTTTTCCCATCTTAAAAAAAAAAAAAAAAAAAAAAAACCCTGACTTAGCATTCCCTTCCAAGTACCACTCCATTTCTCTGCTCCCCTACCCTAATACATACTAACAGCGATTCCTCTCCTTTCTCTCTTAAACCCACTCTAGCCAGGCTTTCAGCCCCACCTCTGCACCTAAACTACTTGTCGAGGTCACCAAAATCCTCCACATCAACAAATCCCAAACTAATCACCTTTCTTGACACTGCTGGTACTATTTGACCAGGCAATTGCTCCAGGAATGCCCAGGGCTTAATACTCTGATCTTTTCTCTTTCTACATTCACTCCATTGAGGTCTCATCCATGGTATTTACCACCATCTACAACCTGATGACTCCCAAGTGTAGATCTCCAATCTGAAACCTCCCGACTCAATTCATCCAACTGCCTATTTACTATCTCCACTTGGAGACAGTAAGGCATCTCAAACTTAAACATGCTCAAGCTCTTGAGTCCTCTTCCCTTTAAAAACTTCCTCTTCATACATCTGGGTTTTAATTGACAGCCAATCCCAAACTTACAGCTGTGTAGGCAAAAAACCTTGTGTCCATCCTTGATATCTTTTTCTTTCACACGCCACATCCAAATCATCAGCAAATCTTGTTCATTCTGCCTTCCAAATATATCCCGAATTTAACCCCTTCTCTCCATTAACCACCAGTCTGATTCAGTCATCATCTTCACTTACCTGGATTTCTGCAATAGTCTCCTTGCCAGTCTCCCTGCCCTAGATCTGGAGTCAATTCCTAGTTCAGGAGGCAAAGCAAACCATTTAAAAGCTAAGTTGGATCACCTCATTCCTACGTTCAAAACCTTCCAGTACCTTCACTTCTCACTCAGAGTAAAATCAAAGTACTTACAATGATTTACAAAGCCCTACAAAATCTGGTCCCTTACCCTTCTGACCTTCTCACCTACCACCTTCCCCCTTCCTCTTCATTCACTCTACTCCAGCCATACTGGCCTGGTGATCCTCACACAGGTCAGAAATTCTCCTACTTCAGGGCCCCGACATTTGCTCTTTCTTCTGACTGAATACTCTTCCCAAGACAGCTGCCTGTCACTTGCTCACTTCCTTCAGGAATACGCTCCATTAACAAATTCTCAAGGGTACATTTTCCTGACCATGATAATTTTAAACTCCAACCCAATCTTCATCCTAAACCTTTGTCTTCTTTCCCTGCTTTATTTTTCTCCACGGTGCTCCTTATGACCAAATGATCAACTATATATTGACTTCTTTATTGACTGTCTTCCGTCCACTAGAATATATGCTCCATGAAAGCAGGTATTTTGTCCACTACTTAATCCTCAGCATCAAAAACAGTGCCTAGCATACAGAAGGCATTCATATTTGTTAAACCAGTAAATTACTTCTGTAATTTTTTAAAGTTATTGAATAAACACTGGAAATGTACAAACAGGTCCCAAGCACCCCACGGACTATAATCTTTTTGAAGCAGGAAATATAGCTGGTACATAACGGGCACTTAACAGTTCCTGAATGACTTCTAAATGTCCATAATGCTCAAAAACCCTCCACCAGCTGCTCCTCTGACTCAAAATAAAATCCAAACGCCCTACATAATCTGGCCCCTCATCCCTCATGACCACGTTCTTAATCTAGGCTTTAAGAAATTTTTAGAAAACCCATTCCTAGAGTAAAGCTGAGTGATGTGTAGCTCTGCCAACCCATGATTTTGGAACTAGCATTATTCATGCATCTCTCTCTTGTCCAGCTGCCATGCCAACTCACTCAATTGAAAGATTAAGGACACTGGCTTCTAATTAGATCAGATCCTATCAGCAATACAAATAATCAGCCCATCAATAGCAGACACTGACTATAAATTGTTCATTTGTGTATATCTATGAACTCTTTCCAACTGATAAGCTAAATGAGTCTTCCCTAAATATACAAACCAATGAATGTTATTTATAATGATATGAAATAAAGGAAAATCATTTCCTTCTTGATTCTTCTACTTTGGGGGCTTCACTTTAAATTCTGAATTTGGACTACAGGCAATTTGTTGTCAGTAGTTCATTTATATACACAACTACAATACTGTCAAATTATTTCACTGTAATACATTTGTCATTCCATGATCATTTGTAACTTTTCATGCAGTAAAAGAGAACATTTCAACAACCATCTGTCTCCTTTTTTTGTTTTAATCATTTGTTCTAGTCATGTTGCTCTAAACTCTAAATACTTTTTAGAAATAAGGGGCGCCTGGCTGGCTCAGTCGGTAGAACATACGATTCCTGATCCCCAAGTTGGAAAAGGGTTTACTTAAACAAACAAACAAAAGCCTGCCCAGAAATATGTCACATCTTGGGATTTTACTGTAAGGACTGAAATTTAAGTATTACAGATTTTCTCCTTGGATTTCACCAGATCAGTCATTTTAACATACTCTGTAGCAAAAGACGAGTATTTCTTGGCTGAACATTTATTAAGGTAAATTGTAAAAGTCAGAACTGACTCCTCCAAGAAGAAATGCAAGCTAAATAAAATGGAACACTTTTATAATCTGTTGGAAAGCAGGAATCTGCTTACAGGCAGTATTTCATCATTTTGTTCAATGTGGTAAAATATTACTTGATTTGAAGTGTATTTCAAAAATTAATTTATAAGAACCCTACTGTACCACTGAAGTGACAATCCTCAAGTAGTTGGCCTTTTGTAAAACCAGAAATCTTATTTATGTGAAGATAAAAACAACCAGCTCATCTAGCTGGGAATGTGCTGCAGATACCATTATACAGTTTTTTCTTTCATTAACAGCCATCTTGGAACACATGGAATTAACTAAGTCAAAGATCAATAAAATACTGAAATTGCCTAGAATTTTATGTGCCCTTTATAAAAAAAAAAAATGGATCCAACTTACATATATAACATGGCAAATATGCTGTTAAAGACAATAATATATTTGGACACTTGTCCTTCGAAGGACAACAGTATGCTACAGAAATCATAAGCAGAGTGTATTTTCATACTTGCAACCCTGGATTTATGAGCACAAGAGAATTTACAATGAGAAGCCTGTGCCTCCTCATAATATGCTAACAGCTCAGGGCTCCAAACACTTTCAGCATCTCAAACTAAAATGTTTGACATTTCAAAATTCCAGCATTTTCATTTTCTTCAGAAAAGCATTGTTTACATATGTGAAGGCTTAAAATAAATACCTTTTGGTAGGTATAGCACACTGAAAATTTGAGAATTATTATACAATTTAACATTAACTCTACACTGATAATCTATTAGTTCACTTTTAGACTTATCTCACCAACTAAATAAATTCTAAGATTCTTAAAGGCAAGATAAAGGTCTTAGAACAGCTTTGTATTTTTGTGCTGAAAATACAGAAGAATGAACTACACATATGGAATAATCCCAAATCTGCAAATAAATATGTCTTTGAACAGTTAGAAGAGAGACTTAAAAAATCCTGATTGTAAAGTTCACTGAACACTTCCATGACATTTCCAAGTCAATTAACCCTAACACAGTAAAGATTCAAGTAATGCCATGAAGAAAATGGCTATTCTGGAACTATGTACAATTAAGTCAGGGTGATGCAATAACATATCAATATTGTACAATACAGTAAGGATACCAGACAAGGTTGTCCTTCCATATATGGTCCAATGAATCAGACACACTTTATTTTTTTAAACTATACTAGTTACAGAGGCAATAAATATCAGTAGAATCTGAATCATTCAATTGAGTAAAGGCCATGAAAATATTTATTAAGAAAAATTATAGGGGCGTCTGGGTGGCTCAGTCAGCTGGGTGTCCAACTCTTGATTTAAGCCCAGGTCATGATCTCAAGGTCATGAGATTGAGCCCCATATCAGGCTCTGAGCTGGCCATGGGATTCTCTCTCTCCCTCACCTCCCTCCCCCCGCCCTTGCTCTCTCTCTCTCTCTTAAAAAGAAAAAAAAAAAAAAAGGAAGAAGAAGAAGAAAAATTATAAGCCAAACACTTTGCTCATAAATTATTCCTAGGGGCACTTGCGTGGCTCAGTTTGTTGAGCCTACAGCTCTTGATTTCAGTTCACATCATGATCTCAGGGTCAAGAGATGGAGCCCCACATCAGGCCTCACACTGGCCTCAGGCTCCATGCTGGCCATGGAGCCTGCTTAAGATTCTCTCTTTCCCCACCTCCCTCACCCTACCTCCTGCGCACGCACCTTTCCCTCTCTTTCCCTACCTCTCTCACCCTACCTCCTGCGCACGCTCTCTCAGAAAAAAAAGAAAAGTAAAGAAAAAATATTCCTTCACATAAATTATACTATCTAATAGTACCTGAGTTGATGAAATAGATTTCTTTTTTTTTTTTTAATAAGTTCCTTGCCCAGCGCAGAGCCCAACTTGGGGCTCAAACTCACAACTGTGGGATCAAGACCGGAGCTGAGATCAAGCATCTGGCATTCAACCACCTGAGCTATCCAGGTACCCCAAATAGATTCTTTTATACAATATTCAACAAATATTCACTTAGTAACTACATAACCTGAAAATACAGGGTGACTGAATGAGATAAAATTATCAACGAGAAATACTAGGACAAGTGAAAAGAAAGTAGAACAAGCTTTGAACAACAGTAACTATAAAAAAACGCATTAAATGAAAAAAACCCAAAAATATAATATAAACCCAAATTAAAATGAAAGAATATAAATAAAAAAATGGAAAAAATCACACACAAAAGTTTGGAACCTCTTATGAGATCCAATGACTCTTTTAAGCATGTCCAAAATAATAGGTTACTACTTATAAAGCACTGACATCTGGGACTAGTTTATCTCTATTTTTAATAAAGTAAACTCAAGAACATCCTTTAAAAAGGTTAATCTCATTCAGCTGCACTTCCATATGCCTTCCTGAGCGAGAGAACAAGTGGCAGAGATAAAGTTAGATCTGCTATAATTACATAGAAACCAAAGACCTATGTAATCTGCCTACAAGACTCCACTGAGAAACACTGATTCAAAAGGTTAAAGGGTTATATGTAATTTTCGTGGCTGATGTTGTAAAGTTGACAATAAATAAAACTTAAGTTAAAAAAATAAGCTAGGCTTCATTAATGCAATACAAATATACTGACGTAGCATTGACTACATCTTACTATATGACATAGTATGACTACAGGAATACATTGCAGCCCCTTGTTTGGGTCTAAATCAGCTCTGTGAATCTAAACAAATGAAAAGCCCACCCCAATTTCAGCAGAAACTAAAAATGCTACTTTTCAAAGTGGTTGAAGAGGTACTGAATTGCTAAATTACTGGTTGCTAAGGTCACCTTTTACTGTTAAACCTAATGGCCTCTTTTCAGCCTTCATTCTAATTATCCTCATTACGCAACTCTTAACAGAGTTGACCATTTCCTCTTATTAACTATCCTCTTAACTTCCCCCTATTGTTTTTTTTAACCTTCTGGTGTCCTACCCCTCTGAGCACTGTCTCTTTCCCT
>NW_024426663.1:28942279-29006789 GCF_017311325.1 Ursus maritimus | reverse complement strand
GTTCTTCCGTTCAATCTTAAATGTCAGTGTTCTCTCAGGTTTTGTCTAAACTGCCTTCTTTTCTAAACAAGAGAAGTTCTCCCGGGGCAAGGGGATAGAGGGGTTGTTTGCCCATTCCCATGCTTTAATTACTGCCTACAGTTCTAAATGTTTATGCCCAAATCTGTCTCATGTAAACATGTATTTTCTTTTGCAACTCTGAAGAACTCCCCCTTTCCTCCACCTGGCAAAAAAACTTGTCAGGCTTTAAGACCTAAAATGTCACTACCTCAGTGAAGCTTCCACCAGCTTTTCCAGTGTTAGAAATAGCTTTCGACTCTGCCATCTTATGAGAACCTCACAAAATACACAAGTATCATAACGTTTCTAGAAAAGAGGACACTTAAGTTTGAAGAGATCAAGCAACTTGAACAAGAAAACATTACCACAAGTGGAAAACAGGAACTTAAAACCAGGTTGTCTCACTTCAGGCCCAATGCTATTTCTAATACACCATGATACTCTCAAAAGAAAGGAGATTCAGAAATTTAGCAGTTTTACTATTGTTAATACAAATTAGTTTCCTCTGTTTCTAGAAATAAAATTACTAAAATTATTTTTAATTACACACAGAGCCGAATTGGTTAAGATAAAAGAAGAACTTCTTTAAGACAAAACAGAAAATAATTTAGAAAAAAACTAAAAGCAATAAAAATTGACAACATCCAAAAGAAAGGAATACAAAGAAAAATAATTCTTTACTAAATGAAAAAACTGAAAATCTGGAAGCTAATAATCAAATACACAGTCTTGATTAACCCATAAATGATGTATAGGATCTGCTTTTCTAAAATGATCTAAAACTCCCTAAGTCTGGTTTTATTTAAAGGGAGAAAGGAACAAAAAAGGTTGATAAATAAGATTAAATTCAGAAAACAAAATCATCGAAAATCCCATCATGAGGAAGTGTTTAGGCATCCTTGAGACAGTCAGTGAAGGATCAAAGGACATAAAGCTTTAGGACAAGAGGCTAAAGAGCAGAAGAGAGGAAGAAGTCAAGAGAGCTGTAAATCAACACTTTGCAGCCACTGTGGTTAAGAATGGTTCAAGAGAGGGGCATCTGGGTGGCTCAGGCAGTTAAGGGGCTGACTCCTGATTTCAGCTCAGTGTCATGGGATCAAGTCCTGCACGGGCTCTGTGCTCAGCAGAGAGTCCGCTTGGGATTCTTTCTCTTTCTCTCACTCTCTCTCTCTGCCCCTCCCCCTGCTCACATTCTCTCTCTGAAATAAATAAATCTTAAAAAAAAAAAAAGAATTATTCAGAAGATTCATCAGTGGTTGCTATATAACTAGGAGTTGGTGAATTTAATAAGGAGCGAGACATCTGCATGGCCTCAAAGTGTCCCACATGGAATAATTACTCGGGGAAAAAATAATGGACAACACTTTAACAGAACTCCTCCAGATGCAAGTCCGAGAAAGCCACATCACTATGGTAGTATTCTAGCCAATGGTACATAACATGAATCTAAATATGAGAAAACACCAGCAAATCCAAAGTGATTAACATGCTGCAAAATAATTGGCTTGTATTCTTCAAAGATGCCACAGTACTGAAAAACAAAGGTTAAGGGGGCACCGCAGTGCCTCAGTCACTTGAGCACCCAACTCCTGATTTCAGCTCAGGTCAATCTCAGAGTCATGGGATCAAGCCCCACGTGAGGCTCCCTGCTCAGAAGGGAGCCTGCTGCTCCCTCTACTCCTCCCCCAACTCGTACTCTCCCTCTCTCTCTCTCATAATAAAATTAAAAAAAAAAAAGAAAACAAAGGTTGAGGAACTATTTCAGATTAAAGGAGATTGGAAGAGATACAACAACTAAATGAAGTACATGATCCTGGACTGGATGCTGTACTAGATTGGAAAAAATGCTAAAAATAAATTATTTACTGGGACAAATGACAACATTGGATTAAAGACTACAAATTGTACTGATATTAAATTTCCTGAATATAACGGTACTCGCAGTTGTATAAGAAAATATCAGTTCTTTAAAAATACATACCAAGGTATTAAGAGGAAAAAGATATGATGTATACAACCTAATCTCCAGTGGATCAGAAAACATAATATGAATGGTACGTGAGTGTGAGTATATGGACAAAGAGAGAAATAAAGCAATGTAGCAAAAAAATTTTTAATTGATGAATCTGCATAAAGGGTAGTTCTTTGTATTATTCTTGCAATTTTTTTGGAAATCTGAAACTATTTCAAAGTCAACCATCAAAAATCAGAGCAGAGCTAATGGATGAATGCATGGAAGGAGTCAAAAGGTTTAACTTCCAGTTATAAAACAAGTAAGTGATGGGAATGCATTGTATAGCATGGTGACTATAGTAAATAACACTGTATTGTATATTTAAAAGTTGCTGAGAGTAAATCTTAAAAAGTCCTCATCACAAGAACAGAAAATTGTAACTAGGTATGGGGATGGATGCTAACTAGACTTATTGTGGTGATCATTTCTGAATATGTACAAATATCAAATCACTATGTTATATACCTGAAACTAAAATAATGTTACATGTCAAGTATACCTCAATTTAAAAAATGATAGCAGAGAAACAGGGTAAGCTTTAAGTCTTTTTACATTAATTTTATCATTTGGTTTTTAAAAGAATTCCAGAAATATCATGATTTTATAAAAGAATGTAAACTCAAGAGAGATTAAAAGACCACTTCCAGGTGTCTCCTTGTTCTCTTATACAATCCCACTAGGTTGCAGTTCAATGGCCAAAATGTTTCTAATATCTGGAAGCTTCCAGGTATTATACTGTCTACAGCTACTTTTCAAAGTTTTAAACTTTTAATGAGTTGTGTGCATTCTCTAATAAAAGCATCATAAATTTCATCAAGTAGTAAGTAGCATACCCAAGTGCTTGAGAAAATTGGCTTTCAGATTAGAATGTCTTTGTTCAGAGAGTGCAGTGTTGTAGCTTTGTGATCTTGGACAAGTTAATCACTTGTACTCTAATTTCTTTCTTTTTTTTTTTATTATTAAAGATTTTTATTTATTTATTTGACAAAGATAGAGACAGCCAGCGAGAGAGGGAACACAAGCAGGGGGAGTGGGAGAGGAAGAAGCAGGCTCATAGCAGAGGAGCCTGATGTGGGGCTCGGTCCCATAACGCCAGGATCACGCCCTGTGTACTCCAATTTCTTCATCTGCAAAGTAGAATCAGATAAGTATCTGGTAACAAGCCACTGAGGTTGTGAGGAGAACTGAATGAGATAATAAATGTAAAATTGTGTGCACAAATGCACAAGCACTCCATAAATGTTAGCTATTTTTATTTTAAATCCAACCTGCTTGTCACCTCAACAGCACTGGTCTTAGTCAAAGCCATACATCTTTCTCCAAACCAGGCCCAAATCTGACAAAACAGGAAATCAGAAACGCTAAGAGAAAAACATCTTAGATGTTAACAAACCATAAGAATAAATTAATTTTAAGTAAATCACATGCAAAAACAGGCTGAGGCTGGGATGCCTGGGTAGCGCAGTCGTTAAGCGTCTGCCGTCGGCTCAGGGCGTGATCCCGGCATCCCGGGATCGAGTCCCACATCGGGCTCCTCCGCTGGGAGCCTGCTTCTTCCTCTCCCACTCCCCCTGCTTGTGTTCCCTCTCTCGCTGGCTGTCTCTCTGTCACATAAATAAATAAAAAATCTTTAAAAAAAAAAAAACAACAGGCTGAGGCTGACTTATAGGGTAATTCAACAGCCGAACATTTTGCTAATAGAAAGTGTAAAGTTGCGGGGCGCCTGGGTGGCACAGTGGTTAAGCGTCTGCCTTCGGCTCAGGGCGTGATCCCGGCGTTGTGGAATCGAGCCCCACATCAGGCTCTCCCGCTATGAGCCTGCTTCTTCCTCTCCCACTCCCCCTGCTTGTGTTCCCTCTCTCGCTGGCTGTCTCTATCACTGTCAAATAAATAAATAAAATCTTTAAAAAAAAAAAAAGTGTAAAGTTGCAACAAGCTTCCTATTAGAACAATCCATCATCTAAATGCACTGAATGAAAAATGAAATTAGTTATCTTACCTGAGGAAGGGGAGGGGCAGAAAACTGTATTCCACATGCTGTATATGAGTTCAGTCAGCTTAGTACAAAATTTAAACCCAATTTCAACTACTAGCAACTTTCCAGATTGCCCGATCTTGTTAGTAAAATTTAAATTAAATTTTAATTATACTCTTCTGACACCTGCAAAGCCATCAACACAGCTACTTTCACTTAATTCAGCATGAATCTAGTGACAGCCTATCATGTGACCATAGTCTAGTAATGAGACATTAAAAATAAGAGAAATGTAAAAATGATTACGATAAAATATAAAGTTACCAGAATTCTGTAAGTTTAAAACCCCTCCCACCAAAAAGTTTGGGGAGGCTTTCCCACCATTTTTCGATGGTACTTAAATATTTTTACTTTTGAAAAACTATACACTGTTCAGTATTTGTTTTTAAAATTCACGTTATTAATTTGTAAAACTTTAGAATTTGTTCACAGTCACACACTAAATATTCTCTACTAATGCTTATTACTGTGTTTGGAAATGAGGTTTTTTTCTCTGTAATACAAAGGATATTACCCAAAAACATGAATGTTCGTACAAACGGATTGTCCATTCATAAAGCGCTTAAAAACCTCCATACTCCACGGTCAGAGAATAGTTTCCCATAAACAACAATCACTCTAACGCGCCCTCTTAACTCCCCAAACACTTCTTTCACCATAACACGCGCAATTCTCCAAGTTTGATCCAGCAAATATTAAATTAGCTACAAGTGTTTGTTCACAGCTCAGATTCCTGTGCCCCAATCCAGACCAACTCAGAGTCTTTAGGAATGAGACCTGAAGCTCTCCAAACAGTTCTTTTCTCACTAGAGTTTGAAAACTACGAAAGACCCCTACACACATTTTTCACCCCAAACTCTCCAACGACTCCCACCACTCCCAAATGACCCAACCCCGCCCACCAGCGGGAAAGGTTACCGCCCGGCCCCTATGGTCCCAGGGCGACCTCACCCTTCCCCCAGGAGCCCAAGCCTGGTTCCCTCTCCACCAGGGTTCCCAGCTCCTCAGTCCCGCCCCACACCCCAAACCTTTCTCCTCACTTCTTCAAATCGCTGCTAAAGAGGCCGAAGGCGCCGGAGGGGGAAATGGTTGAAGTCGCCTCCTGACCCAGTTCCGTCGCCTCCCCTCCTCCGGACTGTTCATTGTAAGCGAAGCTGTTGCTGGACATTGCTGCGGTGCCGGCTGGGGTCTGGTTGGTCCTGCCGAGGGTTCTCTCTGAAACGCTCCCGTGCCGAGGGCGAAGAACAAAACTACTTCTCAAGCTGAGGGGCGCGCGCAGGCGCTTCCGGACTCGTCATGGCTCCCTAAGCCGACCTGGCGGCCCACCCCCTGCGCATGCCCAGTGCGCAGGCTGGCCGGAGCCCACCGTTGGCCTCTCCAGGGCCTGACTGGATTTACCTTCTCCGGGTTTTTGAAGTGGCTGAGAGGCTCTGACCCAGGCTGTGCGGAAGGGAGGTCGTGGGCGGAACGAGGCGGGCCTCTCGGCTTTTAAAGTTTTTTGGGGAGAAATAACCCATTGTGTCCGGTTTGATCCCTTAAGAAGACTTCCCGAGCCCGGACACTTTTACTTGACTCTTGCTGTAAACCAGTAGCATTCAGATTTCTTCTGAAATGCCATTTAACACCCCTGATCAAGTTTCCTAAATCCCTGACGATGGCTTTTCTTTTTGTGGGCAGGTTTCTACTCTTCCTCCAGCTCGCGTTGCCTTGCTTTCACAACCGCCCCCACGAAGCCCTATCCCAGATCTCTCCACTTTAAGGAAACCTCTCCAGATGGTGCCTTTGGGGATCCACTGACAAGTGTTCATTCCAGTAAAAGCTTCGAATGAAAATCCAGGAGCCAGCATTCCCAGGAGCTAAAGGAGTTCTTCCCACTGGCTTCTGGCTACAATATACAAAGTAAAATAGAGCCACATTAGGTGCCAGGAGTAGTGTAGCAATCAGGACACGTCTTTACTGCTTTCTTTCTCACTGTTAACACTCCCGAACATCTATTAGGGATGTTGCACTGAAAGTTGCCTGGCCCCTCAGTAGCACTTGATAAGCCTCTTTCTGGGCATAATTTCCCCCAGGCTATCGCTCAAAGAAATTTCAGCGCCTTCCTTATCTTTCCCTATTCTTTTCCCCCTGGGCACACATTGAAACTTGAAGACCCGGAGGCCAGAAACTGTCAGAAGTACCGCGAAACACTAACTGGGGAGCCCAGCCCCTCTAGGAGGAGGGAGGAGCTTGTTCAAGGATCAACTCCTCAAAGGCCATACAGAAAATCAGGAAATCCCATCGCACACCTATTAAAATAACCAAAATCTGGAACACTAAAACACCAAATGTGACACAATAGGAACTCTCTCTCATTACTGATAGGAATGCAAAGTGGTACAGCCATTTGGAAGACAATTTGTCAGTTTCCTAAAAAATTAAAGGTACTCCTATCATACAATCCTGCAATAGCACCCTTGGCATTTACCTAAGGGGTTAAGAAATATACCCACCCAAAAACGTGCACATGGATGTTTATAAAAGCATTATTCATGATTACCAAAACTTGGAAGGAACCAAAATGCCCTTCAGTAGGTGAATGAATAAGTAAACCGTGGTCCATCCAGACAATAATATTCAGTGCTGAAAAGAAAGGAGAATCAAGCCATGAGAAGACGGAAGGGAAACTTAAGTGCACATTACTAAGTAAGAGAAGCAAATCTGAAAAGGCCACATAGGGTATAATTCCAACCCTACAACATTTTGGAAAAGGCAAACTATGGAGACAGTGAAAGCATCCGTGGTTGCCAGGGGTTGGAGAGGGGAGAGAAGACATGAATAAGCAGAGCAAGGAGGAATTTTTAGGGCAATGAAAATACCCTGTACCATACCATAATGACAGATACATGTCATCATACATTCGTTCACACCAGAGAATGTACAACACCAAGAGTAAACCCAAATGTAAACTATGGACTTTGGGTGATAATGATGTGTCAGTGTAGGGTTCATCAACTGTAACCAAGTGTACCACTTTGCTGGAGGATGTTGATAACGGGGAAGGCTATGCGTATGTGGGGGATGGAGTACATGGGAAATCTCTGTACTTTCCTCTCAGTTTTGCTGTGAGCCTAAAAGTTCTCAAAATAAAAAAATGAAGTCTTAATTTAACAAATGAAAATAAATTTAAAAAATAAAGGCTACACTATTACTGTGTAAACACCCATGAAGATGACTCAATCTTTAGTTGGAGAGGAGGAAACATCCTCCCAATTTCATAGTCTGGACAAAACTTGACAGGTTTTTATTTCAGTTGTTAAAATACCCCTCCAGAGATGCAATGATGAAATTTGTTATATGTCAATATTGATGATAATGATCAATTTATGTAACTTTACCTATTGCTGATTATTCATGATGATGATAATCATAGATATACTTAATAGATGTCTTAATATGTACTAAGCACATAAGTGATTTACATATATAATTCATTTAATAGTAAAAGAAGCTAGCTTTGGTTTCCTTTATCTGTAAAATGAGGACATCGATACATACCCTAGAGAATCTCTGGCATATATATCTGGGTGTAGAATTTCTTGGCTGTAGATTACATGCACCTTTACTGAATAGCCTAAATTGTTCTCTAATATAATTTTAGTAGTTCACCTTCCCACAGCAGTGTAGAAAAGAACTTTCCTGGGCACCTGGGTGGCCCAGTCGGCTAAAGGTCCAACTCTTGTTTTCGGCTCAGGCTGCAATCTCAGGGTCGTGAGATCCAGCGTGGAGTCTGCTTAAGACACTCTCCCTCTCCTTCTGCCCTTCTCTTCCACTCTCCCTCTCTCTTTCTCTCTCTCAAATAAATACATAAATAAATAATCCTTAAAAGAAAGTCTTTCCTCACATTCTCACCAACACATGGATTTCTAAAAAGTTTTTATTGTCATCAATATGGTAGATATGAATATTATTTTTGTAATTTTCATTTTCATGGTCATAATGAATTTGAGCATTTTTATATAATTATTGTTCCATTTGCATTTTATTTTCTAGGAATTGCACATGAACATATTTACCCAATATTACACCGAGTAATTTGCTTTTCTTATAGATTTTAAGTTCTTTATTCTTGAGTCTGTCATTTTTAATTCACTGCTTGATGTTACTTGCTGACATTTTATTTGGTAATATTTTTATTCATTCATGCAGGAGATTGACCTATAACATTTTTTACTTTGCCCTTGAATGGTGGAGGTATTATGGTTATACCTTCCTCAAAATGGTGATTGGATAACTTTCTTTTTCTCTTCTCTGGATTATCTTGTATAAGATACAAAGCATATATTCCTTGGGAAAACAGATAAAACTTTCTTTTATGACTAAAAAAAAAATAGAGAGTAGACAAGAAAGAGTTGAGGACACTTCCTGCCAAAAGATTCTAATACTATATTCTAGAAATATAAAAATAGTAACTACATAGTTTGAGACCCACTGTCTCCTGTCTTTTCAGAATTCAAAAACCTTTTATACAGTCATGAGGTTTTTGACAGAGGAAGAAGGTTATGCTTCCAACCAGACGAAATGTCAGCTCTAATAGAACCAAAGGATTATTCTTTGATGCCTGTTACCATACCAAAACCAGATTTTCTGTTTTCTACCAGCATATACAGTATTTCAGGATTATTGTTGAGTAAGCTATGTTTTTTCAAAAATGATTTTTTTCCCCTAACATTTACCAAATTTTTATTGAATTCTCTCATTTTGGTTTCTAGTCAACTAAAGTCTCATGATAATAAATGTTAAGTTTGGTGCATATATTTTCAAACTTGTTTTCTAAGCATGGAAAAACAAACTATATATGTGTATATTTTGCCAAATGTCAACTAAAACTATAATACCATTTTGTATCTTAATTTTTTCTCTTAATATATTATGTATAATATATTAATGTATATATTATAATGTATAATATATTTATATATACATACATATGTATATATGTATTATGTAAAATGTATTTTCTCTTAATATATTATGTATAATATATTTGTATTTTAATTTTCTCTCTTGATATATTATGAAAATCTTTCCATACTAATATATACAGCTACCTCTTGCTTTAAACAATAACATAATATTCATTTTCTTTTTTTTTTTTTTTAAAGATTTTATTTATTTATTCGACAGAGATAGAGACAACCAGCGAGAGAGGGAACACAAGCAGGGGGAGTGGGAGAGGAAGAAGCAGGCTCCTAGCGGAAGAGCCTGATGTGGGGCTCGATCCCAGATCGCCGGGATCACGCCCTGAGCCGAAGGCAGACGCTTAACCGCTATGCCACCCAGGCGCCCCTAATATTCATTTTCTAAGCATACCTTCACTTATTTAATCGGCCGCCTATATAACAACTTCGCCCATACATGTTATTGCACAGTAGCATCGATATTTCCAGAAGTTAGGAATCTACAAGTCCATAGTTAGATTAAATGACATGCACACTTAAAACTTTAATAGGTATTGCCAAATTTATAGCCCCAAAAGAAGGTACCAATGATCTCTCCACTGTTATCGTCTATTTTACTATACCATTTCTAGTGATGAATATTATAAATACTTTTTTTAATTTTGTTAATCTTGGCAAAAACAAATAAAACCCTCCTTATTATTTAAACTTTCATCTCATTTATTATAAGTAGGGAGATGATATCATTTAGTGTCTCTTCAACACAGGGTGCTAGGAAACTTCTAAGACTAAAACTTAGAAACTCGCCAGGGGTTGGAGAAGGGAGAGGGGGGATAAATAAGCAGAGCAAGGAGGGATTTCTAAGGATACGTCTAAGACTCAAAGGTGACACAAATGGTAATTTTGCTGGAAGAGGACATACAAACCAGCGCTTTTCCAGGGAAACATAGATATATGATCACCCTAGATATGATGGAGTTAAAGCATATATTTAATGGCCATGCAAATTTTTCTTCTATTAATTATGCAGACTTGGTATTTGCTTATTTTTAAGTGGGTTATCCATCTTTTTGATTTATAGGCACCTTATATTATTATAGATAGTGAAGGTTAATCTTTTCTCATTATTTTCTAGGAGAGTCTAAGTCGTAAAAATTGATTCCAAATGTTGTAGAAAATCTGAATAGATTAAATAATTATAGAAAAATTTGAAAGACAGAAATCTACAACCAAAAAGGAACTAAACCAATGCAGTTCTATTAGGCCTATAAGGAGTTTGTTATTTCTGTTATTTTAAACTATTATTAACTTTTAAAAAAGAAAAAGACAAAGTACTTTCAAATTCATTCTGTAAGACTAGCATGACTAATATCCAAACCCGATTTTTTTTAAAAAATTTATTTATTTATTTGAGATAGAGCAAGAGAGAGAGAGAGAATGAGAGAGAACTAGCGGGGGAATGCAGAGGGAAAGGGAGAAGCCAACTCCCTGCTGAGCAGGGAGCCCAACGCAGGGTTTGATCCCAGGATGCTTAACTGACTGAGCCACCCAGGCGCACCCCTCCACCCATTTTTTTTATGTTTTTTTATTATATTATGTTAGCCTCCACCCATTTGTAATTGGATTATTCCATTATTTTCGGTGTTGAGTTGCCTCATTCTTTATATATTTTGGACACTAACCCTTTATTGGACACGTCATTTGCAAATATCTTCTCCCATTCAGTAGGTTGTCTTTTCATTTTATTGATGATTTCCTTCATTGTGCAAAAGGGTTTTATTTTGACCTAGCCAATAGTCTAATTTTGCTTTTGTTTCCCTTGCCTCAGAGACATATCTAGAAAAATGTCGCTAAGGCTGATGTCCAAGAGATTACTGCCTGTGTTTTCTTTCAGACTTCTATGGTTTTAGGTCTCACATTAAGTCTTCAATCCATTTTTTTAATTTTTAAATTTTTTTTGAGAGAGAGAGGGCACGTACATGCATGTGTGCACAAGTGGAGGGGAGGAGAAGAGGGAGAGGAATATATAGACTCCCAAGTAGGCTCCATGCCCAGTGTGGAGCATGACATGAGGCTCAATCTCACGACCTTGAGATCACAAACCAAGCTGAAATCAAGAGTTGGATGCTTTTTTGATCGGGATAGCATTGAAAGTGTAGATTGCTCTGGGTAGCATGGACATTTTAACTATGCTAATTCTTCCAATCCATGAGCATGGAATATTTTTCCATCTTTTTGTATCTTCCTCAATGTCTTTCGAGAGTGATTTATAGTTTCTAGAATATAGGTCCTTTACGCCTCTGGTTAAGTTAATTCCAAGGTAACGTATGGTTTTCGGTGCTATTGTAAATGGGACGGATTCCCTAATTTCTCTTTCTTCAGTCTCATTATTCGTGTATAGAAATGCAACTGATTTCTGAGCATTGATTTTGTATCCCGCCACATTACTGAATTGCTCTATAACTTCTAATAGTTTGGGCGTGGATTCTTTTGGGTTTTCCATATAGAGTATCATGTCATCTGCAAAGAGAGACATTTTGACTTCTTCTTTGCCAATTTGAATACCTTTGATCCCTTTTTGTTGTCTGATTGCTGTTGCAAGGACTTCTAGTACTATGTTGAATAATAGTGGCGAGAGTGGGCATCCTTGTCATGTTCCTGATCTTAAGGGAAAGGCTTCCAGCTTTTCCCCATTGAGAATAATATTTGCAGTAGGCTTTTCATAGATGGCTTTTATGAGATTGAGAAATGTACCTTCTATTCCTACACTCTGAAGGGTTTTAATCAGGAAAGGATGCTGTATTTTGTCAAATGCTTTTTCGGCATCGATTGAGAGGATCATATGGTTCCTGAGTCTTTTCTTGTTGATATGATGTATCACGCTGATTGATTTGCGAATATTGAACCACGCTTGCATCCCAGGTATGAATCCCACTTGATCGTGATGGATAATCCTTTTAATGTACTGTTGGATTCTATTAGCAAGTATCTTGTTGAGGATTTTGGCGTCCATATTCATTAGGGAAATCAGTCTGTAATTCTCCTTTTTGAGGGGGTCTTTGCCTGGTTTGGGGATCAAGGTAATATTGGCCTCATAGAATGAGTTTGGTAGCTTTCCTTCTGTTTCTATTTTTTGAAATAGCTTTAGGAGAATAGGTATTATTTCTTCTTTGAATGTTTGGTAGAATTCCCCAGGAAAACCGTCCGGGCCTGGAGTTTTGTTATTTGGAAGGTTGTTTATCACTGACTCAATTTCTTCATAATTAATTGGCCTGTTTAAGGAATCAATTTCTTCCGGTTTCAATCTTGGTAGTTTATAGGTTTCCAGGAAGGATTCCATCTCTTCCAGATTGCTTAGTTTATTGGCATATAGCTGTTGATAAAAATTTCTAATAATCCTTCCAATTTCAATGGTGTTCGTCGTGACCTCTCCTTTTTCATTCATAATTTTAATAATCTGGGTCCTTTCTCTTTTCTTTTGGATAAGTCTTGCCAGTGGTCTGTCAATTTTATTGATTCTCTCAAAGAACCAGCTTCTAGTCCTGTTGATCGAAAGACAAGAGAAACAAAAGATAAAATGAACTGGTGGGACTTCATCAAGATAAAAAGCTTCTGCACAGCCAAGGAAACAGTAAAAAAAACTAAGAGGCAGCCCACGGAATGGGAGAAGATATTTGCAAATGATACTACAGATAAAAGACTGGTATCCAAGATCTACAAAGAACTTCTCAAACTCAATACACGAGAAACAAATAAACAAATCATAAAATGGGCAGAAGATATGAACAGACACTTCTCCAGTGATGACATACAAATGGCTAACAGACACATGAAAAAATGTTCAAAATCATTAGCCATCATGGAAATTCAAATCAAAACCACACTAAGATACCACCTTACACCAGTTAGAATGGCAAAAATTGACGAGGCAAGAAACAACAATTGCTGGAGAGGATGTGGAGAAAGGGGATCCCTCCTACATTGTTGGTGGGAATGCAAGTTAGTACAGCCACTCTGGAAAACAGTGTGGAGGTCCCTTAAAAAGTCAAAAATTGAGCTACCCTATGACCCAGCCATTGCACTACTGGGTATTTACCCCAAAGATACAGACGTAGTGAAGAGAAGGGGCCATATGCACCCAATGTTCATAGCATTGTCCACAATAGCTAAATCGTGGAAGGAACCGAGATGCCCTTCAACAGATGACTGGATTAAGAAGTTGTGGTCCATATATACAATGGAATATTACTCAGCTATCAGAAAGAACAAGTTCGCAACATTTGCTGCAACATGGACGGCACTGGAGGGGATAATGCTAAGTGAAATAAGTCAAGCACAGAAAGACAATTATCATATAATTTCTCTCATCTATGGAACATAAGAACTAGGAAGATCGGTAGGGGAAGAAAGGGATAAAGAAAGGGGGGTAATCAGAAGGGGGAATGAAGCCTGAGAGACTATGGACTCTGAGAAACAAACTGAGGGCTTCAGAGGGGAGGGGGTGGGGGGAATGGGATAGACTGGTGATGGGTAGTAAGGAGGGCACGTATTGCATGGTGCACTGGGTGTTATACGTAACTAATGAATCATCGAACTTTACATCAGAAACCAGGGATGTACTGTATGGT
Organism: Ursus maritimus; assembly: GCF_017311325.1. Taxonomy (NCBI): domain Eukaryota; kingdom Metazoa; phylum Chordata; class Mammalia; order Carnivora; family Ursidae; genus Ursus; species Ursus maritimus. The sequence goes on along the minus strand of NW_024426663.1, from coordinate 28,993,112 downwards.
GACTAACATAATATAATAAAAAAACATTAAAATTAAAAAAAAGAAAACAAACAAAACAACACAAAATCCTTGATATATATCACAGTAAAAAAAACAAAACAAACAAAAAAACCCAACACAAAATCCTTGATATATATCACAGTAAAAAAAAAAAAAAAGAGTTGGATGCTTAACTGACTGAGCCACCCAGGCACCCCAGTCTTCAATCCATTTGAGTTTATTTTTGTGTATGGTATAAGAAAGTGGTTCAGTTTCATTCTTTTGCATGTAACTGTCCAGTTTTCCTAGCACCATGTGTTGAAGAGACTGTCTTTTACCTATTGTATATTCTTGCCTCCTCTGTTGTAGATTAATTGATGATGTAAGTGTGGGTTTATTTCTAGGCTCTCTATTCTACTCTATTGATCCATGTGTCAATTTTTGTGTCAGTATTGTATGTACTGTTTTGATTACTACAGTTTTGTAGTATATCTTGGAATCTGGGATTGTGATACCTCCAGCTTAGTTCTTTTTCAAGTTGCTTTGGTTATTCAGGGTCTTTTGTGGTTCCATACAAATTTTAGGATTATTTGTGCTAGTTATGTGACCTTTTTAAAATTACATTTTCTTTTTTAACAAATTAATTAATTATTTTTTTTTAGAGAGGGGGCAGGGGCAGAGAGAGAGGGCGAGAGAGAATCCTAAGCAGGCTCCATGCCCAGGGCAGAGCCCATCATGGGGTTTGATCTCGTGACCCAGAGATCATGATGTGAGCTGAAGCCAAGAGTCAGATGCCTATCCAGTATACTTCAGACAGCCTGGTCTTTCTGTTCCTTGATTCACCAAGCTTGCCCTAACCTGAGACACCTGACCTGCTGAGTTTTCTCCAGGAACATTCTTCCAATGGGTCTTCCAAAAGTTGACTCTTTCAGCTTTATTCAGTCTTTATTCTATTCAGCTACTAGCTCAAATATCGCCTCTTCAGAGATGTCCTCCCTCAGCACCCAATCTGATATGGCACCTCTTCCCAATCCCCATCCTCATTGGTTACAGAATTGATTGAGACAGCTGATTTGTTTAATTAGTTATGCATCACTCTCTGATACACATCCCTCTGGAAGCTTTTCATGTAAAAGAGGGCAATATTCCCAGATAGAGTATGAAGTTTCTCTCACCAAATGAACATGAATTGCCATGCCCTCCTATTTAAAGAAACCCCATGACTAATTATTTTGGAACATGAAGGATCCTTCTGTAATTGAATTTATACCATCTTCAAATTAACCAAGCATTTCGGAATTTTCGTACTTCAGGATCTCTAAAATGGTACATACCTGCAAACTTCTGCCTTGAAAATGCTGTAACTTCATTATTGTATTTCATAGTGAAATTGATCTAGAAAAAATGCAATGTGATCAACCCTACATTAGACAATGATTAATATATATTAAAAATGATGATTTAGGGATGGAGAGAGTGTATCACTAAATAACACAAAGGGAACATTATGAGCCACTTATAATTCTCTTAATTTATTTAAGAATTTTAGATGGCCTTAATCTCAGAGGCAAAGTCTTAAGTTATACAAAATTATCTTGTTTTTCTCATATTCCAAATACACTGATTATTTTTTATTCAGTCCTGGGTTTTGGAAGAAAGTTAAATAAGTAGGTAATACGTTCAGCAAAGTGAAACAGTGCTGAAGGACAAGTGCCCTGGAAATCTCCTCCTTTGTGTCCTGTCTCTTAGGCTCACTTACAATGTCAGCGAATATCACTTTCCTTTCCACCACGCTGTTTTGGCTGAAAGATTAACAGCCGGATCCAGGTTTGATCCCCAGCTCTGTCGTTAGCTAGATCAACGAAGGTGCACAATTTACTAACCTTTCTGAGACTCAAAGCTTCTAAAAACTATTAATTCTCATTCTCATTTTAAAATAAAACTATTTTTTAAAAAAAGGGAAAAAAATAACACTTTCAGAATCCTGTTACAGGCAGAAGTAAACTACCTAACTTCTGCTGTAACAAAATCTCTGGACTTGCCCCTCAATGTTAAAATTATAGGTGTTGTATATTCATATACTTTCTTAGACATCTAAAACTACTCTCTAATTATTAAAGCTCTGAAATCGTATTTATAGGCAGAGAGGAATCTGAGTGTTTTATTAATTCTGTCAATAAGTACCTATGGAATTTGCATTGTACATGGCACATGCTGGAGTTCACGCAGGGCGCACGCTTGAGGAAAAGCCAGGCTTTGTCCTCAAAGACATTATAATAATAGAAGAGATAATCCTCTAATGAGTATGTCTAATACTACAGCACAAGGCAGTAATGGTGAAAATATTTAACGTCAATACATTAACAGAGATTTAATTTTTCATTTTGTGAATTATATTGCATATTTTAAATATCATTTATTCACATCTAATTGTTGTAGTTCAATTATTTTACTATGGGCCAGGCACTCTTCTCAGCATATGCATCTATCAGCTCATTTGATCCTCATAGAATCTTGTGTGGTAGTTATCAAGAACATCTCCATTTCACAGGTGAAAAAATTGAGGAACGGGGCTTGAGACAAGTTACACAGCTAATGAATAGCAAAGCCTGTCTTCGAACCTAGACTGGACATCAGAGTCCACACTTCTAATTACTCTGCTATAGCACTTCTTCAGATACTTAATGATATATATATCTTGGAGATTATACCATATCAATATATACAAACACCTTTTCTTGTTTATAACTGCATAGCATTCCTTTTTATGGCTGTATCATAATTCAGTAAAACTAGAGCCTTAATGATGAGCTTTTGATTTGTTTCTAATTTTTTGCTACTACAAATTATCCTTAATTATGCTTCCATAAATAATTTGATGTGACTACATTTTATATTATATTGCTACCTATGAATCTCTGAAAGGTGAGTCTCTGGCTACTACAGGACCCTAAAGGGGCACTACTCCCATTATTGCATCACTCTTGATAGACACGAGCTAGATGAGTACATATAGTAAGAGGTGAAAACAAATTGTGAACAAAGTGACAAAAAAATCACCTATAAGACAGTAATATTTGAACTAGATCTTAAAATATGGAAAAGTTAACTTATGCAGGTAAATGAAGTATACACAGACTTCACGGTAATGCAACAATTGGAACCATTTTTCACAGACAATAGGATGACAGAGTAATTCCATGTCTTAAGCGAATGTGAAGTTCTGAAGGCTTAAAATTGAACAATATTGTGTTTGAGGATAATAGTTACAAGAAATCATAAAGCAGGCCCTACAAGAGTAGGAAATAAATCTTCATGATACCATAAAAAATGTCCTAAACCACTGACATACACACTAATGCATTCAAATGTGCCCATGCAGCTGGAGCTACAACAGTTGGTATAATCGCAGATGGAATGATTATAATGGAAGTAAAAAAGCAAAAGGGGATAAAGGAAAACCAAATGGCCTTCAATTACGTGGTAAATCACTCAATTTTAAATCCTGTAGTTCAGAATTCAAACCAAGGCCTATGTTTGAGGAAACTAATGGAAAATTTACTAGAAGTCATTCAAAAGGCACTGGAAAAGAAAACTGCATTTATAATAGAAAATATTTCAAATCACTTTAAGGTTCAATGTTAGCAGAACAGTTAAGAAAACCATGGCAATACAACTTAAGGACCTATGAGCCATTAAATATTATAAATATAAATACCATCTTTTTAATCAAGACTCTTTTTGTTGCAAGTAAAAGAACACCTGCCCAACCAGTTTAGCACAATAAAAAAAAATAAATGAAAAAATAAAGTAAAAAATGAAAAAATAAAATGTCTTCCAGGGGAAGACATTTATTGATAAAGGTTGCACTGCCCTTAGAGATGAACGGGTTTGGGACTCAAATAGAGCCACTAGATTTCCTGTCCCACCTCTCAGCTCTGCTTTCTGTCTGTGTTGACTTTATTCTCTCAAACTGTGGGAAAGCTAAGGACTTAGCTGCAGGGAGCTTCAGGTGTACAAAATCACAGTTCGGCAACCCACACAAAGTAGAACCTTTCCTCTAACAAATTCCCAGGAAAGGGCACTGCTTGGCCTAACTTGGGACATGTACCTACCACTGAGAGTCATTATTGTGGCTGTGGAAATGAGTTGTTATGACTGGTTAGGTCTGGGTCACTTGCTCATACCTTGTCAGAAGGAAGGACCCTAGAATCAAATGATCGGGGTAAGGGAGGAACAGTTTCAGAGGGATAAAGGACTGTTGGTACTGCAAGGGGGAACAGGGATGTCAGGTAGGCAAAAACGGTACATGTCTACGTCATATAACAGCAGTGAAAATACTCATTACAAAATGTTAAGTAAAAATAGTAGAATAAAAATTGTATCTAAGTTGTGATTACAACTACAGAAAATTTTGAATTCATATCTACCCGGAGTAAAAGGAAAGCTGATACATAAAACAAGAACCACCACCCAAATACAAACCATTTGGCAATGGTTCTCAACCAGAGGCGATTTTGCATCCCTCCACGGTCACCTCCACCCTGGGTCATTTGGCAACGTTTAGAGACATTCTTGATAGTCACGAATGGAGAAGTGCTATTGGTATCAAATAGGAAGAAGTCATGATACTGGTAAACACCCTATAACGCAGCCCCCACAACAAAGAATTATCTAGCCCAAAATATCAATAATGCTGTTATTGAGAAACAGAAGTTTCTGGCAGGTGTGAAACAGAAGTGATTTGTCTTCTTAAAAAGTTCTATTGCTTGCTCAACAGAAGGAAGGAGAAAAAGGAAGGAAAGGGAGGGTGGTTGTAGAGAAGATGATGAAGAATCAGGGACACAGGATATTGAAAATCAAGATACTTTATCTCTAGTCCCATCTCTACAATTAACTGGCAGTGTGACATTGACAAATCAGAGACTCTTTGAGTTTGTGGTTTCCTCACTGGTAATATAAGGAATTAAGCTAGTTAACTTGCCTCTGAGGTGCTTCCAGCTCAAAAATTCTAGCATTTTCATGGATAGTTAAGGAGATTCAGGAAAAAGATAATCAAGTTTTAATTATTTGCATATTCATGACTAGTTTTAAATACTGGCGTCCCTTGCTTTAATGGACACATTGTAGGATTTCTTCTTTTAATCAATATTTTAGGTATAAAATGAGTCACATTGCTAGACTAAAGAATTTAGGCCCAATAGTTAGGCTCTTTCTCAGGCATTGGTTGCAGAAAACAGTAACACACAGTCCATTTGTCAGTGTTCTTTTTTTCAAATTTTTACTTTTTTTTATTAGGAAAGAACACGGGGTGCCTGGGTGGCTCAGTCGGTTGGACGTCTGACTCTTGATCTCAGCTCAGGTCTCGATCTCACAGCCGTGAGTACAAGCCCCATGTTTGGGGCTTTTAAAATAAATAAATAAATAATAAATAAATAAATAAATAAATAAATAAATAAATATTTAAGAAAGAAAAAGAGGGAGGGAGGAAGGAAGGGAGGAATAGAAAAAGAAAGAGAGGAATAAGACACAAATTTGGACTCTTCGAAAAATTCTATGATATGAGTATAAAAAGGCAAGGGAACTACTTCCAGGTAAAAGAGATTAAAAAGCCAAGGCCAAATGCAATGTGTGAAATTTAATGGATTCTGGATTTAAAACAAACAAACAAACAAACAAAACCAACATAAGAGATATCTTTGAGACAATTAGGGAATTGTGAATACGGACTATATGTTAGACGATATTATTGAATTAATATCACCTTTTTGGGTGCCGTAATGACACTGTGGTTATGTAGGATCAAGTCTTTGTTTTTAGGAGATGTGTGCTGAAACATTTATGGGTAACATGTAATGATATATGCAACTTACTTTCAGGTGGATCAGGAAAAGAAAGTCTCAAAAGCAAATATATATGTGCATATATACACACAGTAGACACCATATATATGTGTATATATGAGAAAAATGTGGCAAAAGGTTAATATATGGTGAATCTAGGTGAAGAGTATACATCTATATATTCATTGTCCTTTCAAAGTTTCTATGAGATTGAAAATTTATTGTGAAAACAAAAAGAATAAAGAAAAAGCACTATATCTCGAATCCCAAGGTTGTAAAGTCTCTGAAAGTTCTAATCAACTTCTTCAATGTACCTAATTGAGAATAGATTGCAGTATGAATCGGAAAGCTTCAGATGACCTGCTCCACCCACATAAACCGCTGATCTGTGTGAGTGCACATTATGCTGTAGAAGTCATCCACTAATACCATTGATGAAGGGAATGGATTATTAACTTTCAATTAAGTATGATTGTAAAAGAAATTTGATAGTCATGTTAGGCCTTATTACCAAGCAAACAAAATAAACCAGAAAGATACACTTACAGCATTTTTCTAGGGAATGCATTTGCCCAATTATCCCCATTACTTATTTCCATATGTTCAACTTGGAAGGGAAAAAGTTCTTTTCCCTCACCGTTCTCAAATTCAAGCACGGAAAATCAATGTAAAAGATCTCATGATGTCAAATACTTTTTTTTTTACTAACATAGGCTGAGTACTATTGTACACTATTAGAAAACTTCAGCTTTGTACGTGATGTCTATCTACATCACGGCAACGTTAAATAATTTTTCAGATATAAAACCGATTTAGAAATAGATCAGAGGCATCCAGTCCATTATAATTTCAGCATTATTTATTGGCCAGGTTAGTTATGAAGGAAGGAATGTAAGTTGCTATGGTCTACTAACGCAAAGACGCCATCCTATTCAACGATATAGGATTTCTTTCAAGCCAAACACATTGAGAGCCTGTCCTTTAGTGTAGCATGTAGCAGCTGGAGCAATTATGTGCTGCAAGTAATAGTTACACTGCCAATTAGCTGCAGAGATGGGACTTGAACTGCTTTCCCAAGTCACCCAAATAAAATGTTCAGAGAATTAGTGTTTTATCCTCTGGGGATCAATGGATTTCATTCCTTGCAGAAAGGTAAGTAATGACATCGGCACTATCCTTCAAAACTTATGTGTATCTATTAGCAAAGGTAGAGGGTAGAATTTATTTTAACATAACTGGGTCCAATATTACTCCCATATGTGTCCCCACTGAATGATTCTAATAAATCATAGGATTAAATAAATTATTTTGGACCCACTTTAACGAATCTAAATGTCTTCCTTTAGATTATAAATTTCTCAAGGGCAAGGACTGTGTCTTATTCTTTTCGATGTCTCTACCTAGCACAGTGCCCTAGAGAGTCAGTAAATGCTATTGGTGATCATGTTTGCAACAGTGATGATGTTGATGATAATTTCTTGCAATAAAAATAAAGGAAATTGCTAAATCTATCAGCCCAGTGGAATTTTTGGAAGATAATAAAGTTCTTTGTAATTATTTCCTATTACCTGCACAAGATTCTATTGTTTGAAGAGTTTAGAAAAGGTTATGAAATTTAATTAACTCAGAGAGAGTGAAGACTACTTGAGAAGATTTTATTTTCCCTTCATAATTACAATCGATATGATAAAATTGTCCTCAAGCAGTCATTCCTGTCACATTAGCATATACAGTTAGTCTGAAGTCCCAAATGATATATTCTCCCGTTGTTCCACGTTTCTTGACTGTTAAGGTTAATAGAAAGGGCCCGCATTCATTAGAATAAAATGGTACTAAAAATATAATCTGACCCAATTAGCAAAAGAAGCTCTTGTCTGATACAAGTGATAATTCCAGTTGTAGGCAGCAGAGGTAGTTGTTTTCACAGAAAACACAAGGTACCAATTGCTCATATTTACGTTGCCCTCCTAATTATAATTTCAAATGTTAAAATCTCATAAATTATTGATCCTCAATATTATAATTCCTTCTCTCATTCCTTTTTCCCTTTCTTCAGCAAGTATGTTTTGCTAGACAGGTCAACACTATCAATTATTTTTTGTTTATTCAATTTTTAATTCTCTAATCGAGGTCCTCAATTACTATGACAAGCATAAATATCCCAGGGTGGACACTATCATAATCATACCACTATTAAAAATGACTGTTTCTTGTTGCCCTCACAAGGAGATTTTAAATTAAATGTAACAAATATTTATTGAATAATCACAATGTGCAAAGTACTGTGGAAGGTGGCATGGGAAAAATAAAGATGAACAAATGCCTACCCTAACACAAGAGGTTTAAATCAAGAGTCTGTGGATAATGAATACAAGACATTAACCTCGGGAAACTGTTTAATTCCAAATCTTCTCTATTTTAGGGACATAGTGTCCTGAGATAAGACTCTAGCGTCAACATTTAAATGGACAAAACCAAACCAAGTTGACCTGTTTACTACCCTCTTTCTCCCCCACTCATGTTCCTGCTAGGGCAATTAGCTCTGTTTAACACATTATCAGTTGGGATTCTGGGTGAGTTATTTAACTATTCTTACCTTCTATATCTTCAATGGTAAAATGAAGATAATTAGATGAACTTTAGAAAATTGTGGTGGTGACTAAATGAGATGGAATGTGAAAGTAACTCTACTGTGGCTGGCATGTATAGGTGCTCAATAAATAATAATTCTTAATTCTCTAAGTGTCTCCCAACAGCACATCTACCAGACTGGAACGTCCACATTTTGGATCACAAGGCAGTAGAGCAAAGATAAATGGTAATGCTAGGTTGATGCCGGTCATAACTCTGGCTGCCACCATTAAGATTCTGACTTTGAAGATTTTTAAAAAAATTTTGTTTATTTATTTATTTGAGAGAGACAAAGAGAGAGAGAGCAGAGCAAGTGAGAGAAAACACGAGTGGGAGGGACAGAGGGAAAGGGAAAAGCAGGCTCCCCGCTGAGCAGGGATCCTAATGCGGGGCTGGATCCCAGGACCCTGGAATCATGACCTGAGCGGAAGGCAGACCCTTAACCGACTGAGCCATCCAGTCATCCCGACTTTGAAGCTTTAATGTCAGATAATTTTCTTCTATTTAATTTGTGTCCTTTCCCCCTTCTCCCCTTGCTCCTCAATCCCTACTCTACTCTGAGAATCCAATCATACCAAGTCTCATTTCCCACTGAGTACCCTACTTTCATAAAGTTCAGCTGTTTAAAAAAGTTGGAGATGTAACACAGCGAAGAACACAAATTTGATAAAGGAGTCATTTTGATGGTGCCTCGAGAGCAAACTCAGGAATAGCAGTAAAAGCAATTTAACATATTTCCTTTCTCTGATATTTGGAAAATTGGGCAAGATTCCTAAGAAAAAATAAATAACTTTAATGACTCTAAGTATGTTAAGAATCATTTTAAAGCATTGCCAAAGAGTCCAGAGGTGGTGATAATGCCTTATTTAACTAGGTTGTGTTTGTTTTTACCATATCCATGATGAATTGTAACATTTTTACTATACTAAAGTAGATATGAGCATGTGCTATCTTCATATCTTTGAAGCCCTAGGCAAGTCAGTAAGAACAGCCCATTGTTTTACCCTCTTTTAGCAGAGGGAACAAATAAATAATTCAACCAAAACCTGGTGTCTGTTACGCTGATCATGAGTTCAATTAAAAATAAATATAGGGGGGCGCCTGGGTGGCACAGCGGTTAAGCGTCTGCCTTCAGCTCAGGGCGTGATCCCGGCGTTCTGGGATCGAGTCCCACATCAGGCTCCTCCGCTATGAGCCTGCTTCTTCCTCTGCCACTCCCCTTGCTTGTGTTCCCTCTCTCGCTGGCTGTCTCTCTCTGTCGAATAAATAAATAAAAATCTTTAAAAAAAAATAATAAAATAAATAAATAAATAAATAAATATAGGGGTGCCTGGCTGGCTCAGTCAAAAGAGCATGTGACTCTTGATCTCAGGGTTGTGAGTTTGAGCCCCATGTTGGTGTAGAGATTACATAACTAAATAAATAAATAAATAAGCAAACAAACAAATAAATAAAAACTTTAAAAATACATATAGAAAAATTTATGGAATATATAACATGGAAGCTATATTAGGACTATATTGGAGAAAACCTCTGCTTTGTCATAATTAAAGTAAAAGAATTCTACAGATGTTGAAGTAGCAAGGACTAACAGAAGGATGACATTTTGGCATATGTTTACCAAAAGCATACTTCCCTGCAATATTTTTATTTGGTAAAAAACTTTTTTTTGTCTAAAAAGATACTATTTTGGGGCGCCTGGGTGGCACAGCAGTTAAGCGTCTGCCTTCGGCTCAGGGCGTGATCCCAGCGTTCTGGGATCGAGCCCCACATCAGGCTCCTCTGCTATGAGCCTGCTTCTTCCTCTCCCACTCCCCCTGCTTGTGTTCCCTCTCTCGCTGGCTGTCTCTATCTCTGTCGAATAAATAAATAAAATCTTTAAAAAAAAATAAAATAAAAAAAAATAAAAATAAAAAGATACTATTTTACAGTGAAAAACATGTGACCTGATTTTTTTTTCTGCTGAACTCAAGAAAATACAATTAGACCGAACAATCACTAGAGTTCTGCAATTCTAAAATAGCTAAATAGCTGAAGTGGTATTGGTTAATTATTCATGAAAATGTAATTTTGATGATAATTTACCATTATTTAGTAAAGGGCTTAATTTCCCATCTAAAAATTGTTATTTCCAATTAGAAAATCTTACTCCAAATAATTTTGTATTTTGTTATGTAGTAGCAAAAAATTACTTGAAATGGCTGGAGGCAAAAACGGAATTACTCTCTGAGCCCAGCAAATCGTAACATTTCAACATAGTCTAATGAGTAGAGTGAATCAGTAATGCGGAATCATTGTGAACTATTTCTTTTTTTTTTTTTTTTTAAAGATTTTATTTATTTATTCGACAGAGAGACAGACAGCCAGCGAGAGAGGGAACACAAGCAGGGGGAGTGGGAGAGGAAGAAGCAGGCTCCCAGCGGAGGAGCCTGATGTGGGACTCGATCCCAGAACGCCGGGATCACGCCCTGAGCTGAAGGCAGACGCTTAACCGCTGTGCCACCCAGGCGCCCCCATTGTGAACTATTTCTGCTCTTCTCCCTGGCACTACAGTGAAGCACGAGATTGGAATATTGAGCATTTCGGGCAAGAGCCAAGGTAATTTAAATTTTTATTGCTACATTTAGTCCTTGGCTTTAAACAAACCAAAAAAAAGAACCCTCAAAAAAAGTAATTTACTAAATCATGGTACCAATCAAATCATGAACAATCAAACTGCAACATTTGGCTTTCCTTAGGTTCCTTTTGTGTTGCTAAGACATTAGACAAGTCTGACTGACAAGCCATATTTTGCTGCAAAGGAGTTCAAAGTGCTCTCTTGGCAAGGCTGAGGATGGGGATATGTGGAGGGACTTAGTCTATCTTCTTATTTTGTAACTAAGATGGCTCAGTTGCATTTCCCTCTTGCTTTAATTGCCCTTGGGATGATTAACGTTGGTTCCTAACTCCCAGTCCACAGGCTAATTAATTTGGTGAGGCTCCAGTAAACCTGTTAGGCAGCTTGGGTCAATGACCATCAAAATTCTATGATTCCTTAGAAGAACCATCAATGAATCAAAATGCTGATCATCAGTGTAACACACACACACACACACGCCACACACACACACTCTCTCTCTCTCTGCAACAGTGATTTTTAAACATAGCATAACATTTTTTTCCAGTCGAAATCTTAAATTTCAATCCTGTTCAATGAGCATCTTAAAGATCAGAAAAAATAATAAATCAATATTCATTTTAAAATGTGTCAAAATTCAAAAATGTGTTGATTTTCTGCTGTACAACAGTTTCCACGCTGGACCCAGGAAATATAAATAATAATAGTGACCAATAAATATTGACTGAGTGATTAGCCTGTGCCAGACACTACTCTTTACATGCATCAATCCACTTAATCTTTACAAGGTGTGGTTCTTTCTCTTAGATTCCGGCAAGAAAAGCCCCACTCTGGTCTTCCTCTGATTGTACCACTCTTTGCAGGATAAGGGGGTGTGCGCGTCCAGAACCTGCCACCTCCTTTTTAAACCACTTTGTTTACCTAGGGCCTTGGCATTGCCTGACTAACTGGCCCCAAGAACATTTCAGGGACCGTGTGACCCTTCCTGTGTAAGAACAGCACCACCTTTATGGCACCTGTAAGCCTTCCGATTAACTTTGAGAGCTCATCATTCTCTTCTCTTTAACACTTTCTTCACATGACTTTTGGCTCATCATCCTCTCTGGTTTATCACTTAACTTACTATCTTGTCTCCTTTGCTACTTCCTCTTTCTCTCTCTCTCTCCCTCTTTTTTTTTTTTAAGTAAGCTCCACACCCAGCATGGAGATCAAGGTGGGGTTTGAACTCACGACCCTGAGATCAAGACCTGAGCTGAGATCAAGAACTGGTTGCTTAACCAACTGAGCTACCCAGGCACCCCTGCTACTTCCTTTCATACCCCCAACATATGAATGTTCAAGTGTCTCAGGGCTCAGTATTCAGTCCTCTTATCTTTGCAGTGCATTGCTAAATGGTCTCATTCTGTCTCATGGTTTTAAATGGTGTCTATGTATAGACATCTCTCAAATTTATATCTCTAACTCTGACCTTTCCCCTGAAATCCACCCTTGTAAATCTAACCGCCTACTTGATGTCTCCATTTAAATTTCTAATAGGCATCTCAAACTTATATCCACACATGTACAAAATAAAATCTTATTTACCAACCACCTCAAACTACTTTTCCCACAGCCTTCCCCATTTCAGCAAATGGCAATATTCTTCTAGTTGCTCAAGCCAAAAAACTCTGTCATTTTTGTCTCCTCTCTTTGGTTTCATATACAATCCATTGGCAAATCCTGTAGGTTTTACTTATAAAGCATGGCTAGGATATGATCACCCCTCAACCTTCTACCATTGCTGTACAATATCAAGACTAAGGTTAAGATTAGATGCTTAATTCTAAGCGAGGGAGAAGCACTTAGGGGTCCTGTTGCAGGTTGAGTTTTTTGGCAAAAATGGAGTTTCATATGCAGAACATTTATTAGAAAGTGCCTTTGTGATCAGCCCCTATGTAAGGAAGAGGACAGAAGCATGATTAGGCAGAGGGAGAAGTCATGCTACGTTGCAGGACCAATGACAAACTCTGCTGATACCATCATGAGTTTTGGAACAAAAATGGCCTGTCAGGGGCACCTGGGTGGCGCAGTCGTTAAGCATCTGCCTTCGGCTCAGGGCGTGATCCCGGCATTCCAGGATCTAGTTCCACATCGGGCTCCTCGGCTGGGAGCCTGCTTCTTCCTCTCCCACTCCCCTGTTGTGTTCCCTCTCTCGCTGGCTGTCTCTCTGTCACATAAATAAATAAAATCTTTAAAAAAAAAAAAAAGGCCCGTCAAAGTTGTCCTGCATTGGGCTGAAGTGGCCAAGTATTTATACCCCTACCTTGCTCAGTCATTGGATGTCGGCCTCCCTAGGAATGGCATGAACTTGGGCATGGTAGCTTGCTATTTCTGAGGCAATCCCTCAAAGGGCTGATGGCTCAAGGCTGTCTGCTGACCATACTGTCAGCAACTGGGGCAACAAGTCATTCCTTGAAGGGACATGTGGGTGGAGCATCTCCAGGTCTACCTCAAATCCCTAAGCCTGGGACACATTTTATAAGTGGTAAGAAGCCCTATAAATATGGAGCAGAGGGCTCTAACAACTCTGTGTATGTGGACAGATCAGAGTTCCCTTGGAAGAGCCACCTGCAAAGCAAGGTTCAAAAGAAGACCTTAGGGGAACAGTTAAAGGAACTAGGTACATATGTTTAGCCTGGAGGAGGTAAGACATTGAATATATAATAACAGTATGTTTTTAAGTATTTTTAAAGGCTCTCAGGTAGAAGAGGGATTAAGCTTTCTCCGCAGAGATACAGTAGGGAGAATCAGGACAAGTGATTGGGAGTTTGAGAGTGAAGTTAGCAGATAGACGGCAGAGCTCTCTAGTGCCAGAGCACGAATGACTTGTCTTGACAGAAAGTGAGTGCCCAGGCATTTGAAGTATGTGGTCATGGGTTGGGAATATGGGGGATGGGAAGAGGGCAAAGAGGAATCATACAGAGATGATTTCAAGCACTGGAAAAACAGACTATATAATGTTGGAGTCTACTCTGTTTTGGAGAATCTAAGATTAATTCTCACCTTAATAAAAATAACTAAGATAGTCATCACAATCCCAGAAGAGAAAATCAAATCTGGCTTATGATAAGTTAAATCCAGTGAAAACACCAAAGTTTCGTCATTGCTTTCACATTCACTTTTTATTCTGTCCTCTTTCATTTTCAGAAATAAATTCATATGAAACAAATCTATAAAGGAGAGCAGTAGAGTTGAAAATATCAGAGAAAAAGCAGTAGCTTGACTAGTAAACCCATTGAGTTGAGACAAGTGTGAAACTCATTACAACCTGAATTTCTCACACATCTTAGTTTCTCCTTCCTTTTAAACTTCCTAATAGAAAAAGTTGAATTCCCATTATTGGCAGCTCCACTATTTGCCCTCACTTCCATCAAAAAATAAATAAATTAGAAAGACCTCCTTTTCCACATTTATTTTAATCTAGAATGTTGTGTTCTCTCAGGATTTATTTTATGGTTTCTCAAAAGACCAAATCTTGGAAATCTCACTCTTAAATCCATGGGGAATATGTCTATTTCTACTTTATTTGGGCAAGTGGATTGAGAGAGAATGAAGTTTCATTTAATACCTGTTAAATTCTGTAGACTGTGTATTAAAGGTCTCACAGAAACAGTAAATACTGCAATAAAGTTCTATTTTATTTCATATATGAAGATAATATTGCTGACCATTGTATTATTTGTATATTAATGACACTGGGGGGAAAAACAACTTATAATCTTATCAGCCTTTATTAGTGACATATTTTTTGTTCTCCAATATGACAGTCTTGCTAAGACTTTCTTAAGGACTGAGAAAATCTTTTTTAAAAATCATTAATCTCTAACAAATCACAAATCACAGGTAAAATAACAGTGATTTATTGAGCACCTCTTCTGTGCCAGGTAATTTATACATACAGCTTTCTGGTATTAACAAGCTGCGTTTTATTTACAGACAAGAAATTTGATGTTTAGGGAGTTTTAGTTACTACTTTTCAAAGGTCACATAACTAATAAGTTTCAGGTCCTGGATTCAAAGTCTGGCTTCTGTTACCCCATCCAGCACTCTTACCTACAATGAGACACTCCCTACAAAGTACGATGTGTCAGGGGCTGTTTTGCCTACCAATTATCTATTCTCTCCCTCCTCCTTCTTGTAACAGAAACCTGAATTTTAGCTGAATGTGTCGTTCAGCTGCTTCTTTTCAGCTTCCCTTGCAGCTGAGGATGAGCATGTGACTAGAAAGTTTATAAAATCTGTAATAGGTAATATGTAAAAGGAGGATTTCGTAGAATTTCTTCCTCCCTACTCCACCCTTGCTTCATGAAATGTAGGTATAATGTCTGGAGGTTTAGCAGCTCTCTCGACCTATTAGATGACATTGAGGATGCACGCCAAAGATGAAGATGGAGGAGCACATCCTAATGTCCCCTAAGTACATCATGGAGATGCCATGCCAGTTCTGGTCTGCCCACTCCCAGACTCTTTTACATGATCAAGAAGTAAACTTCCATCTCCTTGAAACCAGGTGAATTTACTCTGAACTCTGAGACATAGTGCACTATGCTCAGTATCATGCTCAATATTTTTGTGGAATTAAATTTGATTCCTCCTGCCTGATACTCTTTCTTCTTCTTTTTTTAATTAAGTAAGCTTTACACCCAATGTGGGGCTTGAACCCATGACCCCAAGATCAAGAGTTGTATGCTCCACCAACTGAGTTAACCAGGTAGCCCCCCAACCCCAATACTATCTTATGCGTCTTCTCTCATCTCCTCCCTTTAGAATTTTTCTTAAATTCTAACTTGTCTATAAAACATTCCCTAAGCACCATTTTATCTATGGTGAATTTCAAATAAGTTACCAGACATTTATTATTATCTTTTTGTTAGTTTTTTAATATAGAAAATTTCAAACATGAACAAACATGGAATAATATAATGAAGAATATTTTTACAAAGCTTGTTCTGTATTAGTCATAAGGGTTAATTTGGCTTCATAGACTGAGTTTCCCCAACCTCGCTCTGTCATGTGCATCTTTCTGCAGTTCTCGGCTCAGATGAAGAGGAGGCCTCTTCTAGATATTTACAAATAGCCAGCTTTAAGATATATTGGAAATACACTATTGTTTGATGTTAATGTATATAAATGCCAGATAGTTTCTACTATCCAGTTTAATGGTACAAAAAAAATTAGGTTAAGTAAAAACATTATGGAAATTGGCCCTCGTAAGCCCACTGAGGTGTGGACCAATCAAGTGTGAAGTGTTAAAATGATATTTTGGAAAATGCTCATGTTGGTAAATAAACAGACAGAGCCTGACATAGTCAAGAGACCACAGGGATTAGAGTCAAAAATCTGCTTTCGAGTCCATAGAGACAGAAAAGAGATTAGTGGTTGCTAATGGCTACGGAGTTACTTTAGAGGTGATGACAATATCCTGGAAATAGATAATGGTGATGGGTGCATAAACTTGTGAGTAAACAAAAAAATCACCAAATTATATACTTTAAAATGTTGATTTTTATAGCACGTGAATTGCATTTCAATTTAAAAAATAACTTTGTATATAAATAATTTCATATGAATATGGATTTTTTTTTGGATTGAGGGGGTACAGGGGGTAGGCAGAGGGAGAGGGAGAGACAATCCCAAACAGGGTCCCCGGTGTGGCTCAGTCTCACAACTCTGAGATCATGACCTCAGCCAAAACCAAGAGTGGATGCTTAACTGACTGCCACCCAGGTGCCCTGAGTATGGATATTTTTATAAGATAAAATCCCAGAAGTGGAATTGGTGGGTCAACGGTCAGATGCATTTTAATTTGTAATTTTCATAGATTTTGCTAAATTTTTCTCCAGTTGTTATACCAGCTTATGCTCCCATTAACATGTATGAGAAGATTTGTTTCCCCATAGATTTGCAAGAGCTGTGTTGTCAAACTTTTAGAGTTTTATCAATCTGATACATTTAAAAAGTGATATCTTGGTATAGTTTTAATTTGTTGCCCTCCTACTATAAATGAAGTTGAGTTCGTACTGTTTGTTTCGTTTGTTTCTTTGTTTTGTTTGTTTTTTGCCTATTTCCTACAAAACAAATTTAATTCCTTGAAAATTCATTGCTTGCACTGTCATGTTTTGCTACGTAGAATCTCTAATTCTTATGGCAGGAAGGAGTTTGCTCTGTTTCTAACCCTCTCAATCAACCCCAATTTTGGTTCTACCCTACAGTTAAGTATGTAATTATTCAAATTAGCGATGATTCTCTCTGGCAACAAATTGAACCTCTACAGAAAATGAACCAACTACCATAAAATGAAAATAAAAGCTGAATTTTTAGCCTTTGAATCTGAGCTTTTGAAAACCAAACAAAAGGCTGCAGCCTCTCCAAATTACTGATTACACAATAATCTCTGAATCCTGACATCTGGGTTGGGTTTTTTTTCCCCCAGGGTTAAACCAATGACTTTTAGCTCTTTCCTTCTAGCTAGAAAAATAGACCATGCAAACAGTTTGTTCCTTAAATACATTTATTTGCGCAGTTCCTTCCATAACTGAAGATAATTCTCCTTCTGTGTAATAACTTGGATCACAAATTGTGCTCATTTTCTGGGTAGAAAACACATTCTGATGAAAATCTTCATGTTGAGATCAATGGCAAGGCTGCCTTCCAATAACATCTAGCTATTTCAATCCTCAGTAGCGATACTTAAGACTCTACAGTTTTTTTTTTTTTAAGATTTTATTTATTTATTTGACAGAGAGACAGCCAGCGAGAGAGGGAACACAAGCAGGGGGAGTGGGAGAGGAAGAAGCAGGCTCCCAGCGGCAGAGCCCGATGTGGGACTCGATCCCGGAACGCCGGGATCACGCCCTGAGCCGAAGGCAGACGCTTAACGACTGCGCTACCCAGGCGCCCCAAGACTCTACAGTTTTAAAACAAATGTTTTTAATGTAATTTTTATAATACTCTCAATTAAATTTATTTCCAGGAAAATATGTAATTTAAGAATTTAGTTGTGCTCCACACTCAGAGTTCCTCTTGGTAGCATTTTCTCTCTCTAGATTTGACATCTTATGTCTCTGAGTCTTAGAAAGGTTGTTCAGGGGAGCCTGGGTGGCACAGCGGTTAAGCGTCTGCCTTCGGCTCAGGGCGTGATCCCGGTGTTCTGGGATCGAGCCCCACATCAGGCTCCTCCGCTATGAGTCTGCTTCTTCCTCTCCCACTCCCCCTGCTTGTGTTCCCTCTCTCGCTGGCTGTCTCTATCTCTGTCGAATAAATAAATAAAATCTTAAATAAAAAAAAAAAGAAAGGTTGTTCAACATTGTAGAAAAAAATGAAAGCTGGACTGGGAATAATGCAAACTAACATTTATGGAGCATTTACAATGTGCCAGGCTGTGTTCTAAGAACCTGAAGTACGCTAACTCATTTAACTTTCACAGCACTCTGTGAGGTATGGATCATATTGCCCCTCTTTCTTAGAGATGAAGAAACCAAAGCGCCTGGTGGTTAACAATCAGAAAGTCTGATTCTCCTGCTTGTGTTGCTAACCACTACTCTATATTAACCCTCTGGGGCAATCTGATCTAACATACATTTTAGGAACAAACTGCCTGAAGCCCAGAGAGATAAAGTGCCTTGTACTAGACCTCCAGCTCCATGTTCTTGGCTCAATACTACATAAGTGAGAATGAGATGATAATTTTCCTTTTTTTTTTTAATTTTTATTTTGTTGTATTAGTGATAATTTCCCTTTCAGATCTTACGTGGGTTATGAATTAGCCCAGACTAGCTGAGTTCAGAGAAATGACAATATAATTAGTTTAGGCAGCCGTATATCTAGGTCTGCCAAATAAAAATACAGATATCAGATTAAAACTGAATTTCAGGGATGCCTATGTGGCTCAGTCGGTTAAGCGTCTGTCTTCGGTTCAGGTTATAATCCCAGGGGCCTGTAATTGAGTCCCACATCAGGCTCCTTGCTCAGCGGGGAGCCCGCTTCTCCCTCTGCCTGACGCTTCCCCTGTTTGTGCTCTCTCTCTTTCTCTCTCTGACAAATAAATAAATAAAAGCTTTTTAAAAATAAAAAATAAATAAAATAAAATTGAATTTCAGATCATTGATAAATAATTTTTAGTGTAAGTATGTCCCATGCCACATTCAGGACAAATTTATATTAAAAGATTACTCATTGTTTATCTGAAATTCAAATTTAGTGGGTCACCGTGTGTCTTATCCGGCAAACTTATACATACAGAAAGGTAAAATATTAATTGTGTGTCTTGGGGAGGTGAGGTGGTGTTACTTTCCAGGCACTTTTACATCTTGCTTTACCCAATTCCATATTGTTCAAATTATTTGCAAGTACTAAGATCCTCAAAACCTTTCCCCAAGCAGACCTCAGCTTATGCCCTGGCCAAACCAGTCTTTGACAAGGGTAATAGGATTACTATGACTTGCTAGATTTACTTCAGGTGAGCAAACACTTGAAAAAAAAATGTGTTATGTTAATAATAAAAAATATTCTTAAATTTAGCAATTATTAGAAACTGGACCACCCTCTTAACATCATACACAAAAACAAACTCAAAATGGATAAAAAGCCAAAATGTGAGACCTGAAACCATGAAAAATCCTCAAAAAGAGCACAGGCAGTAATTTCTCTGACATTGGCCATAACAACATCTTTCCAGATATATCTCCTGAGGCAAGAGAAACAAAAGCAAAAATGAACTATTGGTGCTTCATCAAAATAAAAAGCTTCTGCACAGCAAAGGAAACAATGAACAAAACTAAAAGATAGCCTACCGAATGGGAGAAGATATTTGCAAACGGCATATCCAAAAAAGGCTTAGTGTCCAAAATATATAAAGAATGGATAGAACTCAACACCCAAAACCCAAATAATCCAATTAAAAAAACGGGCAGAAGACATGAAGAGACATTTCTCCAAAGAAGACATCCAGAGGGCCAACAAATACATGAAAAGATGCACAACATCACCCATCACCAGGAAAATGCAAATCAAGACTATCACGAGATATCACTTCATACCTGTCAGAATGGCTGTAATGAAAAACACAAGAAACAATAAGTGTTGGCGAGGATGTGGAGAAAAAGGAACCCTCGTCCACTGTTGGTGGGAATGCAAACTAGTGCGGCCACTCTGGAAAACAGAATGGAGGTTCCTCAAAAAGTTAAAAACAAAGCTACCCTATGATCCAGTAATTGTGCTCCTGGGTATTTATTCCAAGAATACAAAAACACGGGACACCTGGGTGGCTCAGATGGTTAAGTGTCTGCCTTCGGCTCAGGTCATGATCTCAGGGTCCTGGGATCCAGCCCTGCATCAGGCTCCCTGCTCGGTGGGGAGCCTGCTTCTCCCTCTCCCTCTGCTGTTGCCCCTGCTTGTGGTCTCTTGCTCTCTCTTCAAATAAATAAAATCTTCGGAAAAAAAAAAAAAGAATACAAAAACACTAATTTGAAACGATATATGCACCCCTATGTTTATTGTAGCATTATTTACAATAGCCAAATTATGGACGCAACCTGTGTCCATTGGTAGATGAGTGGATAAAGAAGATGTGGTATATGTACAGTGGAAGGTTGTTCAGCCATAAAAAAGTTTGAATTCTTGCCATTTGCAACAATATGGTTGGATCTAAAGAGTATAATGCTAAGCTAAATAAGTCAGCCAGAGAAAGACAAATACCATATGATTTCACTCATATGTGGAATTTAAGAAACAAAACAAACAAACAAAGGGGAAAAAAAAAAAAGACAAACCAGAATAGAGACTCTGAACTGTAGAGATCAAACCAATGGTTACCAGAGGGGAGGTGGGTGGAGAGATGGGTGAAATAAATGAATGAGATTAAGAGTACACTTACCTTGATGAGCGCTGAGTAATATGTGCTATTGTTGGATCACTATATTGTATACCTGCAACAAATATAACACTGTAGGGGCGCCTGGGTGGCTCACGTGGCTAAGTGTCTGCCTTTGGCTCAGGTCATGATCTCAGGGTCTGGGGATCAAGTCCCGCATAGGCCTCCTTGCTCAGCGGCGAGCCTGCTTCTCCCTCTGCTGCTCCCCCTGCTTGTGCGCGCTCTCTCTCTCTCTCTCTCTCTCCCTCTCGCTCACTCTCTCAAATAAATAAATATAAAAAAAATAAAAGGGGATTGTTTTATCCTTCCCCCGTTTTAACATGCAAATGCTAAGCTTGTTTTTTCACTTAATAGCGTACTAAATAAACTTACCCATTATGGTGACAATAGCTTTTAGAGAAGCATGGAGTCCCAGAGCATAGCAGCCAGTAAAGATCTTTCTGAGGTGCTTTCCTTGAGTGTTAGGGGTTAGAGAACTGTCATCTGTCAAAGAGAACACAAGGATTTCCAGATGTAAATCATTGGTGAATTTATCTCCAGGGTTATTGGGAAATGAATAATGAAACAAGAACAAGCCACGTGCCTGGGAGGAAACCTTCAGGACAATAATTACCAAGATGATAATGAAAACCTAGTGGTAATTAGCTCCACTGGTTAAACTAATTAAGTGAGCAAAAATATACTTTCAGAAAATAAAATTTCAGATGTTTAATATGAAAGCAGTTTTACTGCAATTTCAGGATAGCTTGGAGAACATGTAAGTGCAATTTAGAGGACAGTTCTCTCTATAATGGAGTGGTAGAAGTAGCCATAAAGGAAGTAAAAAGCCCATTGAAAGCTGCGTGTAATTCACGGGTCCACACTTTGTGTTAAGTATGCCAGAGGGTGCTCGTGTTTAATGTTATATTTGACTCTTCATTAGATTGTTGCCCCTTCTGAGTTTCTGTGACTGCATGCCATAGCTTTGGGCTGGAGTTAACCCAGGATATTTTTCCCACCACAATTATTGAAACCTGTGTTATTTATCATTATTCAATACAAAGAAAAAAAGAAGTGCCTTATATGGAAATTATTTTGTACTCTCACAACCAAACTTTCCTGGATGGAGACCCTGTATCAATCTATTTATCCATTCATTCATTTGCTCATTTGTTCATTCATCAAACCCCTGGATGCCCACTTATTCTTTGTCAGGCACTGATGTAGGATCTAGGGTTATAAAGACAAATAGTATATGGTCCCTGTCATCAAGTAGTTTATGGTCTGGTTGGAGGGGACACATTTGTAAA
The DNA here is from genome assembly GCF_017311325.1 of Ursus maritimus. NCBI lineage: Eukaryota > Metazoa > Chordata > Mammalia > Carnivora > Ursidae > Ursus > Ursus maritimus. The sequence continues at coordinate 28,970,843 of NW_024426663.1, read as the reverse complement.
TAGATGAATGCCACTGTTGTTACGGCTTCTGGGTTACAAGTACCTATAGACTGTGGTGGGGCATGAGGGGAGAGTGGAGAATGAGGTAATGGATGAGTATGGGGTGGAAAGCCTATGGAAAAGGAATTGCTGGAGCTTTGGTGTTTGTCCCTTTTTATCATTCTGTTCCTGCTTCTTAAGATACCCTTCCCTCACTTTTTGATCGGGCTAAAACTTGCTCAAAACTTTAAAAAAATCAGGTACAGGGGTGCCTGCGTGGCTCAGTCGCTTAAAGCGTCCAAACTCTTGATTTCGGCTCAGGTCATGATCTCAGGATGTGAGATCCAGCCCTGTGAGATTCTCTCTTCTTCTGCCCCTCCCCCTCCCTCTCTAAAAAAACTTCAAAAGTAAAAAATAAATAAATAAATAAATTCCAACATCCTAAATAAAAAATTTAAAAATCGTGTACACATTTTCTTAAGCAGTTATACATGAATGCATTTCAATATTTTAAAATATTGTAATACAAAAATATTTAAATAGTGGAAGTCTTTCTTCACCCTGCTCCCCATTACTCTTTGACTTAGAGGTAGCACCTTTTTTTTTTTTTAAGATTTTATTTATTTATTTGAGAGAAAGAGAGAGAGCACAAGGAGGGGCAGGGGAGGGGCAGAGGGACAAGCCAGACTCCCCGCTGAGCATGGATTTTTTTTTTTTCTCCACGTGGGGCTTTATTCCAGGACCCCGAGATCAGGACCTGAGCCGAAGTCTGATAGATGCTTAACCTACTGAGCCACACGGGTGCCCAAGAAGTAGCATTTTAACACATTGTATGTATGTTTCCAGAACTGTTTCTGTATATTTACACATATTCATGTATATATATTTGCATTTGCATATATACATGTATGTACATATGTGCATATATAATTATATACAAATGGTAAAATAAATATTGTTTTTCAATTAGTTTTTGCAATTAATAATTTATCATGGGTATTGTCTCATTACAGTACTTCTGTATGAAAATCCAAAAGTTGGGATTATCAAATTTATTTAGCCAATCCCCTATGGATAGAAATCTAGAATTTTCTCCAAAATTTTCACTATTATAAATACTGAAATGAGCACCCACAAACATTTTTACACACGTAGGCCATATACCTAACTGTAGCATAATTAATTTAAAATCATGATAAATACTGTCACATTGTTTTCTAAAACACATGTAGCAATATGTACATGTATCAACTTGGTAAAAGACTGCTTGTTTCCCCACACTTTTACCAGTTGAGAATATTGTAAATCTTTTTTTTTTTAAAGAAAAGACTTTATTTTTTTTCAAGTAGTTTTGGGTTTGCAGCAAAATTGAGAGGAAGGTATAGAGATTTCCCATATATACCCCCTGCCCCATATATGCAGAGCCTCCCCCATTATCAGCATCCCTCTCTAGAAAGGTACATTTGTTACAATCGATGAACTACGCTGACACACCATCATCACCCAAAGTCTGTGGTTTATATTTGGGTTCACTCTTGGTTTTGTTTACTGTATGGGTTTGGACAGAGCATAATGACATGTATCCATCATCATAGTATCATACAGAGTACTTTCAGTGCCCTAAAAATCCTGTTTTTTGCCAATTCATCCCACCTTCCCCACATCCCAACCCTTGGCAACCACTGATCTTTCTTCTGTCTCCACAGTTTTGCCTTTTTCAAAAATGTTATCGGTTAACATAGCTGGAATCATAAAGTATATAGCCCTTACAGTTTGACATCTCTCACTCAGTAATATGCATTTAAGCTTCTCCCATGTCTTTTCACGGCTTGATAGCTGATTTCTTTTTAGCAATGATAATATTCCATTGTATTTATGTACCTCAGTTTATCCATTCATTCTCCGAAAACCATCTTGATCACAATTATGAATAAAGCTGCTGTCAACATCTGTGTGCAAGTTTTTGTGTTGATGTAAGTTTTCAGCAACTTTGGGTCAATACCATGAAGAGAAGAGTGATTGCTGGATTGTATGGTAAGAGTATGTTTGGGGTGCTTGGGTGGCTTAGTCGGTTGGGCGTCTACCTTCAGCTCAGGTCATGATCCCAGAGTCCTGGGATCAAGCCCTGCAACAAGCCCCATGTCCGGCTCCCTGCTCAGCCGGGAGTCTTCCTCTCCCTCTCCATCTGCCCCTCCCCCGGCTCATGCTCTCTCTCTCTCAAATAAATAAATAAAATCTTTCTTTTTTTTAAGAGTGTGTTTAGTTTTGTAAGAAGCTGCCAAACTGTCTTTCAAAGTGGCTGTACCATTTTGCATTCCTTCCAGCAGTGAAGGAGAGTTCCTGGCGCTCCATAGCCTCACCAGCATTGGGGGTTGCTAGTGTTCTGGAATTTTGGCTGTTCTGGTAGGTATGTAATGGTATCTCATTGTTGTTCTAATTTGCAATTCCCTAGTGACATATGATGTGGATCAACTTTTTACATGTTTGTCATCTGTATATCTTCTTTGTTGAAGTATCTGGTAAGATCTTTGGCTCATTTTTAGACTAGAATTCTGTACCCTGAAAAATTGCCCTTCAAAAGTAAAGGAGGAAAAATGACTTTCTCAGACAAACAAAAATAGAAGCTTTTACGTACCTTTACTTATACCTTCTTCGATGTTATTTATGTAGACCTGAGTTTCTGACCTTTGTTGTTTTCCTTTCATCTAAAGAACTTCTTTTAACATTTCTCATGCAGTGGAACTACTGACAACAAATTCTCTCAATACTCTATTTGCCTGAGAAAATCTTTTTTTTTTCTTCCTTCACTTTTGAAGGATAATTTTGCAGGGTACAGAATTTTAGGTTGGCTTCCCCCCCCTTTCAACACTTTATTAATTTTTTTCAAGATTTACTTATTTATTTGAGAGAGAAAGCAATTGAGCAGGGGTGAGGAGCAGAGGGAGAGGGACAGAAGCAGACTCCCCGATGACTGCAGAGCCTAACATGGGGCTCGATCTCATGAACCTGAGATCATGACCTGAGCCAAAATCAAGAGCTGGATGTTCAACCCCTGAGCCACCAGGCACCCCTTTCTCTCAACACTTTATATATTTTGCTGCACTCTCATTTTGCTTGCATCATTTCTGAGGAGACTTTGCATGTAATTTTTATCTTTGCCCCTTTATAATAAGGTATTTTTTTCCCTCTTCCTCCAGCTTCTTTCAGGATTTCTTTATCTTTGATTTTTTGAAGTTTGAGTATGATATGTCTCTGTGTCACTTTTTTAGGGCATGTATCTGGCTTGGTATTCTCTGAGGTTCTCAGATCTGTGGTTTGGTGACTGACATTAATTTGGGTGAAATTCTCAGTCATTATCATTTCTAATATTTCTTCTGTTCTTTTCTCTCTTCTTCTCCTTCATTATTCCAATTATGCATATATTACATCTTTTGTAGTTGTCCACAGTCCTTGGATATTCTCCTCTGTTTTTTCATCTTTGTTCTGTTTGCTTTTTAGTTTTGGAAGATTCTAGTGATATATCCTCAACCTCAGAGTTTTCTTTCCTCAGTTGTGTGAAGTCTACTCATAAACTCAGCAAAGGTAGTCTTCATTTCTGCCACAGTGGCTTTGATCTCTTGCTTTTCTGTTTGGTTCTTTCTTAGGATTTCCATCTCTCTGCTTACAGTGCCAATCTGTCCTTGCGTGCTGTCTATTTTTATCCATTAGAGCCCTTAGCATATTAATAATAGTTGTTTTAAATTCCCAGTTTGATATTTCCAACACCCTTGCCATATCTGGTTCTGATATGGTTCTGCTCTAGCTCTCCGAACTGTGTTTTTCACCTTTTGGTATACTTTGGAATTTTTTTGATAGTTGGACATGATGTGCCCAGTAAAAGGAACTGTTGTGAATAGGCCTTTAGTAATACAGTGGTGAAGTGTGGGGGAAAGGAAGCATTCTATAGTCCTAGGATTAGGTCTCCGTCTTTTATTGAGCACATGTCTCTGGAATGTGAAATTCACAAGTGTTTCTCAGAGTTTTTTTCTCCCCTGTTAAATGGGACAAGATGGCTAGGGTGGGCTAGAGTTGGCTCTTCCCCTTCCTCCAGGTCAGTTAGGCTCTGATCACACCACAGCAGAATAGGGATTAAGCTATGGTTAGATTCTCCTGAGGGCAGATGATATTGTTAAGAACAGAATGCTCTGACATTTCAAACTAGTCCCTTCCCACCTCCCTCTTCTGCCAGAAGCATGAGGGAATTTTTCTCTAATATTCACTGTGGGAACCTGGTTAAAGTGTTACAGGCAAAAGTCACGAAAGCATGAGGGCTCCACTATGAATAAGACCCTCTGGAGTTTTCAACTGTCATATTTGTCCACACCGAGTCCCCAGCAATTCGTCAATTACTGTTCAGGCAGCGTTCCCCTGTCAGTTTCTGCTTGTGAGTCCTGCTCCAGTAAGCCAGGACGCTGTATTCTCCAGTCCGTCTCTCCGATCGTGGGGGCAGTGGTTTTCCCTGTGGCTTCTTCTCTTATGGATCCAAGAGGAATTATTGATTTTTCAGTATGCTCAGCTTTTCACTCGTTAGGATGGAGTAGCAACTTCCAAGCTCTGTACATGCAGAACTGGAAACCAGAAGTAGGATATTTTAAATATTTTAATATTCTGATTATCAGATAAGGGAAAACTTATTATTTTAATTTCCACTTCCCTGACTTCTGGTGGGATCAAGCATCTTTCATATACTCCTTTGAATCTAATCTGAAAAGATGAATCAGTGTTCAGCAGAGGGAAAAGGGTGAGCAAAGCGTAGACCTATTAATTGCACAGTGTCAGCATGTTTTAGAGGAACTGGAATTACTTAGTATAGAGAATGAGAGGATGCCTTTAAGAAAAATGGGGCTCAGAAAAGTCGATAGGTGTCAGGTGACAGAGGGCTTACGATGCCAGTTGTTTAGACTTTATCCTGTCCCATAATGGGGAGCCAATGAAAGACTTTAAACAGGGCTGTGAAAAGTCCAAATTCGTTTTTAGGAAAAGTGATCTTTTTGCTGTGAGAAGAGTGAAATGAGGTGAAAGCACAGGGACTGTAAAGAGGAGAGCAAACTTGAGAGAATTGCGGTGGGTCCCTGAGGGAGGGCAGTCGTGCTGGCTCTGCAGGTGATGGAGAGGAGGGCAGAGAGGAGAGAGGTTAGAAAGAGGGAAACAAACTGAGGGCTTCAGAGGGGATGGGGTGGGGGATGGGGATAGGCTGGTGATGGGTATTAAGGAGGACACGTATTGCATGGAGCACGGGGTGTTACACGCAAATAATGAATCATGGAACATTACATCAAAAACTAAGGATGTACTGTATGGTGACTAACATAATATAATAAAAAATTATTATTAAAAAAATAAAAATAAAAAAAAGAAAGACGGAACCGTGGCACGGCCTGTGCATTGTCTGTGATGATGGGGATGCAAGAAGCCAGAAGTTTGAGAGTCAGTTTTTCATCAAGAGTATTTGTGTTAATGATCATTCAGGAAACTTCTGCGGTAGGGGCACCTGGGTGGCGCAGTCGTTAAGCGTCTGCCTTCGGCTCAGGGCGTGATCCCAAGGTCCTGGGATCGAGCCCCCACATCAGGCTCCTCTGCAGGAAGCCTGCTTCTTCCTCTCCCACTCCCCCTGCTTGTGTTTCCTCTCTCGCTGGCTGTCTCTCTCTCTGTCAAATAAATAAATAAAATCTTAAAAAAAAAAAAAAGGAAACTTTTGCTGTAGCCAAAAGAAAAAAGTTACAGAACAGTGCCATGTAAACTAGTTAAGTCTAATTTCACTAAAGCTTCTACAGAGTTGAACATTTAAAAGAAAATCAGGAAAAAAGTGTACGTGGACTTAAGAGAGAGAAGACATTGGGTGAAAAGAGCCAGTAGTAAAAGAATCTGCAAGGAAAAATAAGAGAAAAATAAGAAGAGAAAAATCTTTTTAAAAATGGATGAAGGAAAGAAAAAGTAAAAGGACATATGGAAAATATGAATGGAAAACAGGGTTTTAGGGTTTTTTTTTTTTTACATTTCATTTTACGTACATTAGCATTAAGCTTTGAAAATAATGTATTGAAAAATAGAGCATTAATTCATGGGAACAGTAGTTTTGAACTATATGTTTGATGAAATCTCCAAGTGACAGCTAACTGCTGCTAATGCCTGCTAAGTTCTCTTGAGAACCTGAATTTCCCCGTGAAGCACTCTCTTAACCTCCTGATGTTATTTAATCTGGAAAGAAATCATTATCCCTATTTTATAGAATGCATTTCCGAGGCACGAAAATGTTACTTGTACCTGTTACCAGTTAGATATTCGAATGTCTTAGCTATTTATTATTAGTCGTTTATTTGATTGCTGCGATAATTTTCATGGGAGTTCTGAAATCCCCTAACATTCTAGTTCTCTTTGTCCTGAACTAAGTTTGCCCTCCTCAGAGTTTCTTTCTTAGACACAGCAATTATTGCTGCTATTTAAATTTGTACACACCAGTCCTTAGATAAATAATGATTAATCTTGGAATCAGTGGTACTTTTCTAATGCATGACTTTAAGAAACATCTATGGTGGAAGGGCGCTGTGTAAAAACATAATGCTTTGCTATTATCATTTTTGTAAAATGGCCACAGAATAAGTAAACAAATATTAACAGAGAGGGAATCTTTGTGTGCCCCCCCCCCAAATTCATATGTTGAATTCCAGATATCCAAGGCGATGGTATTAGGTTAGGAGTGGGGCCTTTGGGAGGTGCTTAAGTCATGATGGTATCGACTTCATGGATAGAATTAGTATTCTTGTTAAAGCGGCACCAAAGAGCTCCCCTCACTCCTTCCCACATGTGAGCACACAGCCAGAAGGCACTGGAACCTGGAAGAGGGTCTCACCAGAAGGTGACCATGCTGGTGCCTTGAACTTGGGACTTCCAACCTCCAGAACTACAAGGAAAAAAATGTTTATAAGCCGCTCAGTTTGTGGTACTTTGTGAGAGCAACCCGAACAGATTAGAATAAGCCCAAAGGAAAAAAACTCATCCATATACCCACCACCCAGAACTAATCACTATTATCATGTTGTCATGTTTTCCCCCCATATTTAAAAAAGAAAAATCAGTCTATTCTCAGACTTATTGTAAGAATTCCAAGGACAGAATTGCACAAAGATAAAAGTTCAAAAATCCACTTCAAATCTGACACCCAGAAATGACCTTTCTTAGCTTTAGATTAATATTATTATATACATCTTTCTAATATGTATATTATATACATCTTTCTAAGTATACACACAGAAGAAATACTTTTATAAACAAGGGATCACACTATATTCAATATATTAAACTTAAACTTACTTGAATTTTTAAAAAAATTTTAAGTAAGCTCTAAGTCAGCCCCAACATGGGGCTCAACCTCACAACCCACAGATCAAGAGTTGTATGCCCTCCTCACTGACCCAGCCAGGCGTCCCTACTTACTTGAATTTAAGAAAAGAAGTTTGAAGAGAAGTGGAAGGAATTGGTGAGTTCCAAATAAACGTTTCTCTAGCACAAGATGTATTTCCTAAAAGATGCTAAATACTCTAACATCTTAAAAGGCTATACTCAATGTGCTTTCAAAAACCCACATATTTTGATTCTATACGTCATCAATGACTCCCTCCTTTAAAAGATGAGAGCATTAGCATCCTCACACTCCTATCCATCTCTTCATCCTTCCCTCAGTTCAAAATAGTCACCTCGTATTTTATAATTACAATTTTGATAAATTTTAGCTGGTGCACCTAATGTATTAAAAAATCTTCCGTCTATACCTCTGTCATTCTCAAACCTGGAAGCAGTTGCTCCTGAAAACTCTCTCCCCCCACTGCCAATTCCCAACCAAAAACATCATGTAACTTGTGTCAAAGGCTCTAGACTTTCTTTTCCTTTCCCACATCTCTCTAATAAGACCCACGAGGAAAAACAGGTGAGAAAATGCCTAGAGAGTGAACAACTCCTGAATCTTACTTAGCTTGTGGGGAGAGAGAAAGAAGCTGTGAACCCTCATGCATTAATAATTTTGACTACACTAGAATTCTCTGGAATGACAGATGTGAACAGTAGAACTCCGAGGATACAACTGGCTTCTGAGAACTTACTGAGGAAGTCAGGGTGGGAGTTCCAAGGAGAATAGGGTCAAAAGGCAAGGACTGAGGGGAATGGCATCTTTTCCAGTGTTAGGGAGCCTGGCAGAGGGACCATATCCCCGTTTCAGAGGAGCACAGCCCATATCTCCTCATCTCCAGGCTTCCTACCCATTTAAACAGAAAGCTCAGTATTCAGAGCTAAACGTCTGGCTTGACAGCAGGGAACACTCAGTTAATGGTAGTTCAGGGGAATTGCTGTGTTTGCAGCTGTTTCTTCTTGAAATAATTGTTGTTTCAAATGGGAAATTATTATGTAGAATGGGACTGGAATGAAAAAGTAGTGTCTTATCACAGCTTGATTTAGTAGTATATAAATAGGTTTTGGAAAAGGAAGGTATCACATTAAAAAGTGAGATCATTATAAATGGTCTCAAAGAACAAAAGAGAACAAGGCCAGGAAAATGTGACATGTAACCAACCAAAGAGGTATGGGTCACATGTCAAATCAATATTTTTTAACCTCATATCTTGGAAAACACACACACACACACACACACACACACACACACAAGACATGGTATTTGGTTATCTGCTTTGCCCAGACTGAAAGCTCAGTGGTTACTGGAAGGCACAGGAAAGTTGGTAGGGACAGCTGTGTGTATGATTTAAAAGTATTTCAAAGGTCTTGTTCCAAACGATAACCAAAATCAAACTATAACTATTAGTTGAAGAAAATAAATGAGTGATGTATTTTTTTTCCCTGTATCTGCAAAGAGGATTGAGAGAGAACAGATGACTCGGGTCCTAGAGCAAGAAAGGAGCCTGGGGGACTCAAAAGAACAGCAAATGAGTGAAAGAAACAGAGCCTGGGAAAGAGATTTCAGAACATGCTGCAAGCCCTGATTTTCTCTTCCTATGATACCTGGCAGTGGTAAAGACCCTAAATGGTAATATGCAGAACATTCGTAGATCCTGTATTAAAGGAGAACAGGAGGGATTGAGTGTAAGTGTGGGGTAGCAAGAATTTCAGAAGCTGGAAAGCCCAGACCTGAAGCCTAGGTGTAGTATGAACTGTTTCCAGGCACAGCTGTGGCTCTGTGGGCAGGGAGATCATAATTCTCCTTAGGGTTACTTTATCAGGGCCACATTGGACCCAGATAATTCCTTACCTTGTATCTGCACCTTGGCACATCCCAAAGAGGATCAGAAAGAAGTCACCAGAAGGTCTTGCTCATTTTCATGGATTTTTGTTTATGCTGCTTGCATTTCATTTACACTTTTGATAAAATTGACGATAGAACAAATCATGGTGTGTGGATTTCCTTTTTATCATTCTATTCCCAAACTTGATCTTGTCAGACTTGGACCTGAAACTCCTAAAACCCTGTTCATATTTCTAACTTGTGATCAATGTAGATTCAAAATATTATACACTCTTTATTTCATTTGTTAATAGTACTGTTTTGCCCTATTCTTTCAATATTATTTTGAGTTTTCTGAAATTGCCTTTTTTTCCCTCAGTGCCAAAATTAATGGAATCCTAGGGCTTGGTCTTTAAAAACCGGGGGCACGTGTGGCTACTCCCTCTCACTGCAGCTGAAGAGAAAAGCAAATAGTACTTTGCATCATAAAACTGTTTTTGGAAAAGTTATTTCCACCAAAAGAATCTCCTTTTCCTAAGGAGCCAGAAAGTAAATATTTTAGATTTGCAGGCCTTGTGGTCTTTGTTGCAACCACTTAATTCTGCTGTTGAAGCATGAAAGCAGCCAAATGAATGGGCATAGCATGTTCCAATAAAACTTTATTTACAAAATCAGGAGGTTGGACTGGACAGTAGTTTGCTGACCCCATTACCTGCCAACTCCTCTTAGACATCTGGATTCCAAAGATTGTTGCTATGGCCTGTGAAAGTAATCTTTAAGCCTTCAAAGTTTATAAACTTGTTGTCTCACTTAATAATGTGCTGCCTAGTACTAAATACTTAAGTTGACATCCCTGTTTTCCAGAAGACATAAATACTTGTGAATTTTCTTTGTTGAACAGAAGACGATTATTGGCATTCTCTCTTCTCCCTCACGCGTGAAGGTAAAAGAAGATTCTCTAGAAGGAAAAGATGAGGTAGAGCTTTGGGAGCAAGATGTTTCATTAGGATCAATACTTATGAAACGTAAGGAAGGAAACAGGACTGGGCAGGGAGAGAAGTAGAACTTCTATGCAGGTCCAAAAACTTCATCCAACGTGGCATGGAACACTGGAAGAACGGTACCCCAAATGTCCAAGACTATAGCCTTACCTTGCTCAATCACCAGATCCAGAATACCCTAGGAAGGGAGAGGCTTCAGGCAAAGTAGGTCTCTGGAAAAAGCTCATAGCTAGAAGCTGTCTGCTGGCTACACTCCCCACTGCTTAGGCATCAAGTCCTTTCTTGGAGGGGGTCTGGACAAAGAACTTTAATAAATAGCTAGTTTGTTTATTTAAACAAAAAGTCTGAGACTGTACCCCATATGTTAACCCCAGTGATGGAGTAAGAACAGCTATAGAGCTATTGAGCATGTTAGCTTCCTCCTTTTGATTGTGTTTTCACTATTTAAATGTCTAAGTATCCCTTTCCATATGGGAGAAAAGAGTGTAGGACACAGACATCATGATGAAGAAATATCTGGGCATCTTTTTTTTCTCCTCTATTTCTTCACTTATCTTCCCTAACTGGTTATCATTCACCTTCTGTTCTACCTTCTTTCATTCTACCACTTACCTTGTGGTTTTTCCATCCTTCATTCACTAACCCCTTAAATTCTACCCAAGGTTGTTCAATGGCTTCATAATAAAGCAATACCTACGGCTTGTAATGGAGGACAATTTCACAAACCACATTCAACATTTCCTGGGTTTTGAGCACTACATACTATACGCTACGAAATTCACGTACGATTTTTGTGGGGATGCATGTTTTCAACAATTGTGGTTATGTACCTAGGAATGGAATATGTTATATGTTTAGTCCTTTTGGGAACTTCCAAAATGTTTTCTAAAGTGGCTGCAACCTTTTACATTCCCACCAGCAATCTATGAGGGTTCCAACTTCTCCACATCCTTGTTAATACTTATTCTTGTCCATCTTTTTCCTTGTAGTCACCCTAGTGGATCCGAAGTCATATCTCATCGTGGTTTGGATTTGCATTCCCCCAATGACTATTGATGAGCATCATTTCAGGTCCTGTTTCTTGTTTCTTTTACTATATCTTTTTTGAGTTAGTTTCTTAGTGGCCGCCCACTAAGACACTAACTGTAATAAATAATAATTAGTATCTTACTTTAACAACAATCAGATTTGGATCAATAACAACTTAATTTCAGGAATGAACAAAAACTTTGCCTCAATATAGCTTCGTTCTCTTCCCTCTCCGTTGTGCTATTATTATCATATAGATTACATGTTTATGCATTATAAACCGATGAACACAATCTTATAATTATTGCTTTATGCAATTGTCTTTTAATTCAAGTAGGAGAAGAAAAGTGTTATAAACAAAAATACATTTTTGTGGTCTTTCATAGTTACCTGTATTTCCTTTTACTTGTGCTCTTTATTTCTTCAGGTGAATGTAAGTTACTGTCTAGTGTCCTTCCATTTCAGCTTGGACTCTCTTTAGTATTTCTTTTTTTTTTTTTTTTAAAGATTTATTTTATTTAGGGGCGCCTGGGTGGCACAGCGGTTAGGCGTCTGCCTTCGGCTCGGGGCGTGATCCCGGCAGTATGGGATCGAGCCCCACATCAGGCTCCTCCGCTATGAGCCTGCTTCTTCCTCTCCCACTCCCCCTGCTTGTGTTCCCTCTCTCACTGGCTGTCTCTATCTCTGTCAAATAGATAAATAAAATCTTTAAAAAAAAAAGATTTATTTTATTTATTTATTTGAGAGAGAGAGAAAAAGAGAGAGCACAAGTGGGGAAGGGGGCAGGGGGAGAGGGTCTCAAACAGATTCCATGCTGAGTGCAGAGCCTGATATGGGGCTTGATCTCATGACCCTGAGATAATGACCTGAGCCAAATCAAGAGTCAGACGCTTAACTAAGTGAGTCACCCAGTCACCCCACCCTTTAGTATATCTTGTAGGGCAAGCCTGCTACTGAGAAATTTGCTATTTATTTTATTTTATTTTTTTAAAATTTGGAATGTCTGAATCTCTCCTCACTTTTTAAGAACAGTTTGGTAGCATATAAAATTTTTGACTGACAGTCTTTCTTTCAGCACTTTGACTATGCCATCTCACTGCTTTCTGGCCTCCATAGTGTCTGATGAGAAGTCAGTTGTAAATTTATTGAGTAGCCCTTGTACTTGTATGTCATTTTTATTTTGCTGCTTTCAGGATTCTCTCTTTGTCTTTGGACAGTTTGCCTATGATGTGTCTAGGTTTGGGTCTCTGAGTTTAACCTTTGTTTCATATCTTGGATGTGTACATTAACAATTTTCATCAAATTTGATTAGTTTTGGAGTATTATTTCTTTCTGTTTCTTTTGTTTTTTTTCTTTCCTTATGGAACTTTTATAATGCATGTGTTTGTTGTTTAATGATATTCTGAAGGTCTCTTGGAATCTGTTCATTTTGGGGGGCACCTGGCTGGCTCAGTCAGAAAAGCATGCAACTCTTGATCTTAGGGTCATGAGTTTGGGCCCCACACTGGTGTAGAGATTACTTAAATAAATAAACAAATAAATAAATAAACTTTAAAAAAAAGGAATGTGGACATTTTTCCTTTTTTTTCTTTTTTTTTTAAAGATTTTTATGCATTTATTTGACAGAGAGAGAGAGCACAAGTGGGGCGCAGGGGCAAAGGGAGAAGAAGAAGCAGACTTCCCACTGAGCAGGGAGACTGACATGGGACTTGATCCCAGGACGCTGGGATCACGACCTGAGCCACCCAGGTGCCTGGAATGTGGACATTTTTCTTCAATCTTTTTTCTTTCTATTCCTTAGACCAGATAATCTCAATTGAATGATTCATTCTTTTAAACTTACTGATTCATTCTTCTGTCAGCTCAAATCTGCTTTGAACCCCTTGAGCACGATTAATAAAATTTATTTTATTAAAAAATATTGATACGTATGTAACGTAAGAGTGAATATTTACTTTTTTCTCATTGTCCTGAAATATTAACCAAAAACCAGGATTATATTTTAGGTCAAAAAGAAAATATTGCAATTTAATTTATGTAATTTATATTCGCTATATACTCAGATCACAAAGTATAGAAGTTAACCACTTCAAAATTAAAGAACACTCTTCTAAGTATCTATTGGATCCAAAAAATAAAATTAAAATGGAAGTTAAAGATCATTTGAATATTAATGATAATGAGAATACTACTCTGAAAACACATGGGAGTGTTTCCTCTATTTAGGGGCAAATTTGTAGATGTAAATGATTTTGTCATTAAAAAATCTGTTAAATAAACTAAACATCCAGCTCAAGAATCTAAGAACATAGATGCAAAACAAACTTTAAAATAGAGAGGCTGGGGGGCGCCTGGGTAGCGCAGTCGTTAAAGCGTCTGCCTTCGGCTCAGGGCGTGATCCTGGCATTCGGGGATCGTGTCCCACATCGGGCTCCTCCACTGGGAGCCTGCTTCTTCTTCTCCCACTCCCCCTGCTTGTGTTCCCTCTCTCGCTGGCTGTCTCTGTCAAATAAATAAATAAAATCTTTAAAAAAAATAAAAAAAATAAAAAAATAAAAATAAATAAAATAGAGAGGCTGGTGATGGGTAGTAAGGAGGGCACGTATTGCATGGTGCACTGGGTGTTATACGCAAGTAATGAATCATGGAACACTACATCAAAAACTAAGGATGTACTATATGGTGACTAACATAATAAAAAATTTTATTATAAAAAATAAAAATAGAATTAGTAAAAATTATAGACATTAGTGAATTAGGAAAAAAGTCTATAAACCCCAAAATGTACTTTTAAAAAATTTTATCTTGTGTTTTGTTTTTCAAGATGATTCTTTATAAGGACTAATAAAATAAGAAGACTTTGGTCAGTGGCTCTTTCATGTGGCATCTTTCATAGACAAACTAAGCCATATAAGGTCTTTCATAGGTTACACTACTATAATTGCTCTCCTTAATATAATAGTGCTTGATATTTAAAAGTTTCTGCTTCATAGTATTTCTATTTCATTCACACACATACATTGTTTGGACAATCCGTACAGTGTCAGTGTGCCTGTATTTTCAGCCATCTCTAAATGGGGGTGTGTTTATGAACAATTCTACAGCAGAATGAATTAAATACTGTCAAAAAAGAAGCACAGTTTGAAAAACAAACAAACACACACGTTTCTCACTGTAACTGGGGTTTTTGGACGTTGGTCTCCGTAAGACTTGCTGAACTTCCGGACAACTTAAAGCAGCAGAGAATTCAACCAGCCAGGGCAAAACTGGACCCTAACCACACACTAGAGAAACTGGTGCCTCAGGGAAATTGTTGAAACTAGAAAAAACCATTTGACTTACGGGTGAGCAGTTTCTTCACTCTTGATCAGTGGAATTTGTCCTTGAATGTGCAGCCTCTTTTCTTGTTCTGGGTGTGGCTACTGTGGTGAACTTTTACAATCATTTTGTTGTAAACTGCTACCTGGCCAATGTTCTTATGGAAATCCTGAACCAAATGCAAATGTGTCTGACTGAAACATTAAATTCTGTTTAGCAATCTAAATTGCGTTAAGTCTTTCTAGAATGATGCCACAACACGGTTAGGAAGGGAAATCTTTCTAATTCAAAAATAATTGTTTTTGGGAGCTGAGTGCCTTTTTTTTGTTATTTCCTCACAGAAAATCACGAGACTAGAGGGGGCCCATAGGTCTAATTTCTTCCTCTCTGCACACTGAAGGACTGTGAAGTGAAACCACACTGGTTTGTTGCAGCCCCCCGTGTACTGGAGAGTTAATGTCTCCCACAGGATGCCGTTTATAACTGAATGAGGCAGAGTTTGGAAAGTGCACTGTCAACTACTCACTTACTTTGCACAGGCTCTGGGGGCCCAAGGATCTCTGAGGGCGAGGGTGGGAATATTTCTCCTGAAGAAAATGGTAGACCCATTGTCAATTTCCTGGAGTAAAAATAAAGATGGTCTTGAATTAGGGGAAGGAAGAACTTCATTTTCTCACTTGGTTGGTAGCCATGGGACCTGACTCTGGTAAAGGAAGGAGAACATGATAAAGATACATGACTGTGGAAGATAAGATGACCTTGGCTACTTGTGACACACCAAGGGCTGGCGAGGGAAATGGCTGCAGAGGATCCTCAGTACAAGGCAATGGCTGATTTCCATTTTATATTTTTTCTTTCGTATGTTCCAATTCTCCTTTAATATTTTAGCCTTCAGTATAATTTTAGCTGCTACAGTCCAGTGTCATCCTTGCTGTGGGGACTTAGGAGTAAGCCTGTGGACACTTAGGAGTAAGCCTGTGGACACAGCTGAAGCAAAGTAGGATAGGCATGTAAGTTTTCCCCCACTCTGCTCTCTCCGGTGAAGTCAGCTTGGTGGTAGATGTCAGAAAATTGAATGGACATCCTGGCTGAGTAGAGAGCATTTGTCCCGTGCCAGGCAATAGCTGAGTGCAAGTGGACACAACTGCCAACATGACACAGCTCTCCCACCAATATTCCAAAGGGAGGAAATTGGTTAGGTGATCTGGCATATTCTGATATTTTATAGATGGGACCATCTGATCAGTAGATATGTCAGTCACACAGAAACAGTCATTGGTGCCAGCTAGGATAACTTGGCAATTAAATTGTGGTACTTTATAATGAGCGTAGAAAATTCAATTGAAGAAATAAATTACCCATGGTTAATAATCAATTATAAAATAAAGGATTATCTTTTTTAAAATGTCTGACATTGAAAAGAATATGATAAGAACAGAAAATTTCTCTTATACTAAGAGAAAACCAGATTCAAAATGAATGCAGCCTACTTCCCCTTACGATATGTTCCCTATAATTTCTTTGATAAGATTGGGGGAACATGTTGACCCTCAAGACACGAGGCAAATGTTTGTATGTTAGAAACAGATGTTGTTTGGCATCTCTTTGTTTATGGGCCAAAGGTACAAATTCCTCCTCTTTCCTGGGAAAATTCTAGAGCATTCAGGATTGTTAATCTTGAATTATTAATCACAGTGTTTTCTGTGACTTTTTTTTTTTTTTTTTAGCGTGTTAGGATTCCCATTATGGCGCTCTATAGTCCTAAACGCAGGCTGAGGGGATTATTTGCTTCTTACAATAGCACTGTGGGAAACTTGGGTTGATTTACAAAGAGCTGTCCTTCTTTAAAGGCACAAACATTCAAAGCATCCAACTGGAGATGAGCAGCAAAGAGGGCGGCACACACATATGTATCTGTTTTCAGCATCAATTTTGTCACAAAAATGTGGCAGTTCATTGAAGTGAACCGATTCTATGTATGTATAAAATAACCGCAGTGAAATTAGAAAGAGACAAATACCATAGAATTTCACTCATATGTGGAATTTAAGAAAAAAGAGGACATAGAAAAAAACAGAGACAAAAAACAGACTGTTAATTACTGAGAACGAACTGGTCAGTTGTGAGAGGGGAGGTGGCTGGGGGGAGTGGGTGAAACAAGTGAAGGGGATCAGGAGAACGCTCATGACGATGAGCGCTGAGAAATGTACCGAACTGTTGAATCACTATATTGTACACCTGAAACTAATATAACACTATGCTAATTATGTTTGAATAAAACAATCAGATATAAAAAACAGGGAGAAAGAGAAATTAAGAAACTTTCACAATTCTTAGGAAGTAGTGCACAGTATTAAATTGAAATTTTCCTGAAATAGACCATTCGGACATGGAGACAATAATAAGTTGTATTTAAACACCAAAAGATAAAATAAATAAAACTTCTACAAATTTTGACAATTACAGATTCCATTTTGATTGATAGAATATTCCAGGTTGTTTGGACACAATTATGAATTTTACATGCATCACAACAAATTAGATGTGTACTTACACTGTACAGATACTTTAATAAGCTAGAACAGGGGTTGGCAAACTATGGCCTGAAGACTAAATTATACATATCTGTTCATTTACGTATTCTTTACATGCTCTGAGTTAGTCAGACTGCAAAGTTCGAAGGCACAGTCCTTAAGACTCCTATCACTTCTGCGTCATCTGTAAGTTAGGAGGTTCCCAGAACCACTCTTAGGTTTGGTAATTCACTAGAAGGATTCCTAGACCTCACTGAAAGTTATTCTCAGGACTATGGTTTATTAGGGGGAAATGATACAGATTCAAATCAGTCAAAGGAAGAGACACACAGAACACAGTTTGGGAATGTTCCAAACACAAACATTTCATCGTCCTCTCTCGTGAAGTAATGACCCATTAATCTGTGAGAAGTGATGTTTGACAGTGTGTATAGATTATTACCAACCAGAGAAGATCACCTGAGCTTTGGTGTCCAGAGTTTCATTGGAGCTTCTTTCCCTTAGAATAACTGATTGATTTAATGAGTGCCCACAAAGTAACTCAATCTCCAGATCAACTGATACCGTGTGACTCAAAGCCCTCACCCTAAATCTCATGGTTGGTCTTCTGTTATGGCCAGCCTGCACTCTAAACAAAGACACTCCTATTAGTTATGGGAGAGATCACCTGCAGGAAGCATTTTGGTACCTGCTGATCAAAAATAAGTTAGTTACAAATTTAAAATATAGTTAACGTCAGTGTCAAGGTCTAGACCTAAGACATTCATGGACAAATTATACTGGGAAGAGAAAGGATAATACGTAGGGGATCTTCTTGCTAGGGTTGGATTTAAACCTCTGAATGCTATTTTGTTTGTTTTACATTGAGTGAGGTGATTAAATTTTGGAGCCAGGGGTAAGGGGATTATGATACCATCAATAAACTTTTACTAAGGGCCTCCTTTCTGCGAGGTAACTGTTAGGCACCCAGTTCTCCAATGTTTAACTTACCTGCTCCGGACCATGAGAGGGAACAAAGGTGATCAACAAGCTAAAGCACAGATTCATTTGACTCAGAACAGTTTATTCTAGTTTGTAAAGTCAATTATCTCAATTCTAAGCCCTGTAAGAATTTTGGTTTTTTACACACATCATTTAAGTCAAAACTAAGTCATATTCTTTTTCCTAAACTTATTTTTAAATTGCGAAATGGATGATTATCAAATAAATGGAAAGTAAAGTAGAAAAAAGAAAAATAGTCCATTGTCTCATCTATCTTCAGATTTTAGACTTAAAAATAAAGCTGTACTTCTTTTTTTCTTCAAGATTTTATTTCATCTTTTAAAAAGTAATCTCTACATTCAACATGGGGCTCAAACGTACAACCCTGAGATTGGGCATCACATGCTGTACCCACTGAGGCAGCCAGGTGCCCCCCTACTTCTTTATCCTCTAGATATCCTGCCTCTTCCCATTCATGTTATGCTTATTTTTTCATGTTATTATGCATTTTAAAAAAGACGTTATTTAATGGTTGTATAATAATCCTTGCATGGATTTAGATCGATTGTTGACTTAATCAGTTGACTTTCCTTATTTTTCTCAATTAATGTTTGTGTTTCTTTGTTTGGTAGGGTAAAACACCAGAATGTTATTCCAAAGTGTTTTTTTCAAATTTACACAAGCTGATAGGGTATTCCAGAACCTTTCTTCTAACAGATGTCAGTTGCTTATATAAAACACATGCATTTATACACGAACGAAACTTAATAATCGAGTCATATAAGTTTTTTTATTTATAATTTTATTTACCTTGACAGATATTATGGCATATTTAATAGTATGTCTCATTTGTATGTCTAATGGAGTCAAATTTCCAGAAACTGCACATGAGGAAGGAAGAGAAATGAGTGTTTTCTAGTAAGGATCAGTGAAACTTGTCTCAGTCCGTGTGGTTTAGCCTGAGATGGGCAGTCCCAGGGTTAAAGGATTAGCCCTTTATGATTCTGCTGACCAGAAGGCATGAAGTGTGGTTTTAATCTCAACTCTGTCCTTAGCTGGTGGTGTCCCTGATGCCTCTACCCTCTCCACTTGATCTTACTACTTTTCTCTGTAGGTTCCATCATGACCTCCCTGTTCTCCTGCTCAGAGCCCGGAAGTACGTGAAGTTGCCCCACTGCTGCTCAGCCTAACCCTTTCTCTGCACTCTTCCAAATCGGCAAAGTTATTGGTAATGAAGTGAGATATTTCTTTCCTCACATGAGGCAGAGCTATCTGTTCTCAATTCCTCGCTGTGCTTCTAATGGTAATAGCTCTTTACTTAGTTTCCTCTCTATTACAGCCTTCCTATCCCTAGGAATTTGGCATGAGTTTCTTTTTTTTTTTTTTTAAAGATTTTATTTATTTATTTGACAGAGATAGAGACAGCTAGCAAGAGAGGGAACACAAGCAGGGCAAGTGGGAGAGGAAGAAGCAGGCTCCTAGCGGAGGAGCCTGATGTGGGGCTCGATCCCATAACGCCGGGATCACGCCCTGAGCCAAAGGCAGACGCTTAACCGCTGTGCCACCCAGGCGCCCCTTGGCATGAGTTTCTGAGGGCTGGACCAGAAGGCAAAGGAGTGATGCATTTCATGATGTATCCAGAATTATCCTCCCTCTCGGGCCTTATACCCTGTCCATAAACAAGCCTGGGCTCTCTCATTCCCTCCTCTGGGGTTGAACTCTTTTCACACCAAGCACGTTGTCTGTGAGAGGATAAAGGAAGAGTTTTTGTTCCTCAGTGGCTTCAGGGCCTCAGGCCTAGAGTGGGCTGTCAGCATCTCCCACTGTCCTTCCCATAATGTTTCTCGGTCCTATTGTGGTTGCGCTCTGGTGAGTCTGTTTGACGGCTACCCTGACATGTTTAGACCTGTCTGAGTTCTCAACTTCTTAACTAGATAGAGCTAATGCTCTGGGACCCTCACTCCACTGATTTAGAAATTATTGGACTTGATTATTTATGTGTTAACATTCATTTTAAAAATTTGACATCACCAAATCTCCATTGACTTTACGTTTCAAATTCATTTGTGTACCAAACTACAATTTAATCAAGAAACTGGTCTAATACCCTTGTGAAAATGTGATTAATTTCTTCAGAATCTTGCCTGATGACAAAGATGTTCTCTATTCTTATTTTACCATCACTGATCTTTTTGTGCCCTTTATGGTGACAAGTGGGTGACAAAGCAGGCAAAGGGAAGGCAAATTGTTTTCTAATTTTGTTTTTTATACAGAAATTTCATTGTCCTTAAAAAAACTTTTTAGATCTTTGCTACAGCTTTTATGTACTATGATAAAATACAGCATAATGTGGCAAAAATTCAGAATATATTGTAAAAACTATTATTTACAATGCAAGTAATGAAAAAAGATTAGAAAACTGTTAGGTGAATGCAAATCTGATGTGAAAGAAATTTCTTTGGCTTTAAGTATACCTGTCCATGAAATCATTCAGCTTTAGCATTATACCAGATGGTATACTGGTTATCAAGAATGTGAAAATAATCAAGGTGTGGTGTGTGCCCCAGTGGTATATGTAATATGGAGGGGGACAGAAATATGCCAAGAGGGGTGATAGACATCATTGGAGCCCAAGGTCACATTGCTTTGGCAACCTCTGACTTGAGGTCAGAGATAGTAACCATGTACGTTGATGGCTTCTTACTACTAGTGTTCACTGAGTTTCTGAGCTTTACTGCCTCAGGGATTGCCTGTGTGTGTGTGTGTGTGTGTGTGTGTGTGTGTGTATGTGTGTGTGTGTAATTAACATGCCTGGAAAGATCCCTACCAATAAGGAATAGGAGTTGGTGGATAAATGTTTCTGTCCTTCAGAGGACAATTATAAGGAACATTCTACATGGTTCCTCAGAGGATCCCCACTGGAAATGAGCCCCAATTACTTACAGTTATAAATTGCTTAATAATTCATTTATTGGAGGGATGTCTCGGTGGCTCAGTCAGTTAAGTGTCCATCTCTTGGTTTTGGCTTAGGTCATGACCTTGGGTTGTGGGATCAGACCCCACACCGGGTTCCATACTCAGCTCAGAGTCTGATAAAAATTCTCTCCCTCTCCCTCTGCCCCTCCTCCTGCTTGTGCTGTCTCTCACTCTCTCAAATAAATAAATAACAATTTTTAAAAAATAATTCGTTTATTGGATTTTCCTCTTTAGCTGTCTTCTTCCCTCTCTCTCACTCTTGCTTCCTGGGAACACCACCCAAATAAGCTACTTATACCCAAGTTCCTTGTCACTTTCACCCAAATCAAGGTCCTGGTTTTGTCAGAATCCAATTTTTGCATTACCAATATAAAGTAGTGATTTCTATAGATGATAAATATATAAACAGAATTCTCTGGTTCTGTAGAGAATGGATCAACTAATTCCTTGAGTAGGAGTTGCCAGGTAGAGGTCAATTGCAGGAGCCAAAAAAGGGGAGAAGTTTGAAATTGATAGTTGAAAGATAAGGTTCTCCAATTTCTTTTTTTTTTTTTTTAAAGACTTTATTTATTTATTTGACAGAGATAGAGACAGCCAGCGAAAGAGGGAACACAAGCAGGGGCAGTGGGAGAGGAAGAAGCAGGCTCATAGCGGAGAAGCCTGATGTGGGGCTCGATCCCATAACGCCGGGATCACGCCCTGAGCCGAAGGCAGACGCTTAACCGCTGTGCCACCCAGGTGCCCCAAAGTTCTCCAATTTCTTTAACTATTGCTCAATATGAGATAGCTAGTCCTATTACGATACAATGGAGGCTAAATTGCATATCTCCTGTTATTTGAATGAGTTATGTTTGCCTAAGACCTTGTGGGCTTTTGGGAGGAGTCAACAAGACAAGCTGGAGCTAATGCCCAGTCCTTGGACTAAGCAGTTTTTAGAACCAAGAATATGAACAAATCTTAGCTTTGACCTTAGAAACCATCTCTTGATTCATGAGGATGGTTAAAGGTAGGAGAATGTCACAATGGCCAGGCTTGGTCCAGGGATATTGGTGTGGTTAAAAAGAAAAGAACAGTTTGCTTGCAACACTGTGTGGTGGTTTTCTACGGTCTTGTAACCAAGCTCCTAGGGCAATGTGTCAGGTTCCATGAGAAAGGGGCTGTGGAAATGTAAAGAGAGGGTCAAAAGATAAAGTTGTGATTCATCGAAGCATCGCATCGCAAAAAAACCCCCAAAAAACAAAACAAACTAAAATCGTGGAAACCTCCCTCTGTAAGGCCCATCCCCCAGCAGAACCCAGTGCCTTGGCTAAGATGTCTAAAGTGTATGAGATTTGAGCAGGACTGGTGTTCATGGGAGGAAAAAATATCCTCCCTTAGCCCCATGGCCTAAGACCATACCAAGAGACAGGCAGAAAACTCCTGAGGATGCAAATGGTGGGAAAGCAACTGTGGCAGCTGCCCCAAGGACTGTTTCAATGAAGGGAAGTGATGTGGCAGGGATGGGGGAGAACCTTGGTTCTCAGACTCAGAGACTATGGATATAGTTATCCACATCCCTGTCAGTATTTCTCCCCAGTCATCTGGCAGTTGGACATTGGGTTACAATGGCATACTTAACAAACCAACAAGATTATGCCACTTCTCTTAAAAAACAAAAAACAAAAAACAAAAAACCCAGACAAAAAGAACCCAACATGGAATTCTGTCCTTGGGCAATATAATAAAGTCTAATGTAGAATGCAAGGACAAACAGTACAAACCCTCAGATATGAGGCCTCTATTTCACATAATTCTTTAAATAACCTTTAGATTCACTTCAACTCAATTCACTTCAAATATAATAATATTTGCTTCCCAAAGGTATATTGTATAGGAGAAAATGTATGTTGAGTCTCCAGCATTTCAGGGCCTGACACATGCCAGACGTGCAAGAAACTTTACCTGTCTCTACTATCTCTTCCCTCTTTAGAATAGCTATTCTAAATAAAACTGATTTCTTTTTAAAAATTCTCAGTATTAAACAGGGAGAAAATTAACCTTTCTATAAAAACCCAATAGTCAGATTTGGGGTATTTCTTTTGGGAGATTAGAAAATGGGTTAGATTGCTGTGATTATTTCCTCTTTTACAAGAGTTCCCTGAAGATTTATGCCTAATTTGTAACTTAAGAATTGTAAACTGTCCTTATTTTGAAGACTTTTATGAAACTGCACAGACATTAGGTAATATCAAGTGTGATTATATAATTTATGGTTCATGGAAAAAAACCCAAAATCAGTTTTCTGAAAACATACCTAGATAAAAATAACAGTAGTCCTTGTTCTGTTTCTCACACTACAGTGTCCAAAGGAGTTACAGGACTGTAACACTTATTTCACTACTTTACTCTATTTATATTTTACTATATATATATCACTATGTATTATTTTACTATTACTGTATTACTATAATACTACATAATTTACTATATATACTATAATATATAATATAGTATGTATTATATAATTTACTTAAGTTTATATATTTTACTATGACATTATTTTACTTTATTTTCCTTTTTTATAGTATTTTAAATATGATCACAGGTAAATGCCTCAATATTTAAGTATACTTATGTGTGTGTATAACATACATATATGTATAATAATGTCTTGCAAAATGCATTTTGCCTTGCAAAATGAGGATGATTTCACCATGACTTTTTTTTTTTTTAAAGGATTTTATTTATTTACTTGAGACAGAGATACAGAGAGAGAGAAAGCATGAGCAGGGGGAGGGGGAGAGGGAGAGGGAGAGGGAGAAGCAGACTCTCCGCTGAGCCAGGAGCCTGATGTGGGGCTCGCTGTGGGACTCTATCCCAGGGTGCAGGGATCACGACCTGAGCCGAAGGCAGACGCATAACCATCTGAACCACCCAGGCGCCCCTCACCATAATGTTCTTCTTTTTTTTTTTTTTAATAATGATTTTTTATTATATTATGTTAGTCACCATACAGTACATCCCCGGTTTTCGATGTAAGGCTCGATGATTCATTAGTTGTGTATAACACCCAGTGCACCATGCAATATGTGCCCTCCTTACTACCCATCACCGGTCTATCCCATTCCCCCACCCCCCTCCCCTCTGTAGCCCTCAGTTTGTTTCTCATAGTCCATAGTCTCTCATGTTTCATTCCCCCTTCTGATTACCCCCCCTTTCTTTATCCCTTTCTTCCCCTACTGATCATTCTAGTTCTTATGTTCCATAGATGAGAGAAATCATATGATAGTTGTCTTTCTCTGCTTGACTTATTTCACTAAGCATTATCTCCTCCAGTGCCGTCCATGTTGTAGCAAATGTTGAGAACTCGTTCTTTCTGATTGCTGAGTAATATTCCATTGTATATATGGACCACAACTTCTTAATCCAGTCATCTGTTGCAGGGCATCTCGGCTCCTTCCACGATTTAGCTATTGTGGACATTGCTGCTATGAACATTGGGGTGCATATGGCCCTTCTCTTCACTACGTCTGTATCTTTTCACCATAATGTTCTTATGCAGACTCTTCTAAGCCAGTAAAATGAACTCTACAGTTGGTTTTTTTTTTTTAATATTTTATTTATTTATTTGAGCGAGAGAGGGTGAGCGAGAGAGAGAGCAGGAGGAAGGGGGAGGAGCAGAGCGAGAGGGAGAAGCAGGTTCCCCAGTGACACAGATGCTTAACAAACTGATCCCACCCAGGTGCCCCTACAATTAGTTCTTGCATCTCATTGGCCCAAAACATTTACAATGTTTCTATGATGTCGTTGTTTGGAATTCAGAGTTTCAATCCAGAAGACTTGCACCACTCTGTTTATATTGACTACTAAAATGGTTGTTCCTAATCTTATATTTGGGCTTATTCTGAGCAAAGATGCTATGTGGGATTCTCTTTTATAAATTAAGAAATGTTAATACCACCAACCAAATCTATCTACTTAATGTCTGAAATGTGAGTCAAGAGAAGGGAGTTCTGTTCCTAGTTCCTCTATTCACTCACTCCCTTTGCCACTGAGGCAAATGACTTCACCTGTCCAAAGTCAGTTCTTCGTCTGTCATGAAAGAGCTAAACTCCCTTTCATTTCTCATGTCCTAGGAGTCTAGATTTCATGAAAGCTAATCAATAAGCTCACCCATGAGCCATATATGTGAACATCCTTATATCAGGGTTCTTGAAGTGTGGTCAGCATATCACCTCTATCAGAATCACCTGGAGTCCTTTAAAAATGCTGATCTTGCAACTGTCAAAGGGAATAAATTAGACGCATAGCTGTTGATTTGGAGGGCCATGTTTCCCAACGCTTTTCACTTCTATAGTCATGGTACACATACAAAGTGAGAATATTAGGACCCCTTGGCTGGCTTAGTCAGAAGAGCATGGGTAAGTTCAAGCCCCACATTTGGGGTATAGATTACTTAAATATATAAATAAAAACTTTAAAAAGTGATAATATTTATGCGGTGTTTTGGGGTAAGAAAGCTTAAACTGTCTCTTTGCTAATGCACACTTCACAGAGAAACTGCCAGAAGTATCATTGAGTGGGAAAAAGAAGTTGCAGGAAAATATTATATATGATCCATTTTCAAGACAATGC
This sequence comes from Ursus maritimus, assembly GCF_017311325.1. Lineage (NCBI taxonomy): Eukaryota > Metazoa > Chordata > Mammalia > Carnivora > Ursidae > Ursus > Ursus maritimus. Next base: position 28,945,146 of record NW_024426663.1, on the reverse strand, counting down.
CAAAACTATGTATATGTAATGTCTACATGAATATGTATTACGTATTTGTGTATGATCATGTATTATATTATGTGCATGTAGATATACAATGTTATAAGAATGTTGAAAAGATCATACTAGGTTGTTAAAGTAGGGGAAGAGGGAAGGGAAAACAGAATAAAGAGAAAAAAGTGAGAACACCAGTATGTATGCTATGAATCCACTTACGCATTTATGTAAAATAATGGATTTGTGTATAAAGACATTAAAAAAATTAAAAATGCAGATCCAGGGCCCCTAGCTGAGATTCCCTAAAGCAGAATTTAAAAGATAGGAAATGTGCAGAGGTGGGTGTCTGCATCATTAACAAGAATTCCAAGCGATTCTGTAACAGTAAAGTCTGTAAGTCTTTGCATTAGGTGCTAATATCATTAGCTGTAAACACAGTGTATTGGAAATTTCCATCCTGCAATGCAGGCTAAGCTGATACTCATTGTCTTGGAACATAGTAGATGCATAATAAATAGCTTCTGATTATTTGAGTCATTTGGAGGACAGGTGGAGGGAGTGAGGGCCAAAGTGGTGAGACAAGTAGATCAGGTGGGCGAGGTCAAGCTCAGAAGGGATGAGGAAAAAAGCACGTAACAACAATGGGCTGGGCCCCCTTACCATTTTCAGACATTCAACCAATCTTTGTTAGGCACTAAATACATGCAGGACACATTTTCTAGCTCTTACATAATTCCCAAATAACCCTTCACAGATTCAAAGATATTAAGGGATAGCACTAGTATCAGAACTGGGATTTGAACCCGGCACATGTTTTGAGCACTAAACTAATGAACCAGACACAAGGCAGCTGCTTAGGATAGGGTGGTGAGTACAATAGCTAGCTCTTTCTCATATCTAAAATCTTGAAGCTCTGCCATGACCATCTCTGTCGTCACTTATTAGTTGAGCCTCCTAGTCAGGTGCCTAGAAGCAGCTTCTTTGTCCCATATTTCAACTTGGATCCTGCCAAAAAGAGATTATAGTAAATGTGTTTTTTTGGTCATCATCCCTAGAGCTAGTGTTTTCACAGTGGGGAAGAAGTATCATTTCCCAGGTGACTTTGCAGAGTGCACCCCCCCCCCCGCGCCCCGCCACCTAAGAAGACTAATTCTAGTTTCTTTCCCCCAAATCTTAGGCACCTACCAAGTGAGAATTCTGAGATGCAGCTCTTCGTCGCTGCATCTGCTACGTGCTTTTCTGTTAGAGCAGAAAAATGAATGTGGGGAAGGGGATGCCCTCTCATTAAGTTCAGGGGTAGAACAACAAATTGTACAAAAATTCTTTATGCCTACCCATTTTTCTGTGACCTCATCCCTGGTGTTGGGGGCTGTTGAGGAAAAAAAAAATCAGAGGTGTATATTTTGCGCCCAAATGCCTTAAAGTTAAAAACAACAACAACAAAACATCCTTTTATCACCCACTAGCCACTAACATTAACTTGCGGATCTTGATTTCTGAATTCGTGTCACCCTCACCCCAGCCTAATTCATTTCCGGAGAAGTAGCCATTTTGCAGATTCCGGAGAATGGGAGCAGGGGCTGGACCCTGATACTAGATCTTCCCTCTTTCCCAAACCTCTGTGGAGCCAATCCGGATCAGTAACGCGAGACTGGTCTCCGTGATTTGTCAGTAACCTAGAGTCCAGGGACCGGAAGACGGGAGGCTGAGATTCCCAGGTGGGGTCGAGTGGGGTTTGTGTGTGCGGAACTCATTAGCAAGGTCAGGGCCCCACGGGACGTTATCTTTGGAATCAGGTGCGGAGCTTCCCCAGCTGCCGGAGCGTCTCCAGCCCCGTGCTGGAAGCGTGGTTAAATAGCTGCTCCCTCCCCAGTTGTGCAGCCTACGTTTCAGGCTGCCTTCCCAACCTGGGGAAATGGGGTCAGTGTGTGTCTTTCTTGCTCACAAAGTACCACCTCTTCCCCAAGTCACGTTCGATCACAGGGAGCCGATCTTAAATGGACAGTAATATAATTAAGTCCAGCCAAACGCATTCCTCATCAAGACGCGGAATCTCAGGCCCACGAAACGTAGGACGGGTCACCTCGGCTCTCCGCTCCCGGCTCCCTCCGCCCCTAATCCCCACTCGGTCGTAGCCAAAGCCCGGAACGCTGGATCCAGGCCCGGGAGAACGGGACAGCGAACGGGAGCGGCGCCGCCGGCCGGGAGCCCGTGGCACCGGGCATGCTCAGTGGCGCGGCCGGCTGGGTGGCCCCGAGAGCTGCACCCGGATCTGCTCGGCGGCGGCGGCGGCGACGTGAGCGCGCAGGGGGGCGGCGGCCTCGCCTCGTCTCCCTCTCTGCGCCTGGGTCCGGTGGGTGACGCCAAGCGCGAGAGAGATGTCGGATTTCGACAGTAACCCGTTTGCGGACCCGGATCTCAACAACCCTTTCAAGGTGAGCGTGTGGTCCCCAGCAGTTTCCCGTCGCCGCGACGCGTCGTTGTTTGTGAAAACGACAAGTTCCTTCGCGCCCACTGAGCCCGCCCCTCGGTTCCCCTCAGCCGCCTAGACTGGGGCTCCGGGCCGCCGCACCCCATTTGGGGGTCGCGCCACGGCCCTCGCACCGCTCGTTTGGGGGTTGGAGTGGAACGTCTTCAGCTCCCTCTCCCGCCGCCCCCTCCGCACATTCCCGGCTGGGGAGGATCGTGCCGTCGCCCGGGAGTGGGCCCGGGCGTCGGGAGGGTTCCTGGCCCGTCTCTCGGGAGCGAGGAGAGTAGAGCTCAAGGCAGGTGGAGTTGTCACTTGACCGGAGAGTGTGGCCGGCCGGACCCGGGCGGGGGCCGGGAGGCGGCGGAGGGGATTGCCTTCGGGTGGGGTTGTCATGGGGACCCGCGGCGGC